>NC_056731.1:1661301906-1661649406 GCF_019279795.1 Protopterus annectens | reverse complement strand
TTATAAGATTCAAATTTTAATTAGTACACCAGAGAAGGGATGGTTGTTGTGTATGTGGAGTTTGGGGTGGGGATGATTGGTAGGGAAATACACCCCAGGGATTGAGGAATTTGGGGGGGAAATGATAGGTAAAGAAATACACCCCGGGGATCACTTCTGTGTCCCTGCTCGACAGTGGCACAGGAAAATAACATACTCAACAGTAGTCATTCTTGACTGTCTATTCTTTTCTGTTCTTACCTATGTAATATTCTGTAGACTCCACTCACCACAGATGACTACCATGGTGTGCAGCATGTTAAAAGACATAACACATTTGTATGCCTGGCTACTGGGTAGTCACAAACACACAAACACTTGCCAGTATTGTGCTTACAGGTCTTGCCCATGTAAAGGTTACTAGTAGAGTGGTAAGCAGTTGGGGGATGTGGCACAGAACCCATACAATTACAGTTAATCTAATTCTACATCTGAGCTGGGTGACTTCACAGGAATGATTACTTGCAGTGGGGAGGGGGGAGGGTGGTTTAGCAGATGACAAGGATAAAAGCCAGTGCAAAAGGTGTTTTTCTTTAGAAAGCAGTAAAGCCCACTCTCATGACAGGAGGCAGACATAAATACACACACACAGTTGCCAGTGGTGGGATCAGAACTCCTGCCTATCTACAGATCACTATTACAGTACTACACAGTAATGACACATGCCACAGAGATTACACATTTCCAGGTAGTCAGAATGCCCTTCTAAGATTGAGGACATAAACAGGGATACTGACAGTTAAGATGTACATAGCTGTAAACCTGTGTGTTTAAAGTAGGAGTCCATTACTACCTGTATGCACAAACAAGACATATTGTCTAAGGTAAGACATATGTAGGCCTGAGAGGTGTATTTGTAGCACAATAAGCCCTGTACTGGAGTATGTCCATCTTTGGAATGGACTACTACTATTACTATACAGAGTTACAGTGGGCATACTCATACACTTAGAATCACAGGCCTTGCTTGGATGCATTGACTCCAATTACAGAAGGTGACAGTGGGCATGCTCATACACTTAGTAGCACTGGGCTGTTTTGGATGCACTCTGATACTAACTACAGAAGGCCACAGTGGGCATGATCATACACTGATACATACAGAACACATTGTAATGGACTCCTATTGTAAACACACAGGTTTACAGCTATGTACATCTTAACTGTCAGTATATATGCACACCATATAGGTTTACTAACAGATACCTTTATGTGGCCCATAAATTATATATATGCATCTGTGCTGTGTGATACACATGCATACATGTACATGAAGTACTGTCATATATATGTGAAGCATGCACAGTCATGCATGTGTGGAAGTGACAGACAATTGGTTAACTGGGACACACAGGTGGATGCAAAGTACAGCATGTGTCACACACATAGCTGCTCTGAAAGGCATACATTGATATCAGGTTGTGGACAGTGGCATCATAGTTGGAACAGTGGCATGTGCAAACATAATATGTGAGCCCCATTGTCTAATGGTACTGAGGTGCAGCTGTCAAGATGACCTCAGCCACCTGAGTTAGTAGTTGTCATTATTAGCAGGACTGTTCCACTAAGTATATCTCACATTGGTCATCTACAAAACATCTGCTGCTGTCATCACCTTAGATGTAGCATGTGATACCAAGCACAATACTGCCACTTGCAGTGATGTCATTGTACGAGTGGCAACTGCTTCACTAATACAATGAGCCAATGTCCTGCTGTAATTATGGGGTTGTCCAGTATCTGTCATTCCGGGATGACATGAGTGAAAGAAGACAAGCCTTTGTGACATATCATATGCAGCCATCATTCAAGGGAGTGTGGATAATATCTAGGTTGCATTTACCCATATAGTGCCATTCCAAAGCAAATGTCCTAAACACAGAAGTAACATCCTGACACCTACAAGACAATTGCATTGTATGCTTATGCTAACCAGTGCTAGATGTGTGGCTTTCATAATCCACTTGCTCGATGTAAAACCTACAATGGGGAATACTGACATCTGTGCAGTGAGGAACACCTGGCTGAAGGCTCTGTAGTGCACAATAGCACTACCACCATATTACTCAGATCCAAACATGTGTGCCATAATACTGGTACAAACCACTCCAGGTGGTGGAGTCCCCATATTCATATAGGTTATTCACAAGTAAAGACCACTACTCCAACATAATTCATCACAGATGAGTCAGGTACAGGTGACAGTGGCAAAAGCTGCATTCTAGCTTGTATCCTCTTATACATCCCCCACCATGTTCTCAGACTACCCACACATCCATAAATGTAGTATGAAACAGTATGGTACAACAGCAAATAACCTTCGACTGGTGGACTGTACCTAGCCCTACATCAACTGTGCAAAGTACCCATGTACTGACACAGTTGCATAATGTGTTATGCAATTCGATAATACCACTGTTTCCAACCAGGTCAGTTGTACACATACCAGGTCTCTTGGATGTTGTTAGCAGTAACACAGTTGACTGTTGCTATACACCAGTAAACAACACCCTCATGGTCGGATATGACCTAGACATACCTGCCCTGGATATGTACATCCCACACTCATACACCATACATGTAAATGCCATACCATAGCTGCTGTTGTCCTTTGTACATACAGGTGGCTACATTCATTACACACATGCACATGGAAGATAGGTCCATGGCTGCTGAATGCTAACAGTACATAAGGTTTGATATCTATGTTGACAGAGGTAATAATCCCTCTCTACTGGTCACCCGTGACACCTATCATATCATACAACACTCCATGTGGCATGTATGTCATTAGACATGTCCACCAAATGTAATGCCTACAAACATATACAAATAACAGGACTGTAGGCCTTACACACATGACCTGTATTGACAGACTCAGGGAAATACAGCTATTCTCTGTATGTTCCTGAGTAGTAACAGGTGATATGTCCATGACATGTACAGCCATGTGTGACCCACAACTCCTACACATACCCCATGTCAACAATTGCAGGCCATGCATGCTGTGTGCTGTCTGGACATGCACCTTATTAACACAATAGCCACAATGTGCTGGGGTGAGATGTTCATAAGCCACAGACCTCACACATGCTTGAACAAATGTAATGCCTAGCTCAAACAGGCACATTGCTGGCACTCTTTCAGTAATCATGAGGTGTGTGTGGCAAATATGATGTGCTCACTGTTGACCATGACAGTGCCCTGGCAACACAGTGGAACTGTCAACTAACAGTTTGTGGCATCATGACATGGAATATTGCTGTGTGTGTGTCGCTTGCTGATATGTATTGTTGGCATAAATGTCCACCTAGCTACTCAGTGAAGGTGGTTGTGTGTCCTACCAGTACATGAATAGAACATCCAATATGGTGTAATGCTCAGCTAGGTTTCACACATGGTGAGGGGAAGGTGTGTAATGTATCCTCTTGACCTGATAGTCCACTTACTGATGGAGACTACATATGTGTACATGTATTGATGTGTGTTTAGATTCCATGTGTGTGGAGTGTCTGATGTTTGAAGGTGACTGTTTTCTTAGTACAGCATGCAGTTGCAATGTAGCCTCAACATTGCCTAGTGTATATGGTGATATGCTCAAAGTACAGTAAGCTGTACTTTAGGTATGGACAGATGTTTGGACATGACTACTAAGTGGTGGGGCTACTTTGCAGATGAATGATTACTAAAGACAGCTCACAGGTGTGTTACAACCATTCCTACAATAACCTGTGTAACTGATAAGCTTTGGTGTTGTTGATTGAAGGGGAAGACACACACAGTAGAATGCAGTAAGGTTGACACTGAAGGCAAATCTCTTGACATTTGTAACAGAAACACCTCCCCTGTGCATATATTGTGCATATGTCAGCACAGTTGGCAAAGGTAAAAGTCAGTAAGCTGTGTAGCATGTGTGATAATGCTGGAACTCTGTAGTACCTATTATGAGATAGGCAGGTGTTTGATTCCCAGTACTGACAAGTGTGTGTGTGTGTGTGTGTCTATATATGTCATGTATGGTGGGGAATACATCCCCAATGTATTTTACTCTCCTGTACACTGTTGTAGACATCTGTATAGAGTGAAGTGTAGAAAGCAAGACATAGGCAGGGGTGTGAATTTCACACTTCAAGTGTCGGTATGTGTGTGTCTTAGGTGTATATCTTTGTGAATGCCACAGTGTGTGTGTGTGTGTGTGTGTGTGTGTGTGTGTGTGTGTGTGTGTGTGTGTGTGTGTGTGTGTGTGTGTATGGTTGTCTGATCCCTGGAGTGAGGATGTATTTTACCATACTCAAAAGATAAAACCCCCTCCCTACATCCACTCACTGCAATCTAGTGTCCCTGTTGAATTCATCAATCTTAGTAGGGCATTCTAACTACCTGTAAATGTGTAAGCCCTGGGGTTAGGCTTGTTTTACCATAGTCTACTGATATATCCCCCTCCCCATATACACTACCCACAATCTAGTATCCCTATGGATGCCCTCAATCATAGAAGACCAGTCTGACTGCCTGTAAATGTGCAATATAAGTGGTACATCTGGTAACTGTGTAGTACTAGAATAATGATTTGTACATGGGCAGAGATTCTAATCCTAACATTGCAACTGTGTGTGTGTGTGTGTCAGAGTGTGTGTGTGTGTCTGTGAATCCCTGAGTGTGTGGGTGTGTATGTGTGTTTGCATCTTGTCATGAGAGCAGGTATAACTGCGTTCCAAAGAGAAACCCCCTTTTCAACGGGCCTTTGCCCTTGTCATCTGCTGAACCACTCTTTTACCTCCTCCCCGCTCTGGGTAACTATACCTGTGATGACACCCAGTATGGATGTGAGGCTCTGGCCACAGTAGCTTACTACACAGCTATCATGCTCTTGGACCATTATATCAGTAAACATGTTTGAAACTTGGGAGATTATCACTGTGATGTGGAAGCTACGAAGTGCATGCAGGTACTGTCATACAGACCTGTGAGTAATCTAACATTACATATGGGACACTAACTGAAAACATTGATATCCCCCTTGTACTCTGTATGCACACATTTGGCACATACAATAACACCTGCAAGAAGAAGGCAGAACATCAAGATCAAGATGCAGTTACTGGTGTTACACATGATACATACTGTCAACAGTATAAAATGCATTCTAAAACTCTAGTACATGGTATGTATGCTGCCTGTCAACACTACACAGCAATGGTAATCTACGATTGTCTTCCTAGCATGTTCACCCTGTGCATCAGACCATATGACCATGTCCCTGCACCGATGGTATGGATGACAGGGATGCAGCACAGGCATCATCATATGCACATGGTGATAATGTTTGCCAGAGGCCTGGGCTGCACCATTGGATGACATCATGTGTGTGGGCTAAGGCCTTTTATCTCATTGGGCGTGTGTGGATGTTATGCGTGTGAGTGTTGAGGTGCCCTACATTTGTTTCTGGTGTGTGTGTGTATGTATGCACACTGGTCTGGCATGTGGCTGGCCTACACAGGGGTATTATTGACAGCTGCAGACTGTACAGGGCAGGTTGTACAGTTCACGGTGTCTGGCCATGGCCACATGGCCTGCACTTGCCAGGGGTTGCACGGCCACTACCACATCCAGATTAGGTACTGTCTGATAACACATGTCCACCGGAACCATGTCCCTGTTGGTACCATCCAGGACCACGTGCACGTGGCCTGCTATGTCCTGGTGTGGACAGCACAGCACCAGCTGCACTGCTGCTGCTGCTACCGCCACTATGGGATTGAGCATGTGAAGTAACATGTTCACACACACTTTCAGCAGTTGGTGTAGCTGGCCTACATCCACATGCCCGATGCCTTACTCACACCAGATGTTCTAGCACAGGCATTCCATGCTCAAGAATCAACATGCTATGGTCAAGGACTCTCACCATGTCACACAATCATCCATCCAAAACATCTGCAAGCTGATGGTGAGCATCTGCAATTGCATGGATGTTGTCAGTTAAAGAATGGACATCAGACCTCTGAAGCCTCAGACCTTCTCTGTTGTGCCATTCAAAATGTGCTTGTGCCTCTATTACAGCCTGTAACTTGCATCTGGTGACACCAGCTGACATGCTATGTCTTGCAAGGGCATGTTGGCCAGAAGCCCCCCTACAAGCAGCCCTGGGTACAAGCATGTGTGGGATATTGCCAGTCAGTTGGCTTTGATCATGGTGTGCAGACACACCTTCCATGGTCTCCACACTTCCCTGTACCATGCTACCACCCGCCACCTGTCCTTCCACTATGGCCACTGGTGATGGGGTATGTGTAGGCATGACAACTGTGTGCGGGAATGAGGGGGAGACAGGTGGAAGGCCAACCAATGGCACAGATTCAGCCCCTGACAACACTGCCTGTGCATCAATCATACTTTCATCCTCACTGCTAGAGTCTGTGGGGACACTAACAGCAGGTGGACCGCAGGAGGCCAACACACCTACATCAACACCTGTGAGGGGTAGACTAGAACTTTATATTACCAGTTATACATCACAGTACGGACACACAGAGACAGACACACAGAGACAGACACACAGGCAGACACACAGACAGACACAGACTGACACAGACACATGATATGGCACGCAACAGCATGCAACATGCATGTGATATGGCAGAAGGCATTCAGCTTAGACAATTATAGTGGTAGTTATCATACATCCCTGAGTTGCACACAACAGCATGCATGTGTTATGGCAGAAGGCATGCAGCTTACACAATTATAGTAGTAGTTAGCATACATCCCTGTGTTGCACAGTTTGTGTTAGTAGGTTATGCCCCAAACCTGCAAACAATGCATGCACTATGCACTGTTGCACCGCACCACCATGTTTTGTACACCATACCCCACATCGTAACAGACCATCGCTGCCCTGGGTACATCTGCCAGTGATGCTTTGTTTTGGCCACTGCCCCTATGTGTGAGGAGGACATGAGGAGAAGGGTATGTTGAGTGAATACTATGGTTGCCAGAGCCCTAGTTTGCATATCTCCCCATAAACATTGCATGTCTGTTCAACATTATTCCACTTACCCCTGAGCTGAGTCTACAGACAATGTGTATGTGGCTGTACACACATGTTTGACATGGCTGTCCCTACTTTGCAATGGTGCCACAGACCAGCACAGGTTAAAAGTACACCGGCCTGATGTGTGGCATATGACCTTGCCAATCACATGTAGTATGACATGTCTTCTGCTGAAGTGATGACTGACATGCATACATGTTTAACACAATGGTGGCCTTTCAAATATACAGTGAGGTACTGGTGTCCCAATGAAGGGGCGTGTTATATTAGCATGGACCTTCAGCTGACGTAATGTCAGTCCGCCCTACAGATATACAGTGACATACTGCACATTGAGCTGATGTGCATAGCCATTGCAGGGCATCATGTGGCTTCACTATTGCTATACAGTGTGAGTTACAGACACAATTCATAGCCATGACTGTGTTCTGATACAATACATATCTAATGTGGAATGTGACCCACGTCACTGAGGTGTATACACTCTAAACTGAACTAACTCCACACCTCGCCAGTACGGTATGCATGGCCAAACCAATGTACTAGTAAACACAAGAAGCCAGCATCAACAGTCTAAGCACCTTTATTATAATAATATTCGATTCAGGACATAAAAATGACCTAAGGCAACAATTCTATTTTAAACCAGTTTCGGCTTGACAGCCTTCTTCAGTGAAAATAACATATAATATAAAGATCAAACTCATAATTATTTATATTTTTATATGTTCTGATAATATCATATTTATATATAACAGGATATATCCATATGTAAAGCCTTCATACAAGATATAATATGAACCTGGTATATGTAAAAAATGCCCAGATGGTAATCAAGACAGTTTGTTCTAAAACTGCAATCTATAAAAAAATAATACTTTCTTGTCGAATGTATAGTCATAAAGGTACTCAATATACAATAATTGTTTTTTGAGTTCAGACTTCCAAATAAGTCAGTAGTATTAGTTGTTTACATAAGGTGCTTAAGTAGGAATAACCCTATATTTAGTATGTACCTAATCCTGTTGCTTGCAAAGCCTCCAAACTATATGTTGATGGCATAAATTATGAAAGATTATTTCAACATCAACAATTAATGGAGTCCTATGTCGTCATGTATCATACTAATATAAGTATAATTTATAAGGATTACCTGATGTTTAAACTATAGAATTAATTTGTTATTTATATTTTTGCTGCTTATTTGTTATGTACTTAATATTTGTGCAGCATTATTATTACTATATTATATATGTATACATTTCTTGTTACTTTACACTTCTCATACTTTTTGCCTTGTTATATATGCTATGTACTCCAAACAGTTATTTAAAGTACAAATTAGTTAACTCATTTGTATTCTGTGTTTACGTAAGCATTAACCAGAGGGTCAGACCATACCATTGCTTGCCATTGGTTGAGGTAGCATATAAATAATTATGAGTTTGATCTTTATATTATATGTTATTTTCACTGAAGAAGGCTGTCAAGCCGAAACCGGTTTGAAATAGAATTGTTGCCTTAGGTCATTTTTATGTCCTGAATCGAATATTATTATAATAAAGGTGCTTAGACTGTTGATGCTGGCCTCTTGTGTTTACGTATACACACTAAACCCATATGTGGAATGTGTGACACAGGTCACTGAAGAGTATACAGATGACACCCCTGCACACATCTTCAATCATATTACAGATGCCTGACAACTATGCTGGGTAACTTTGCAGTATGCCATGTTCCACATGCCATCTGTGTACCTCACACACATGAGGAGCAACCATGACAGTGATGTCTGACACCAGCAAGGTGAATGTACTGTATCTGTGGCCTGCTGTGGTTGTATATGTATGTTGTGCAACACATGAATGTATTTGGATATTGTATAGGTTAAAGCTTTCATGTCATGACACACTCAGAATTTTCAAGACATGTTTTGTGGTGCTTTGATGTTATGCCTACACAAGGTGTGCACAGCCCTGTATGACGTTTAGTGTGTCACATCTGCAATATAATCATTACACAAAGGTCAAAGTTGTATTGTGTCAAGCCAATGTACAACAAGGTGTACACACATGTACTTCCCTTCCACTGTGTGTGCTGCTTCATGTCTCTGGCCATCCCCCATGGCCATGTGTAAATATGTTTTGTCCAATAGTTGTGATGGGCATCTATTTTATATGTCAGTGTTGTCCCATATGACATACACCGGTAGATGTCATATGCTCCACTGAGGACAGGTTTATGCAGACAAAGGGTGGTCTGCTTAGGATGTGGGATATCATGTTTTGCAGGATAGTTAACCAGTGTTGCAGTCAGCCCACAAAATGTCATGGACATGTCAGATAGCAGATGACATTGTGTGACATTCATAGCAAGGGTATACTCCACAAGGGTGACTCCTGTCGGTTTGTCATAATCCAGCTCCAAAACATATAGAGAGTGTGGACACATATGCTCTCTGTATAGTACTGTTTGTATTCCCCACATGTGTGATGCTGATCTGTAGTACATGTCCCTACAGTGAACCACACCTCCACCATTGTATTTACAGCTGTCCACACATCTGTCAATGACAGTTTGTAAGGTTTATTGTAGGTGTTTCATAAGGTCTTTAAATATTCCACATGGGTAATCACTGTGATGCATTGCAAGTCTGACCTGTATATATTAACAGGATCACCATACATTATGCGTACATGTATTAAATGGCCACATGGCAGATAGCATGCATCTAATATGATCTGTACGTAATCAAGCCTGATAAGTAAAACAAACTCACCAGAAACAGGCTGCTGCCACTGCAAAATGCCACAGGTACCTACATAGGAGTGTCAGAGCAGTATGATCATCATCCACACCTGTGTGATAGCTACAGGGTGCAATGTGCATGTTGGCACATAAGCCAGTACAATAGACTATGCTATGCAGTATGCACATCTGTGCATACATAGAGTAGCAAACTATAGTATGTGGCTTGTGTACATACATGCCTTGCATATGATAAGTTAAATATTGTACAGTAACACATGTATCTATATTAAATATACCTGTGTTATATGTGCCGTAGTGACTTACCGGCCAACTCCTGGCACAGTGGTTGTGAGACAGCCATCTCCACAATACCAGCTGAAGCTTGTGGATGGAGTTCTGCAGGTGTCCCCATGTTGGCCAGGTGCTCCTCAGTATGCATGAGTGGGGGCTGAGTGAGTGGCCCCCACCTATTGCAACTTGTTCCCTGGCGATTGCGTTTGCATGCTGTTCCACCCATCTAATTAAGTCAGTGCAGTGTCAGCGCACCTGCTGATAGGTGTGAATGTGGCTGCCAACATCATTTACCTCCTGCAACGTTCCTCCCACTGGGCATCCTGGTGCTGTGCATCCTGTGGCACATGTCTGAAAATTGTCTCATGGTTGTCAAGGAGGTATGGGATGAGGACCTCATCCTCCATGCGGCTGTATGGTGGTAGCCTGGCATGCAGCATACCTGGCAGACATTATGACGGTGACAGGTCAAAGTAACTCACAGAGAAGTACAGACGTACAGCTGCACATACATGTGTATCACATTTATCATAATTACAAATATGGCTTTGCAAATTTGCATGACACTAACACCACTGAAATGTTTAACTCTCACACATTTGACACTTACTCGTGATTTCATGTTATCACCATATATGTGTGTGTCAAGTGATGGCATTGCTCATATTCCATGTGGATGTTGTCTTGATGTGGGCATGTCTGTTTGCCTGTACTGGTGTCTTTACCTATTAGCACATGCCTGGATGTGTTGACATTAATGCAAGAGACCTTAATGCTGTGTATATGTCACACATATAGTCATACACAGCCTTAAGGGACATGACCTGTGACCCTGCAGACTTGCTCACAACAAGTTGTACATGTATGTGTTTTGCCATATACATCTACATGGCACTGTACAGCAGTATAGCATCCTGCCATATATTACCTGTGTTGCACGTGTGAAACACATGGGAGAATGGCTAGCTTGATGGTATTTGCAGGGCTGGATATCAACTATAGCATGTATGGTCATAGTAAACTAGTAGGCTATATGCCCTGGGCCATGAATGAGCATAGGCTGAAAGGTTACCTAGCTGTAGCCAACAGACAGGTAACTTGCAGTAACCAGTTCGAGCAGTGCCACTGAACTGATCCACAGGTTTACTGATATATTTGCAATGCGGTTATCACACAGTGTCTCAAAGATGGGCAATGTGCAGCTATGCTGGACAGGGATGCATAGTATGGCAGGAGTAAGTAATGGGCATGGGACAGGGATCTGTCAGGCATGTTATGATTCTTGTACTAGACAGGTGAATGTCCATGACGTATGTGTTTATTTAAAATCAGGATATGTAAGTGTAGCATGTCCAACATCTCTGGGTTAGACATGGCTTTATTCAGGATAGGCATCATGCTACATAGTAGAGCAAGGGTTTGGGAAGGCTGGTGTAGCCCATTTGAACATGGCCAATACACTTAAAGGAAATATGTGAACTATTATGGGTCAATTAAGTGTTGAGTATGGGTGAACAATGATCTCTATATTCATGGATGGCACCCTGTCATGATTAGGGATGCCTATCAAGGGAAAGGCTACTTCCAGCTGGATCCCATACACACACTGTTTACATTATGCTGCCCACTGTCTAGGAGGTAGTTCATGGGTACAGGGTTTTTAACACAGGGGATGACAATGCAATACTTTGCAGTAAGATTGTGGCCATACGACAGACACCACACATCTGACACACAAAGTCCCTTCTGTATGTTGCCCACAGCACTCATTGAGTCAACTATAGCTCTTAGTTCATAGTCATTTGCAAACTTCAATAGGCAGATGCTTTCTGTGTTAGTCTGTGTGGTATAGATTTAGATAACAAAGAGGGGGAGTACAAGGACTGAACCCTGTATTACTGTAGCTGGCACTGGTTTGCTGTGCGTGTATTAGTCAGACACCTTCTGTAGTGTTGGTTCTACCAGTGGTTCAGTTGCCAAACAATCATGTGACATAGGTATATACACCTAGTTTACTGAGTGTAGCTGGAACCCAGTATGGGTGATGGTGTCTTAAGATCTGGCAAGATCGTGATATGTTGTGTGATTCAACCTTACTGTCATCAACATCTGTACTGACTACATCAAATACGTTGATCAAGGTTCATGGCCTTACAGACTACACTCAACAGGGTAGTAGTGTACTATTTCCCATTATCAGTGGTGTATTCCCCTTTGTGGGGTGTGATAACAGTTGCTGTGCACCATTCAGTGTGTACCCAGCCTGACATGCAGCTATGATTGAACATGATGTGTAGGTGGAGAGCTAATTGTTCTGACATTTGTGTAAAACACACCCTGTGGTGTTGACAGTTCCCATGCAAGCTGTATGTATGACTTTAGAGAGTGCAGTTTGTACCTGCATAGTTGTTTTTACAGGGACTATATAGTGTACATGAATATATAAATATATGTACCTGTTGGAGGGGGGTTGAGAGTGGGTTTAATTTATCACAGACTCTATCTGGATGAATAAGTGCTATTCCAGTAGGTGCAGTACTTCTCATGCCATAGTGCTGTGAAGCAAGGCAGGTGTTGTCATTGCCATTACGATTTATGATACAGCTATAGTAAGCTCTGTGGTTGGCCTCATAATATGTGGCCAATTAGTTTCACAGTGGCTTTGTGTGGTCTTATATGGTGTAGCTAAATCTTACTCAGGCTGACCAGGGATCACCCTCACACATGTGTGCTCACTCTTGCAACAGTTTCTACCTTCTGTGGTACAGTTTATGGCAGGGTACCACTAGTTTGCTTTCCTGTTTGTGTTTGGTTGAATCTTGGTTCTGTTTCAATAGCACAATCACTACACTAATGTGAGTGCTTAACGTGCATTTGTGCAGGATTCAGCATTTGCACATGCATTGTCCATCTGCATGGGTGCCATGACATTCACCACTTCTGTCTTAAGAAGCATAACATTGGCTTTGGAGACTGACTATGTGTAGAATACTGTTAGCCCTGTTTGTGTGACTATGATTACCCAGGTCATTGTTGTGATTAAATCAAACATGCATTGAGCACAGGTGTTGGTACATGAGGAGTCTTCCCAGTTAATAGTGGGATAGTTGAGAGTAGCCATTATTATGGTTTTCTGTCTCAAACATATTATGCTCCATTACAGCACAATATGATGGTTGGTAATTCAGAGGCATGATGGGTAATCTGTAGCAAGGTGCAATTTGGCTTCCACTTTAGCACAGAGATAGTTGCTCAGCATAATGCTTCTGAAGTTATGCAAGTGCAACTAGCCTGGGGGTGTACATATCCTTCAGGAATATTGACACACCTGTGGCCTGTGTGTTCCACTAAATAATAATGGCCAAGAGGTGAGGTATGTGTTATAACATGGACGTGCATGGGTGCTCTCTGAAGCCTTGAACCATATCTCAGTCACTGCACAGATATGTTATCCATATTTAAGACTGACGTACATGAGTCCATATTGAGTTCCCAAAATGTATCATTGAGTAGCTAGACATGCAGTTTATTGCTTGGCTGTCCCTGTTACTGCAGTGGAATTGTCACTTGAAGCATGCATGATGAAGGTACTATAGGGGAAGCGTGAGCCCTAGCCAGTATCCAGATTCCCAGGGGTGGCAGGTGCAGACCCTGTCTGGCAAAGCATCATGGTCTGTCAACCATGTTATCCCAGGCAGAGAGATACTGGATACCCTTTGGATAATACCAGTACATTAGACAATAGGGAATACAATCCTTTTGTCCCTGTACTGCAGTATCATTCTGGGCAATGGCAGACTGCTACTCAGGCCTTGGGACATACCTGCATGGGCTACAAGACCTGACAGTTCCTACATGTGTGTTTCCATGCAGTCCAGGCAACGGCATCCCAAGTCCTGCACAACAACATGGAATATGCCAAAGCCATGTGTACAGTTTGAAAGGTGGTCTGAGTGTATGAGTATGTGGCTAATCATGCAGACAGGCAGCTGACAGTATGCTTGCCCTCATATAGCTTGGTGTGTGACACAGTGCTGGACTTTGCATTCACATATGAGTACTGTTGGGCATATTTCCGGCCATGTGTTCTGAGGAGTGGCACAGTTTTGCAACCTATGTCATACAGTCTGTGTACTTTGTTGTCTGACTATTCCAGCTTGGGCGGTCCCTTGCTTGGCCAAATACTTGGAAGCCTCTGTGAATGTGTGTGCTTTCTGGTGGTATGTGTGGGTGTCCTTACTGTGTTCTGGTAAGGGTATGTGTTGAGTGTGGTGATGAGATGCATGTGTTAACGTACACCGCATGACTGTCCAGTCCAGTCATGGCTGTAGACTGGACTGCCTTCCAGCTTGCCTCTGTATCTGCATCCCAGACAATGTGTGGGGTGTGGTGTTATGTGGGTTTGCAGTGTACATGGCATAGAGATTACATTCCCCCAGAATGGACATATACAGAAAGATAAACACAAGTAGCTGACTAGTGGACATGCCTGTATAAGCATTCATTACTACAAGTACCAAGTACTGTATTTAGTTTACTTATTGCTTATGAAGATGTTTTAGACAGTGATGCTCACAAGTACATATCTGAGTTATGGACATGTAAACACTGGGTATTACAGAGACATAGTAGCTAACTTTAGCAGCAATCCTCATCTGAGGAGCGCATCACATCCTGATAGCTGATTACAGATGATGCAAGTGTCAACAGGACTGTATCCTTTTCTGGGTATATATACACATATCCACCAGAACCATGAGGTCTGTTGGGCATGGACAGCCACTCCCCAAACAGAGTCAAGTATCAATAGACTCTGCTGCCACTATCAACATGAGCAGGATATAATCAGATAGTGTAAGCCATCACATATGAAGCAGCTATTACACATGAGCAGCAGTCTCCTACAGCCTAGACTCTTACTGCAGATGTTACATCGGAGTTAAAGATGATATGCAACTTGTTTAATTAGCAGTACTGTGCACAACCTTACATACAGTATTTGGAAGCAGCTGTTAGGTAGGCAATGAGAGGTTAGGCTACACAAACATGAATGTTCAACCAGTGGGTCTCTACTCTCAATATCCACTCTATGTAGGTGTGCACATAGCCATTTGTCCCAGCACTGAAATAAGGGTCACAACACATTTGCATAGCATGTACACATGCACAGCTGTTATTGCTTGCAAACAATACTAGAGAGGTGGATATTACATGTCTTATGTGCATGAATAGTTACCTAGCTCTTCCAGTTGTCTTTGGTATCATGCTGCTAAACTGTCAGATGAATACAATTCATATGTATCCTGTTACTGAGTATTGAAATTGCCAACAGACATAACAAATGTTTGCATAACATAACACAAATGCTATGTAAGATGGAATACATATGGCACAGATCTGCCTAGATTACTGTACATTACACAGTTATTGGCACATTATCCCACAGTGCAAATCATATTTGCAAAGTAAGCCCACCTTTGACATGTTCATCTCACTAATACACCCATACATATTTCTACTGTTACAATATATCAACATATACTATCCCATTATAGCACATACTTGTTGGACCAAGGAAAATAATTAACGAATTCCAAGCCCAAATATATATCCCTTGTGGTGTACGAGGAGTTTGCCTTGTGACCTACAGCAGTACACACATAGAATACTACAGGCATAACTACTGCTCAACAATACAATACTACAAGATAGTTATTTCCACTATATGCATTAATTACACTGTAATTATTACAGAACAGGTACTACATACACAGAAATACTACAATGTATACATACCTTATTGGCAATTGGAGGTGTTATTGAGTGGTATTTTGTTTATTTCGGTCTTTGTTTTATTTCTTTTTGGGGTATTTTGTAATGTTCTGCAGGTATATACAGATGGTTTGAATGTGTGACATGCCATCCTTTTATAGTTAGAGATCAGTACCATGTGCTATCCTGATCACCAATTGGTGTTCCAAAGTAGATAATTACATGCACCTCAGCTATGTAGCTACTCCATTAGCCAATACCATGGCAACAGTGGAGTATAACTGAGTACTCCGATTGGGCGTTGTCCCATTGCCTTACTTGTGAGGAAGACAGCATGGAAGTGTGGTCTGAAATCTATTGCATCAGCTGTATGGAGACAAACTCAACTATATTGGGTGTAATGTCTAGAAGTTTTGGTCTACATGTGAGTACTGCTGTTATATTTCTGAACATTGCTACTTGCGCAGGGTTTGTCTGTACCTAATACTTCTGCATATGTTACAGTCTGGCCAGGTTGTTTGACCAGCTCAAGACTGTATGGCTATGCATATCATGTTAGGGGGTTTACAATGTGTTCACCAGACATCTTTAGTTTGGTGTTAATGTGTATCATACTGTGCTGATAATCAGTAACTGGTAACACATCCTGGTGTAATTACTTTTCAACCCTCTGAAACATGATTCGTTCAAACAAACCCTGTCACATCAGTAGCTGTTCAATTGTGTAACAGCAACTATTTCACATAGGGCCATATTAGTGTGACTCTGTTCAGGTATGTCACAGTTTCAGCAGATGTCGTACAGTGGGTGAATAATTGGTAATGGTATGACAGTATTTATTGGTGTAATTAGTTTGGGTGTGGGGGAGATGTTGGTGGGTGTACATAGCAGATGCAGGTGTGAAGACATTGCTTTTATACATATTCTATATGTGTGTGGGGGTTCTTTCCCTATGTGAACACCTATCCCTTAGTGGACGAATACTATGGTAATTGCAGGCTGATTCATAAAGGCACTGTTAAATGCTTCCTGTATTGCATGCAGGTAATGTTAGTCCTTGAATCCTTTTGGCCATACATTGGAATGTAATAAAGGTTTGTTAAATAGAGGATGTATGTGTATTTCTGTCATGGATATTTGCAGTCATTGTAGTTGTGTCGGTGACTAACCCTATTTGGCTCAAGTCCATATTTAGTGTGTTGGCATATACTCTTCATATGTTATGTTCATATTGTTTGGGAGGGCAGGATGTGTGATTGCTATGGTCCATGTTATACTCAGATTTGAACAATTCATATGCTGTATACACACATGTATGTATGCATATATATATATATATATATATATATATATATATATATATATATATATATATAGGTTCATAGACTGGCACTAAGCTAACTGCCCTTGCGAGCCACCATTAGGCCACCCTCCCAACCCAAATATATATATATATATATATATATATATATATATATATATATATATATATATATTTATATATATATATATATATATATATATATATATACGTCATGAACGGGTAATATATATTATTGCATACATTTATATGTATTTTAACCTACCTATATATCTATATATATATGTATATCTCTATATATCGATATGTATCTATCTATCTATATATGCATCTGTATATAATATATAATATATATATATATATATATATATATATATATATATATATCTAGCATGCACCTTTTATTGGGTACATGGCAGTTTGTTCTATTTCCACACAATCTTCCATTTTTTATTTTAACCTGTCTGAAAACACGGCTGACATAGTACATCTCAGGTAGCTTACTGGTAGGTTATTCTGAAGATGGTGTACATGGTTGTGGGTTCTAATCCTGAAAGAGGTTTTTATTTTACTTCTCAGAATAGGCACTTCTAGTGAAAGGGTGATTAATGCACATTTAGGCAATTGTAAGCTAGTTTGCCCATGTTCTACTTGATGGTAAGCGAAGGTTACACCTGTGAAGTGCTTAGCCATTTAACTGTGTTTAAGTGATGCTTACCGTCACGCAAAACCACACAAACCCGCTTAAAACTGCCTTAATCAACCTCCATCCAATGGCCCTTATTCTGGTTCTCACAAAAATAAACAGCCCTTGTAGGTGATGAACCCGGGACCATGAACACCACAGTCACTGACTTTACCATTAATGCATCTAAGATGTGTACAAGTGTTATGGGTTTTAGAATATACCTTTTACTACAAGCATTCCTTACTACTGAAAACAAAAGTGACAGTCAGTTGGTGTGCATATGTATAATAAATGTTAAATGGTCATATGTTTGTGGAATTATGTGTTGCAATGTGACCTGACAGGGTGTATTAGGGATGCGCATGGTTATGGTTTTGTGTCCTTTTTTTATTGTCTCCATACTCCTTGTATACACCTCCAGTTCACTTATTGAACATCCAACCCAGGCTCTCCTTGATGCATAATTACATTACCCATCATTCATTCCCCACCCCAAACTCTACATACACAACAACTGCCCCTTCTGTGGTGAATTAAGTTAATATTAATTGTTATAATACCAGAGCTGCATGTGTTTTGTGTACACTTCAATTCCTTTGGATTGCTTCTGTGTCACGAAGTGTGTTCTCATATTTTTATATATATGGCTATAGATGTGTCTGTGCATATATACACATGTATATATATATATATATATATATATATATATATATATATATATATATATATATATATATATATCACTGACATGCTTATATATATATATTTATTATTAGTTTTTAACAGTTATACATATGTAGACTTGTATATGTTGATTCACAAACTACAGTACATTACAATGTACTGTACATATGTACACAAAGTGACTGTCCCATTTGTTGTCAGTACTGTGGAATGCCTGTAGTAAAAGGTGTATTCTAAAACCCATGAGATATGGATATCGTTCAGATGGTTTAGTGGTAAGTCCAGTGACTATGGTGTGCATGATCCAAGGTTCAAGACCTGTGATGGTTTAACTTTTATTAGGCCAGAATACGGCTCTTGTATGCAGTTGTAAGCATGTTTAAAAGTGATTGCGTGACATTAAGGTGGCAGTTAAACAGGGTTAAATAAAATTTAAAAGCGTAAAACCTATGAGCGCAAACACAGTCACATCCGCTAACTACTCAGGCTATATATACGTAAGTGTAGTAACATCTCACTATGTGCTTACATAACATTACAATCTCTGTTGACGTTACTCTCAGGCACACATAGGTTTACATGGGTGTTTCAAATGTTTATTAATCTGAAGATTACTACCTAAATATGCAAACTGTGGTTAAGGTATACTTTTTAACATAAAAAAACATCTCTGACTTTATTGGGATTTGAACCGCAAATGCATAGGTACTATACACATGCTCTAATCATTACACTATTAACATTAACATTCCTTCTGCCTATTTTTCTATTTAGATGATTTCTATGTCTAAGCTAGGCTAAGCAAAGGGCAGTGGCATGCAAACCTTGAAAAGTGGATGGGGAACGGTAGATACCCCCCAGGGATCCCACCATTGGCTCTGCTCGACAGAGGGACAGTTAATTAATCAATGGGGTGGCAAAAGCTGACATATTCTGGCTAGGCGTATGAATGCCCTCCGGCAGTTAGCCTAGTACCTACCTATGAACCTATGAACATATACATACAGTAGCAGTACATGCTGATAACTTAATTTACTGTTCAGGTGTTGACTTACCTTGTGCCAATAGCAGTTGTGTGTGCAATAGTTGTGGGCTGCCTATGTTGGATGCATGCAGTAGACTGTTTATACATGACAATTTACAGGTAGTCCTGTGTGTGTGCCATCCATTTTTACTGTGTATGCAGGTGGAGAAAGGTGCCAGTCCCTAGGTGCCTACACTGCCAGTGTGTGTGCTATATGTTCCCTCTTTGCCAAGGCATGGGCATACTGGACACCTCTCCATCTGTCTACAGGGGCTGGCTCAGGGAGATAATGGTCTGAGTCACTCTGTGCCTGTGGGGCCCTTTGGCAATGGTGGTGGGCTGTGAGGACCTTCACCATTCTGTCCCTGATGCAGTTGTTTCCACAGGATCATATTGTGTAGCATGTCACATACTGTGATGATATGGGCACATGTGGTGGGAGAGTACTGCAAGGCTCCACCAGATATGTCCATGAACGGAACCGTGATTTGAGCATCCCAAACACACACTCTATGATGATTCTGGTTTGTGCGTGTGCCTCATTATGGCATTCTTGCATGGGTATGTGTGCATTTCTGATGGGTGTCATCATCCATGGTTCCAGTGCATAGCCAGCATCCCCCACCAGATGGCCATATGGGATGCTCCCCCTGGCAAATGCCTGATACAGCTGTGAGGCATGCCAGATGTGGGAGTCGTGACAGCTTCCAGGGCTGCCAGCACACACATCCATGATAATGCCCTGGGCATTGCACACAACCTGGCAGTTGATGGAGGGGCATCCCTTGTAGTTTATGTAGTGCCTACCCTGCTCACCGAGTGGTGAGTTGATGTGTATTTGCGTGCAGTCTATTGCATCCAGTACCTCCGGGTATTCTGCCACACGGTTGAAGCGACGCATATTGCTGGCCAACTCCTCCTGCATTTGGGGGAAGTATATGTGCTCACTGGCATGTGGAAACATGGCATCCAGAATCTGGTGGAGTACCCTGGATGCTGATGCCTGTGAGATCCCCATGATATGACCAGTTGGCCTTTGAAAGGTACCTGTGACTATATTCTCAGGCTTACACATACCTTGGTATCCACTGGGATGGGCTCCCCTCTGTTTGTTCCGGCTCTGAGGCATGACTGGCACAGCTCCACAAGTTGCTGTAGGGTGTCCCTGTCCACCCTGTAACTCTCTATCTCCAGATAATGTAGCCCCTGGTAGGTTACCCTGGATCTGAACACTCTTCTCCTCCTATGGTGCCTGCGGTGGTTGTCAGCATCATCCTCCTCACCACCTTCAGTCTACATCACATGCTGGTGGATCAAAGCAATGGCAGCCCCTAACATGTACATATTAAAACTTCCCCATTTTTATACACCAGTGGTGCCGTGTGTATGGGAAAACACAAGTGTGTGTGAGGTGCTTTCACACTTTATACTATTGTGCTATAGATGCTGCTGATGTAATTGGCTGTGTGTGAGCAGTTCCAGCTGCAAGATATCTGCAAGATATCTTACTTATGGGTTTTACATTTCTTACTGCAAGTGTGGGGGCTGTAGTGTGGATTTATGCTTGCCTGGCTTGATTCATCTGTTGCCCTTTAATTCCCTTTTAAACCTAGATCCCCTCCCATTGTCAGGCATGCATCCACCTCCCAGCTTTATTGTCTTGTACTTTCCCTACCCAGTCGTGTGTTGCAAAGTGTGTTATGTAGCTGATATAATGCAATTCTAATTTGTTATGCTGTGATTCTTTGCAGTACAGCCCCTCCCCTTTACTGTTCTGTGGATAGCTGCTAGCAGCCTTATTAGCTGTTGTCAATGGCCCACTGTAGGTTCCTAGGTGTTAATTGCTCATTTGTACACCAATTTCCCTGCTGCATTACCTTATTTTTTTCATATATCCTTCTTATTCCAGCTCCGGTGCGCGCCGTACATACCCATTTACCAGGTTTAAGCACATTTTAATCTCCATTCATATGCATACTCAGTTACCTTGTGTTCTCTTAGCTGGTCAAAGCTACAGCCAATTAAACACACCCCTTTCCTTTAGTTTTGTTTAGCTACGGGCAAACCGGATTGGCATTGCTCCAATGTGCTTACAGCAAAGGTGACACACCCCTCTCTTGTTGCCATCTTTATCTCATGGTCACACCTCAGTGTTATAACACTATGCCATGAGGTGCATCCTTACACCAGGGGGGAAATCTGTGATTCAGTATAACTCCTCTCATTTGCATTAGATTGCCTACTAATTCCTAGAAACCGCGCATAACACTAACACAGAGCTTTAGCAACCCTTGCACCATGGTGTGGTGTAACATGCCTGCCATTGACTATTATGGGGAAATCATGCTATGTGTTACATTGCAGTTTTATTTTCTTTTTTTTCTATTTTCTTATGATCCCATTTGCGCGTTGCTGCCCTATGCTGTAACTTCACAACAGAGCGATAACAAATAATAATGTTAATTTTACATTTTGTACATTTTTTATGCCAATGGCTATATATTTAACCATTGGCATATATTAACAATATAATACATATGTTTAGCTGGCTGACATGGCTCCGATTTTATGTTTGCAGTAATGTAAACCGTTTTTTACAGTTTACATTTCTGCATGCTTACACTACACCTGCACCACTTCTTGGATCGCTAACTACCCTCATTTGCATTCTACACTGCTGCAAATGAGGTGATTAGCATACAGGAGCTGAGAGCTGTGCCGGCATAGCATACACAGGTAGTGCACATAAAAACAGCTCATACCTGCATCGCCTGGTGGCCATATTTGATGTTGGAACACCGACGCTACTCCTGCGCCTGGCGTAAGCTTCGTGAATCCCCGGGATAATTTACATTGTGAAAACTTTTCTGGTTTTAAGTTTGCCATTTTGGATGTTGTGCAGATAGATTCTAGAGGGGGCGATTAGCAAAATGCACTGTGTAAAAAATAATTGTTGCGGCAGTTAAGGCTGGCTGCTAATATATAACCTGGGCTGAATGATTATATGACTATCTTGCCAGTTTTAAAAGAAAAGGCAGGACAAGTCTAAGCCTCTTTTATTACAACATCCTGAAAGTAAATAATATTCATCACATGGTTTTTGCTAATTCCTTTTAAATATTAATATTTATTAGCTATGCTGATTTATGTGCTCTTATTGGTTGTTTTTCTACCAATCCTGACTGTTTTTATATTATTTAAACTGTTTTTTTAAGAAAATTCTTTGTTCTGATGAGGTCAACTGTGTTTGATGAAAGCACTCAACTGATTTTATTACAATAAATGGACTTGAGACTGACTACCTGGGTGCTTATTTCTGTTTCACTTGTTGTTTTGGTAAGCACTTTTACACCACTAATTTGTTTCACTATTCACTGAAAGCACATTTCACTGAAACACATTTGACTGTGCACAATTCACTGAAAGCTTAATTCACTGAAAACACAATTTACTGAAACACATTTCACTGAAAGTTATATATGCCCTTTTCCCCACTGTAGTGCGACCCTGGAGTAGTATATATATATATATATATATATATATATATATATATATATATATATATATATATATATATATATAAATATATATATATATATATATATATATATATATATAGCTCATAAGGTCTATATTACAATGTCGAACTCACTGTTTGAAATACGAAAATAGTGAAGCCATGGCACACCGATTTTTTTCGCAGGGGAAAAAAATCGGTGGGCCGTTTTTGGGGCTTTGCTATTTTCTCCAATGTGGTGCAATCTTGGAGTTGGTATATTTAAGTAGGGGGGATGGGGGGTGAAGCCCCCCTCATTAGTTTACTTTTAAAGTGTAAGTGGGTTTTTTTGTACCATAACAGAGATTTTTTTTTTTCCCAGGGAAAACACTCACTGTTCTGTGTTTTCATAATTCTTGCGTTTCAAACTTCATGGTTTGATATTACAGTGTTCAAACTCCTGTGAGTTCAAAGATGTAATATAGACCCATGCTCATAACATGTAGTGGAGTCATACCTCAGCACCATACCTACTAACCCCTTACTGCAAGAAATCTGGCCCAAGGCTGTCCAAATGGAGGGACAATGGAAAAATAGGGACATATTTCAAATATCACACTTATAAATGTAGAATATTGCCAGAGTGACAGTGTTTGTTTCAGCATATATGTTCTGTAGGATGTGAGTTCTGAAACTGAAATGTATGTCATCATTTACTCTGAGAAATCCTCAGATCCTCACAGTGATTTATCAGGGATATCAAAATAATGCATCTGTGGAACAGACCAGAAATATGAACAATAAACCTGGACATACTGCAACAATCCAGACAATCCCGAGGTAGGCTCAGAACCCCTTAGTGCAATGAACCTGGGCCAGGCCTGATAAAGTGGGGGGAGAAAGCCATAGAAATAGGGACATATCTGAAATACTGGAGTAGATAAGCTGACACAGTTGTTGCAGTAACACCCTCATGTCTGTCCTAACATATATTGACTGAAATAGCACAAGTTCAGCACTCATTTACTTCCCACTAGTTAGTGAATGAAATCCTCACATCAGCCCACTGATGTGGCAGAAATACAGAAAGATTATGGGGGACAGGCAGCACTACATCCTACAAATATCTGGACATAACATCACATTAAAGAAACTACACTCAGCTGCTAAGCATGTCACCAAGAACTGTCCAAACAACAGTCAGACTGACACAACACTAACCCAAATCTGCTAGGGGAATTGCACATGTACTGACAAATATACCAGGCACTACAGGGATGTCACAGCACTGAAAAACAGACACAATTGTGAAAGTGCATACCCACAACAAATTCAATCACAGTCACAGTGACATACTAGTAAGCCATAGGAAAAGTACAGAATGAGGACTGTGTGACCAAAAATATCTCAACATGTTTGCCACTCACACACTACCCCCACATATACTGGCCCAATTCACAGTGTACTATGATGCATGACTGTGGTATTGGACATGTCTCAGTCTGCCCCTACAAATAAATGCAGCTGATAGGCCATGAGAACAGGAGCAGCATGCACAGGCAAATAGAAAAGAAGCCATAATGTATACATCCACACTCCTCCTTACACAGGCCAAATAACATTGACACAATACACTGCTACACAATCCTGAAAGTCTGTCAACAATTGCCAGAAATACACAGACCTCTCAATTGTACAGAGTCCCACAGAATGTCCAGGCTTTCCCCTCATACATAAGGCCTCTTCCACATAACATGTCTGACAGTCTGATGCATCACTGGGATAATGTCAGGAATGTAGGCACTAAATAATCATATACAATACCTATCAACCTCTTACTTCATGACATCTGGTCAAAGCCTGACATAATTGAGGGACAGAGGCCCAAAACCAGGGGCGTAGTTGAAATATTGCTGTTATAAGCTGAGAATGTTGCTGTTGTAACAGGGTTAGTTGTAACATATATTTTCTGAGTCATATGAGGTCAGAAACACAAATGGATGTTAGCAGTTACTGACTGCAATCCCCAGAATATGCTACTGATTTTCCAAAGACAAAAAATGTCTGAGGAACACACCAAACATAGGAGTCCAAATTCCGGCCATTCTGCGGATAGTCCTACAGGTGAGAGTTAATGTCAAACACATAACACTGTCAGAGTTAAAATCACCAAGGAACTCTGTGTCCACACAAACCCTGTTAGAATAGCATTAATCCAAATGTATAACAGCAATACTTACATTATGTCCCTATGTCTGGATCATTCTCCCCCATTCTGTTGACCTGTTTCCACAGCTTTGGTTGTAAGAGGTATTTCCAAATACCATCTGTTATGCTGTTGTTCACACACCTCCATGAAGTCCCCCTCACTGGCAATGAAAATGGCCAACACTCAAATGATGTACTCAATGATAGGAGTGTGTTGCCATGCCATTGGCTATATGAATAACAGCACAACTGTCCTGCATGCAATCATCATGTGGTGCACAGGCCATCAGCTGCTCATGAGCATTACCTACAAAAGGCAAGTTGCTGCCTATGCAAAAGAGATGTACACCCTACATCCTTGAGAGAGAGAGAGAGAGAGAGAGAGAGAGAGAGAGAGAGAATGATGGAAACAGTGAAAAGAAAAAGAAAAAACAAGCAGGACATAACCACCTACACTTGAATAAAACAAACAGGTATATCAAACAAGTACGCATGTAATGGACTGCAGTAGGGGGTATGTAAGAATGGGAAATAGGCACTGTAACATATATGTCTCAACAAGACTTGCTGTACTGATATATTGCTGATCAGAACCTATGGCCATAGCATATGAGTCTGTCTGCAGTGACATAGATCATAGGTCAGGCCCCTGAGTCACCCCAGGAAAGGATGGCTCACATATGACTACTACTGCAGTGTGTGTTGAACAGTACTGACTGTGACAATGCTAAGCCAGCTACTGGGATGTCGAACATATCCATATCTTACTTGTGAATACAACTGTGATATACTTGGTTGTCTCAGAAGTGTGAGAGACCTATACATGGTATTTGCATATTAAAGTACTGTTGCACACGTGTGTGTTGAACTGCATGTGATATACTCAGCTCATACCATTAAACCGTCCAGTGACCATATGTGTGTCTCATATTTGTAGTTATTTATTCATACAGTTGTGTTATGTCTGGCAAATCATTGGAAAATCTGTGAAGACTGACATTACAACATCTCCTTCTTTTTCTTCTGGCATTTCCCATTACGGGTGCCACAGTGGATCATCTCTTGCCATTTCTGCCTGTCCTCTGCATCCTGCTCTGTCACACTAACCACCTGCATGTCCTCTCTCACCACATGCAGGAACCTTATCTAAGATCTTCCTCTTTTCATCTTACCTGGCAGCTTCATCCTTACCAATCTTTTCCCAATATACTCAGCATCCCTCTGTAGCAGTCAAAACTGATGTAATCTTGCCTCTCTGGATTTGTCTCAAAACCATCCAACATGGGCAGACCCTGTCATATACACATTGCTAATCCTGTCCATCCTCATTGCAACCAGTGCAATTCATAACATCTGTAACTCTGCCATGTCCAACTGTGACTCCTGCCTTCATGTCAATGACACTGTCCTCAACCCATATAACATAGCTGGTCTCACTACCCTGTTGTAAACCTTCCCTTTCACTGTTATTGGTACTCGTCTGTCACAAATCAATACTGATACTCTTCTCCACCTCTACATCTTGCCTGTATTCTCTTCTTCACCTGTCCTCCACAGTCATCATTATTCTGAAATGTTGAGCCCAATCATTTATACTCATCCCTCATTGCCTACTCTACTGCCTGCATCCTCAACATTCCACTATCCTCCCTCTCATCCACACACAGATATTCTGTCTTAGCCCTGCTGATCTTCATTCCTCTCCTCTCTAGTGCATATCTCCACCTCTACAGGGCCTCCTAAATATGTATCCTACTCTCAGTACAGTTCACAATGTCATCTGCAAACATCATAGTCAACAGGGACTTCTGTATGATCTTGTCTGTCAACCTGTCCATCACCATTGCAAATAATAAAGGGCTCAGAGAGGATCCCTGAGGTCATCCCACCTCCACCTTAAATGCATGTCACTCCTGCCACAGACCTCACCACTGTCACACCACCCTTGTACATATCCTGTACCAGTGTTACATATAACTCTGCCACTCATGACTTCCTCATACAATACCACAATTCCTCTCTAGGCATCCTGTCATGTGCTTTCTCTACTTCCAGAAAGACACAAAACAACTCCTGACCTTCTCTGTACTACTCCATCAACACTCTCAGAGCAAACAGCATCTGTAGTACCCTTACCTGGCATGACAACATACTACTGACCACTACTCATCACCACCCTGCTTAACCTAGCTTCCACTACTCTTTCCAATGACTTCATGTTGTGACTAATTAATGTTATCCATCTGCAGTTACTACAGCTCTGCAAATCAACCCTATTCTTAAAATGGTACACAAAGACTTTCTTTCCAGTCCACATGCAACCTCTCACTTTCCAAGATATCATTAAACACTCCTTGGTTCTGCCTCACACTCCTCCTCCTCTTGATCATCATCATCTTACAGACCAACAGTCTCTGCTGCCTAACTACACTTTCCCCCATCACAACTTTACAGTCTCCAATCTCTTTCAAACTGGCCCTCCTACATTGGATATATTCCACCTGTGTGCATTTCCTTCCACTCCTGTATGTCACCCTATGCTCCTCCCTCTTGTTATAGTATGTATTCACCACAGCCATATCCATCCTTTTTGCAAAATCCACTACCATCTCACCATCTACATTCCTTTGCTTATCACCATATATACCCATTCCGTTCGTATCCCTTCTGTTCCCTTCACCAACATGGCCATTGAAATCAGCTGCAATCACCACTCTCTCACCCTTGAGTACAGTCATCACCACATCATCTAACTGACTTCAAATTTCTCTTTCTCATCCACCGCGCAAGCAACTTGCGTAGCATATGCGCTAACAACATTCATCATTATACCATCCATTTCCAGATTCATAAACATCACTCTATCAGACACTCATGTCATCCTCCAAAAACACCCTTGGCATATTGTTCCCTCAGGATAACCCCTATCCCCTTTCCCCTCCCATCCACACCCTGATAGCGCAATTGTGATCTGGCTCTGATATACCTAGTCATACTCCCTTTCCATCTGGTCTCTTGCACACGCAATATATCCACCTTCCTATGGTCATCATATCAGCTAGCTCTGTCCCTATACCAGTCATTCTGCCAACATTTAAAGTTCTTACCCTCACTACCACACTCCCAACCTTTCTCCTCTCTTCCTGCCATATGAGTGTTGGAAATCCTCCAGGCTATGTCTGTCAATGCAAAGGCTACTGTGCTATTGAATGACTCAAGTGTGTTACAGTAATATTAAGACAGTGTCACTAATTTTGTCCCATTGCCCCCCATATATGTGTGGCATCCTACAGATGTCCTGCTCTAATGGGTTGAGAGAGATGACTGGGCAGTAAGAGTGTGAATACAGTGTGGCTTACTGACATAGACAGAAATGTATATCAGGTATCTGGCTGCCTCATAACAACAGACATGGGATGCAAATTGTCAGTTAAATAAGCTGTACATGTTGTACACATGTGTAATCCTAGTTACTGTGCACCTAACAGAGTGACATTTCTACAGCTACTGGTTGCTATATTGCCCTGACACAGCCATGGGTACTACAATAAGCATGATTATCTGTTTGAAAGAAATTGGAGAGGTGTCCAGCTGTATTATGACTGTGTGTCCATGCCTACTACAAACAGCTGTATGAACACCAACATAGCTGTATGGACTCAGCAATGAGTTACTTGTAAAACCTCTACCACCAAAGTAGAGTAATCATCTTTGCTGGACAGCAGCAATACACAAACCACAGACTTGGCCCCTATATTGGCTGAACAGGGCAAATTAGGAGCTGGCACCAACTTGGCTCCCAGCTCCATTACACACTGTAGTCACACCAAGCCTTGGCACCATTCACACGCCATCCACATTGAAGATGGCTAATGTCATCCCTCTAGACAGATATGAATGAGGAGTAGAAGATTATCAAATTAACTAGCCCTCATTGTGCAGAATATGACATATCAAGACCAGCAGTGCAGTGCAAGCAGATACAGTGCTGATAGATTACAGGGGTATGTTGGGGTTGTGAGTGGTGGCTACTGGTAAGCAATGTAGGTGTGCAGGTTCTGTACATACTGTTCCCAAATGTATGAGGTCCTGTGATGTGTTTCCCTTTTTATGTCTTCCAGGTGCAAAGTCGCATCAACAAAGGTCTACTTTCTCAGAGTCTGAGACAAATATAATCATAGAAGTCATACTACAGAACCATGCCATAATGTTTGGCTGGAGCCAGCAACATCTGTGGGAGAGGACCGACCAGTAGGATGACCTAGTCCACAGGGTAAATGGTGTCGGCCTGCATGCATGTACATACGAGCAGGTCGGCATCATGCAAATTATCTCATATGCCATACCTGGCAAAGGGATGCTGCAGTGGCCAGGGACCACACAGCCACAAGTGGGGGCCCAGTCATGCAGCCCCCACTGACACCCATCAAGGAGCTCCTCTGCAACTTTGGGGCACCCATCCCAGTACATCAGTGTACAGACCCCCCACATGCTGGAAGTGAGTGGCACCAAGACAATGGATGAGGAATGTGAAGGTAAGGCCCCAGTGGACATTACTAGACTAGTGTAGCAGACATACTTGTATTTATAGAGTATCTGCATGCATGTGTCAGGTCAGATTGAAGACGTGGGTGGGGTTTTCTAATGCACAGAAGTGCACATCTATGGAGAAGAACAGCAAATTGTGTAGTATTGGGGGTTGTGCTGTAAATGTGCAGACATGCTGCATCCATCCTGTACCAATACCACATGTGAGTCTTCTGACAATACATCTCCTCCCACAACTACCTAGGTCCAGCCAGTCTGCATGTGAGATGGCAGACTGAAGCTGGTGAGTATGGAATTGTTCTGTTGTGGTTTGCCAATACCCCAGACATGTGAAGGCCATGCAATATACCATGCACAAAACTGTCACTCATAGCCATATTGCTTTATGTGCATGTTCACTTGTGGTGGGGTTAACTGCATTACATCAAAGTGGTCACCACAGGGGCCGATCTGAAAAGAATGTAACATCCCTGTAGCATACCTCACAACCTGTCAGTGCAAGACTTCTAGACAGAAACCAACAAAATGGGGGGGGGGGCAAACGGCCTAAGATAGGGACATGTGTGAAACATTACTCTCATACGGTGGATATAAACATTGTACACACCCCTGTTAAGATCCCAGCTGTTTGTGATATATATACAAACTGAGACCACAATATCTCAGTCCACACCTTTTCTAACCTGTAATGTGGCCTATGATATGTACAATTCAGTTGTAAAATCAATCAATCGGTTGGGCACCAAATATGGAGTATACAAACCTTACAATAAGCCTGATGCATATGTGTGCATACCCTTCAAATAATTTTTTATTGCAGCAGCTTGTGATTTACAGACAGCATTCAGTCTGCGTGGGTACACACCTGGCATAAAGTAAAGGCACTCTGAGTAACACCAAATAACAATCTGCTGTCCAAGTAGGATATTCATGACATTTGCTCAGTTGCCTGCAACAGCCATGGCTTGCAGACAGCATACAAAGCAGCAAAAGGATCTCTTATTTGAAAGGTAACACTCAAGAGTAGAGTAAAACAACATTACCACAGCATTGCATACAGCATGGAACACAGTGGAGAAAGTTGTCAAAAGGTGGATTGAATATGGGACAACAGTGCCGTTGAAAAGAACCTGATGTCCCTCCATAAATGATGACAAGACATGTCAAAACCTATTCAGGGAAGCTGCCAGGAGACATACAGCAACACTGAGGGAGTTGAAGGAATCTCTTGCAAGTACTGGTGTTGTGTACTACATGTAAGAACTCTCCCCCGTATTCTGCATATGTCTGGCCTATGGGGTATGGCCAGAAGATGGAAGCATTTCCCCACAACAAAAAACATCCAGGGGTGGATACAATTTGCAATACAGCACATCAAGTCTCCCAAAGGCATGTATGAAAATGTATTATGGTGTAATGAGACTATGGATTGATCTCACAGCCACAATATGAAAAGGTATGTGTGGTGCACAAGCAACACCTTTCTTCACCTGAACACCAACATCCCCATGGTGAATCACGCTGGTGGCAGTGTTCTGCTGTGGGGATGCTGTCCCAAAGCCAGAACTGAGCCCGTAGTCATGGTGATGTTAATTTAGAATAGTTCCAAATAATACCCATGTCTGGCCAAAATCCATCAGGCATCTGCAAGAATGCTAAGGATGGGGAGGGGTGTCAGCCTTCAACATAACAAACACCCAAAGCATACACCCAAAGCAACCTAAGAAAGCCTCTACCTGAACACACTAATGATTATAGATTGGCCCAGCCAGAGCCTAGACCTACACCAGCTAGACATACCCCAGTGTGACCTGATGAGGGCTGTGCACATGAGCCGCCCTTGCAATCTGACAGAGTTGGGTGACCTTTGCATGGAAGAGTGGCCAAATAATGCCAAATCAAGATGTGCCATGCTGATAGACACCTTCACAATAAGAGTGAATGCTGTAAGTCACTTACTAGGTGCTTCAACAAAGTATCATTTTAAGGGTGTGCACACTTATGCAAACACCATATTGTACATAGTGCAGTCATTATATTTTACACATAGTACATTTGTTTTTTTATCAATTGGATTGCACAGGTCATATGTCACATGAAAGGTGGGTAACATATTTGAATGCATTACTGTGGTGTCATCTCATATATTACAAGTACATGGCATGTTAACAGGGTTGTGTACACATCTTATATCCACTGTAAGCTTAGAAGGTTGGTGGTGTAACAGGAATTGTGTGACCATACATTTACTGCTGGTTTGGAGGTCTGACTCTCAAATGTATGTCATTAATCAGTGATGTCACTCCAGATCATCCCAGTTGTGTATCATATAAACACAGGGGTTGTGAGAAACAGAGCAAACATATGAGCGAGACATCTACACATCATGCGAGGATCTGTGCAGTTGTGAGGTATGTTCTGTAGTACTTGCCACTGTGCTATACTGGTGAACAGCAATGATGTGTACATGGGTGCAGTCTATGCTGAGGAAGGGCCATCACCTACTAACACTAATCATGTATCCCAGAGCTCTATATTGTTAGTTAGATGTAGTAAAACTGGCTGCAATGCATGATGTTGAGGGCTGTGTGTCATGCATGTCACCATTTGGGTAATGTGTAGTCTATGTAACAGATTTGTGCTACCTCACCTGTAAGTGTGTGTGTGTGTGTGTGTGTGTGTGTGTGTGTGTGTGTGTGTGTATGTTCATGTGTGTACCAGCCAACCTCAAAGTGCAGGTATTAATATACCTTCACAGGTGGCAATGGGGTTTGGGTTCCCTCCACCTTGGAAACTGATGCCAGTTTCTCTGCAGACTCTGACATTGATAATAGGAATAGTGATGCACAGGTGGGGTTGTCACTGGCTGAATCCGTGCCATTTGTTGGCATCCCACTCTTGTTCACACCATCCCTGCACACAGTGACAATGCCCACACATACCCTTTCACCAGTGGCTACAGATGATGGACAGTTGGCAGGTGGTGGTATTGAACAGGCTAGTGTGATGACTATGGCAGGTGTGAGTATAGACACTGGCGATAGCCAGAAAGCAGGGGAGGTCCCACACAGTTGGATGGACATGGGTGCTAGCAGGAAGACCGCTGCTCATCAATCCGCTGTTGCTAGTGCCACAGCAGGAGTCATCAGACACATGTTTTGGGCTGTCATGGATGCACAGGCACATAGTGAATCCCACACTAGACAAATCCTCAGGGTGCTGGATGCAACTCTTCCTGATTTACGTGGTGACATACGTGACCTTTTTGAGGCCACATGTCAAAATACGGAGTTCATGAATAGACAGTGGGGTGAGACCTTGCTAATCCTCAACCATGGCATGTCTGTACTACAGCGTGTGGTGTGAGATGGGCATCAGCCACATGGATGTATGTCAGCACCAACAACAGCTGAGAGTCTATGGGGCCATGCACCTTCACACTCCTGTAGTGACAGTGACACCAGCACTACTGAAGGGGGTTTCTGTCCACATCACACCATAGCAGGCTATGGGCACATGGTCCTGTATGGTCCTGTCAGGGACATGGATCCAGCAGATAGTAATTACCATCAGGAAGCAGTACTGCATCTGGCCTTGGGCCTGGTGGTGCCACTGATACCCCTGGCAGGAACAATTCAAGTGTCCATGGCTGGAAATGCTGACCTGGATATCGTGCCATGTACAGTCCACAGCTGTCCAACATACCCTTGTGTATGGCAGCAACATGACATGACTGTGTGTATACATACACACACATATCTGTATCCCAGGCAGGTCACCTCCATACATGCACAGCACCTCTGCACAGCCCATCTATTGGATACCCCTCAAAAAAAACACATACACACACACACACACATGATGTCAACTGTATGGCCCAGCCTAGGTCTCTGGCAAACCTACACCACAACCTGTTTGTATGATGATACCTATGCCACATCCCTGTCATCCATACCATCGATGCAGGGACATGCTAATGTGGGTCTGATGCACAAAGTGAATATAATACAGTGTAGATATGTAATACTATGCAAGGTGCTGTCTGTTTGCATTTGTTATGGGTACACATACAGGTGTATGTACCTTATTAGCCAGGATGCATTATTGCTGTTAGTACCACTGACTGAATGTAGTCTGACATGCTGTATTCTGTTTGTGTTCCAGGTGTCTGTGTGTCTGCAGGCTGTGGCCCTGCAGATATTCCAAAGAGGGAATATGGCAGAGTGGAAATACACCGACCATGTCATAGGAAAGGTACAGCTTTATATGTACATGTACCAGGTGTGTATTCATGCAACAGTGTGTGAGGGACACTGTTGTCAGACAGTGAGACCTTGCATACATACCCCCTTGTCACAGACAGGTAGCCTTCAGACATGTCAGCTCAGTGTTGTGTAGTACCACAGGCTCATACATACAGAACAGGTTACTGCAGTACTGTCAGCAGGTCCCTCACAAGCATAGCCATTACATTTACTGCAACAGAATTACCTGCCAGCACCTGTTGGCCCTGCCATTTCTTTCCCATGCACTCAGTCCTGATGCAGTTTATGAGGGCATGCACGATACTGTGTATGGCATGTTTGTGGTATGTATACCTGATTTCATCAGGTGGAACAGGGAGACAAAATGGTATATCCTTTGCTTACACACAGTAAGGGCTGACACAGGGGATGTACACACCATAACATAAACACAGTTGGCAATAGACAGATTAGTAAACCTACATTTCCACCTTGATGTACTGTACTACTACATACACATGACATGTCACACATAGATTACATGCATGGGACATAACATACTACCTCTTACAACATGTAATGTCCTGAATGCCTTCATGGATGGTGAGATAACTCACCAGAAATAGGATGCAGAGTCATGTATTGCTCCTACAAGCCTGGACAAGTGATAGTGTAGCAGACATTGTATCAGCATGATGTTTCAGTCAGGTATGATGCCTGATGCTGGTATCACTGTGGCTGATTTGGCAACAATATCACATACATGGGCATTGTTAAGGGACACAGACCACATATAGGTTGCAAACATCTGGATATTCAATAGACATCTGTACAGAGGACTGGTATGGTGTGCACAATAGTTTAACATGTTGCATGTGAGGCAGATGCCATTACCACTTTGTATAATGTAATGCCATTGGGAGGTGGTAAACAGGTGTGGATGGTACACAAATCAAAATGGTATCAGCCAAACAGGTGTGATCTTTACCCAAAGACAGACAGACAGACAGACACACACACACACACAGACACACACACACACACACACACACACACACACACACACACACACACACACACACACACACACACACACACACACACACACACACACACACACACACAAACACACACACACACTTGCCAGTATTGAGATTAAAACCTCTACCTATCTAGTTATTTCTGCTATAGTGTTGCACAGTTATCAGATGCACCACAGAGCTTACGTAATTTCACCCAGTCCCAAGGTACTTTTAAGGTGAATGAGATAAGCAGGCTTAGTAAAGTAGGGTGATGGGAAGTTGACAGGGTGGTACACAACTCAAAATGGTATAAAACACACAGTATATGATTTTCACATAAACACTTGCCAGTAGAGAGATTAGAGCCCCTACCTATCTAGTTTTTTTACAATAGCATTACACAGTTATCAGACTCACCACAGAGCTTACATAATTTCTCAAGTCACAAGGCACTTCTAAGGTGAATGACATCAGCAGGCCTAGTAAAGTAGGGTGATGGGAAGTTTACAGAGTGGTACACAACTCAAAATGGTATAGCACAAACAGTATATGATTCTCACTCAAACACACACATACTGTTGCCAGTAGTGAAGTTAGAGCCCCTATCTATCTAGTTAGTTTTACTATAGTCTTACACAGTTATCAGACTCACCACGGAGGTTACATAATTTCACCTAGTCTCAAGGTACTTTTAAGGTGAATGACATCAGCAGGCCTAGTAAACTAGGGTGATGGGAAGTTTACAGGGTGGTACACAACTCAAAATGGTATAACACACACAGTATATGATTCTCACATGCAAACAGTTGCCAGTCATTAAATTAGACCCCCTATCTATCTAGTTACTTCTACTACATTGTTATGCAGTTATTAGATGCACTACAAAGCTTATATAATGTCACCCACTCCCAAGGTACTTCTAAGGTGAATGCCATCAGCAGGCCTAGTAAAGTAGGTTGATGGGAGGTTTACAGGGTGGTACACAACTCAAAATGGTATAACACACATAGTATATGATTTTCACACAAACACACACGCATAGAAAGTTGCCAGTATTGAGATAAGAACACCCACCTATCTAGTCATTTCTATTATAGTCTTACACAGTTATCAGACATGTCATGGAGCTTACATAATTTTATCTAATCCCAATGTACTTCTAAGGTGAATGATATCAGCAGGCCTAGTAAAGTAGGGTGACAGGAAGCTTACAGGGTGGTACACAACTCAAAATGGTATAACACACACAGTATATGATTATCACATGAACATACACACAGTTGACAGTATTGAGATTATAACCCCTGCCTATCTAGTTATTTGTACTATAGTATTACACAGGTATCGCACATGCTGTCGAACTTACTTGGCTAACAATTGGCCAAAGGTGCTGATACCTGCACAGTTGAGGTAAACTGTTACAGGTGCCAAAATGTCTGCCTTCAGTGTTTCCCTTAGATCTTGCTAGTTCTTTCTCTCCTGCACTTCAAATAGCTTAGTAGCTTTGCACTTCAACAGGTTTTTTTATCAATTATTCTAGCACACTTGAGAGCCATAAGCAGTAGTCATTCATGGAATTATCTACAGTACCCCTCCTGGCATGATTAAAGTGCAGTTCTCTGTGCTTTTACCCATTAACTTGGTGCACTTGGGCATTCTGAGGCACTGTTGCAACTGCCTCATGTACACAGACAACCCTCTCCTCTAAACTCCCAACACTCAGACTTGTGAGAGATACCCCTATATCACCAAATTGGAAGATATGCACTCTCCAGGGAAGACTGGACTAGCTGGTCAAGAGGAGAAGGGTCAACACCTGCAACACACCACATGGAACACATACCCCTCCAGAACTCCCACTATCACAGCTCTAACATAAAAACAATAACCACACACCCACCTTTACAGAGGCACTCAATAGACATTTACCCAAACAGCAGAGGCCACCAAGACAGACACCCACTCATCTGTGATACAGTTTTTTTGTATGACACTTGGCTGTACATTTCATATACTGTATAGTGGAGAATTACTCTTATATGGGAGACACTGAAATTGCTGGTTGGCAAGTCCTTTGTTTCTGTAATAAATGGTCCCCAAGCCTTTGTATCATTGCTTCTTGCAGCCTTCCAGATCTAAACTTGGACTAGTCTTTCACTTTTTTCTGGTCCATAAAGCCTTTCATAGCCTGTGGATGAAGTTGACATCCTCAGAGGTAGCTCTGCTTTATTACACGTTAGTTACTAGCTGAAGAAATTCTGTACCAGATTCCTACAGAAAATATTATGGGTAGTGACAGGACACTACTCTGCCTCCTCACTCATGCTAGTCATCTCCAGTATCAGCAAAAGGTAAGGAAGTAAAAAGCAAATGGATTTTTGGCCACTGTATGAGCAAGGCAGTTGTGGTGGTCTCAGCTAGTTCAGCTGAGAAGAAGAAACCGCTGCAGCTTACTCAACTCTTATGTAATTTTACTTACTGTTTGTTAACTGGGTAGATGGACTGGTCCAGGGACTGTTTTCACCCTTCTTACCCAGGAGAAAAGTTCAACAGTTCAACCAAAGACTACAATGCAAGGAGTGCAGTATTTAACAGAATGTTTTGTATAGTGGGATGTCCTCTGCTTCTTTCTAAGACATTTTTCTGCTGTTGTAGTCTACCTTGCCTTGGGCCCTGATTGATCACCCACTCTGTTTTGAAACAATTTTTAAAAGTTTGTTTCATCTCATTCCCACAAGGAATAATTTCCCTCCTACTCCTCCATACTTAGACTTTGTGTGGAAAAGCTTAACCAGCTCCTTTTGAGCCCAGTGTGTCTGTGGCACTGAAGTTCCTGGCTGATAAATCATGTCTTGGGTAAGGGCTTTTACCAGGCTGAGGAGTGGTGATTCATCACTGTGACAAAGCAGAAATTGCCTGAGGCTCCCAGAGCAGAATAAGTTTTTGCTTTTATTTATTTCATTGAATTGCACTTATTAACGCTTATAGTTGTGCTGTACAGCTAATCTACTACATGTTGCACTGTTATAAACCTTTTTTACTGTTTCCCTGCATTTTTGTACTGTTTTAACTGTATTTTCATTGCTATATAGTGTTTCATTACTGTAATTGCATTTTTATTGAATTACTTAACTGTAAACTGCTTTTTCATACTGAGAGTTGTATTGGGTGGCCTAATGGTTAAGGTGTTTGCCTTACAAGCACAAGGTGCAGGGTTTGATTCTCACAAGGGATAATTAACTAGGCTTAAAATGGCTCACAAGGGCAGTTAGCTTAGTACTAATCTATGAGCCTATGAGTGCTTTTCTGTGCATTTTTTGTGAGGTTTTGGTGTTCTAGTCAGGTAGCATAGTCTGGATAGAAGCCTGCTGTTATCCAGACCTAGTTGTTTTGCTTGTTGAGTTTCCTGTGTTTCTGGCAGCTATCTTCTGCTGGTAGTGTCTTGTCTTTGCTGTTAGTGAGAGTAACAGGGTTACCTGACCACCTCTAGCATGACTGATTGGTTGAAAGAGCAGGGGCTAGCAGGATTGGGTAGTAATTTGAGCTTCTAGATTCTTCCATCTTTTCTGGTATTTAAACCCTGTGTTTGCAGGGTGTTGCACTTTTTTGCTCATTGAACACTGCCACTGCACTGTTTTAAGCTATTGCGGGGTGTCTCAGTTGCATTTTTTCCCTTACTAGCACTCCTGTGTAACTGACTCCCTCTCTTGCAACTACTGTGATTTTATCCAGCCCTACTCACACCTATAGGTACTCCATTCTGATAATACCCACTTTACCATCCTTTACCTCCCTTCCACAGATTCTGACAGCCATGGACGGACAATTTCTCATGGTTTCTCCTGCTAGTCTTGTTGATATGGGCATCCTGCAACAGTGTAGCAACTGCCTCATGTACACGGACAACCCTTTTCTTCTACCACCTAGAAACGCAATATGTGAGAGATGCAATTATTAAGAACCTAGAATCCTTGCTGTCGCAATTACAAGCCAGTATATCTGGCACTGAGAAGGTTGTTTGCACAAACACCACACCTCTAACACACCCACACCTGTACAGTATATTCCTACATATGTGGAGGTTCTCAACAAAATTCCTATCTAAGCAAAAGAGACCTCAGAGGCAAAAGCACACACATCACAACATACCACACAAAGCACCACACATAGTACACATGCCTGTGTCTCACAGCCTCTAAGGCCCAGCCACAAACCCAACATACTACTCATGGGGGAGACTATCATGAGACACAAAGATGTGTCCCTCATCAGGCTAGACAAGGGGAAAGCCACAGTAATTTGCTTGTCAGGTGCTAGAATCTGCCATATCACTTATGCACTCAAGTCTCTCAACAATAGATACTGTTATGACTGTGTCATAGTCCATGTTGGTGTGAATGACTTGAGATGTACCCCTCTGGACCATATGAAGAGACACATGATTGAACTCGCTGAATATGTGTCCCAGGCAGATATATATGTCCCTAGCCTTAAGCAGCATCCTACAGTCACCCAGAATGATGCCTCAGTACAAACAGAAAATGATTGACTTTAACAATTGGCTTAGTTTATCGTGTCATTCCAAGGGGATCCAGTACCTGACAGCCTGGGAGGACATGATTGACAGACCATGATGCTTTGCCAGAGATAGCCTTCATCTGTTTCCCTTTGGGTTCAGGCTTCTGGCAAAGGCTCTTGCCTCCCTAGAATGCATTTTTAGGCAAAGTCATGAGGATAAAATTACCAACGTGAAAAATTCTTCTAAATGAAATTTAAAGGTCATGCTGCTAAACGCTAGAAGTCTTAACATAAAACTGCACTCATTGCAAGCATTCCTTGCCCCGCTGACATTTGTGCAGTCACTGAAACCTGGTTCAAAGTTGCAGAGAGCACCCCAGCCTTACCAGGTTACTTGTCCTACCATACATTCAGACCCCAAACAGAGGGCTACAAAGCAAAAGGAGGTGGAGTTTCAATATTTATCAAAGACATACACACCTCCAGGCTGGTCAAACAGTATGACTCCCAGGAGACACTCCAGGTTCAGTTAACTGTTGACAAAACACCTATTCAAATCATAGCTAGCTACAGACCCCCGGCCATGACTCAGGAAACCCACTCCACCTATCTGGTCTTAACTTGATTCCATCAAGATTCAACCCTCTACCCTGATCCTGGGTGACTTTAACTACCTGACCATAGAGTGGAAGACCTATTGTAGCTCAAACACAAATACCCAGAGATTTCTCGACTTCATCAGTGCCAATACATTGGATCAGCTGACTGACACCACACAAGAGGTGAAAATATCCTGGACCTGGTAATAACCAACATGAGTAGCCACTGTAGCACCCCTACAGAGTCATCCTCCTTGGTAGGATCCAACCATAAAGCAATGACTTTATCCTTTGAGTTCCCCCCTTGCCAGGGTCAAACAAAGCACTTTTCCAAAGTTGATTACAACCTCCTGAGAGCAGGTATAAGCAGCTTCACAGCCACCATCCCTTCAGCTGGAACAAGCACTAATGTGCAAGCCTACACCAGAAAACTATATGAGCACCTATATAGCTGCATGGACTTGGCAGTACCTGACAGGATCAAATCATCTTCCTCAAGGAAGAGTAAACCTGTCTGGTGGACTGCAGCAATAAACATACTCTGTAATAAAAGAAAACAAAATTGCTGTCCAGGGCCAAGAAGGAGCAGGTGCCAAGTTGGAAGCAATTGCTCATTTGTCTGAACAAGGAACTAAGGTCATTGGTGAAATCCTCTAAGGCTAACTTTGAGTCCAAATTGGCGACATCCAGTAAGGACAGTCACAAGGCCTTCTTTGCATACATCCATAATCTCAAAGATAACCCCCAGACCTGCTCTGAATTGGTGGTCAGTACCACATACACAAACACCATAGATATAGCCAACCCGCTGACAGACAAGTTCAGTGAATACTTCACCCCCCCCTGCCCCCCATCAGTAAACCAGGACACCCCCAGCACCTGGCCCTTCCATCATCACCAGGCAGCAGGTTATTAATGCCTTATCAAAGGCAAAAAATACAGCCTCCATGGGACCCGACAACATCCCTCTCTGTGTCCTACATGAACTCAGACAAGAGCTTTCAGCACCACTAGGCACCCTATTCAACCAAAACCTGTTTACTGGCTTTGTCCCAGCAGAATGGAAGACAGCCACTGTCATCCCTCTGCACAAAGCTGGAGAGTTCACTGACCCAGGCATTTATAAGCCCATCAGCCTAACTAGCCTGATATGCAAGGCCATGGAATGCATTATCATGGACCTTATAAACAAGGACATTGGCAACCACCAGATGCTTGATACTACACAGTTTGGTTTTGTCAAAGAGAGATCATGCCTGTTAAACTTGGTCAGATTCTTCGAAACAGTCAACAAAACTATGGATGAGGGCAAGACAATGCACAACACCTACCTTGACCTAGCCAAAGCCGTTGACACTATTCCATACTCGGGCATGATAGATAAACTCTCCCAGCAAGGCATCAAGCCATATGCTACCAGATGGGTAGCTAACTGGCTCACTGATAGGACCCACAGAGTCAAAATAGGGGAAGCCACCTCTAGTAGTAGACCCGTAACAAGTGGCATACCCCAAGGATCGGTCTTGGGGCCTCTACTGTTTGGGATATACTTTTCTGAGTTGCAAGTCAAAACCAGTGGTCTGTGGCTGACCAAGTTTGCAGATGACTGCAGTCTGGGCACTGTCATAAATCCCCCTAGTGATGTGAACATCCTCCAAGAGGGCCTTAACCAAACTAATGACTGGTGCCATAAGCATGGCCTCAAACTGAATGCCAAGAAATGCATCATTATCCCCTTTGGAGAAAATGATGTCCCCACTAATTATCACATTAATAACAATGTACTAAGCATGCAATCAGTTGTGAGGGACTTGGGCATCCAGGTTGATAGGAACTTGACTTTTGACCACCATGTTGCCTCCATTGTATGAAAGGCTTTCTACATGGCTCACCTCATAAGTAAGAGTATTTCATCTGGGGACAAGTAGGTCATAACATTCCCTGTACTCCTCCCTTATCAGACTCATTACCAAGTAAAGTGCCCCCTTTGGCATTTACCTTGCCAAGCACATGCAGCAGTTGGATAGACCACAGAGATTCCTGACCAGGAAAATCCTACATATCAAACACATATCCTGTACAGATAGACTAAAAGCCCTAGCCCTGTCCCTCTACTCAGTCTCGTACAGACTGCTCAGAGGTGACCTGTGTCTGACATACAAGTCCATCTTAGACGCAGCAGCCTTGATGGTGTTGCTGCATATCCGTAAGTCAAACTCCACTTGTGCATCCTGCACACAAGGTCTCCACCTGGTCTGTGACATTAATAGAACTTGTTGGTGGGATAGATTTGTGTCTCAAAGACTCCCCCATCTGTGGAATAGACTTCCTCTCCATGTCAAGCAGAGTACCTCACTACCTCTCTTTAAGAGGAACCTGATTGACTGGATCTGAAACAGAAAATATACCCCTGGGATCTCATCTGTGTCCCTCCTGGACAGAGAAAACAGGTGTGGACTTTGTGGGAACATGGGTGAAATTCTTGGTTAGGTTTATAAGGGCCTCCGGGCCAATAGCCTCATATCATCCTATGAACCTATGAACCTATGAACCACCACAACACAGCACAAACCACAGGACACATATCTCACTTACACAGTGTGCCCTTCAACCTAAGCCCCAAAGGCCAACCACCTTGCCTGATACAGTAATCATAGGTGAATCAATAGTGTGCACACAGCTATCTCACTCATTAGATTGATCATGGAGGGGGTAACAGTCAGTTGTCTATCAGGTGCCAGAATCCAACACATAACACACCCAGTCAGGTCACTCCACAGCAACTACAAGTATCATTCTGTCATTGTCCATGTGTGTGTGAATGACCTGAGATGCACCTTCATGGACTATATGAAAGGAGACATGGTGGAGCTCTCAGATTATGTGGACTGGGCAGGTATGACAGTAGCCCTGAGCAGTATACTACTGTCACCCAGAATGATACCGCAGTACAAACAACAAATGATTGACTTCAACAATTGGCTTGTGTCTGGTGTCACTCTCATGGGAACCAGTATCTGTCTGCTTGGGATGACATGATTGACAGACTAAGATGGCTTGCCAGAGATGGCCTGCATCTGTCACCCCTGGGTTTCCAGGTACTGGCTAAGTGTCTTGCCTCCCCTATAGTGCCTTCTTAGGTGGTGTTCCAAATCAAATTACCACCATAACAGCTATACATATATGCAATCTGAGGGTCATGCTGCTTAACACTAGACATCTACATCTCAAGATGAAGACACTCGAAGCACTCCTCAAAATGGAGAACATTGACATTTGTGCTATATGGAGACCTGGTTTACAACAGCAGACAGCACCCCTGCCCTACCAGCCTATAACTCATTCCAAACCTGTCAGCCCCAAAACATGGACCACAACTACAAAGATGGTGGTGTCACCATATTAATAATGGATATACACACATCCAGGGTAGTATCACAGCATAATGCATATGAGATACTTCAGGTACAACTGACATTGGATAATAGTGTGATCCAGGTCATAGACTGCTATAGGTCCATATCCATGTCCCTAGACCCTCAAACCATATTCCTCAATACCCTGGAAACTATCAAGGTCCAACCCAACACTCTCATACTAGGAGAGTTCAACTACCCCTCCATCAACTGAGTAAGATACTCAAGCACCAATACACTGGCCCAACGCTTCCTGGAATTCATTAGTTCTAATGCCCTGGACCAGCTCATTCTGACACCCAGTAGAGGAAGCAACATCCTCGATCTGTGCTGATTACTAACATATGGGACCATTACTTGACAACAGTAGTCAATTGCTACCTGGTCATATCCAACATAGAGTAATCACCATGGAAATCCACATCTCAGCCACACCCCCGCAAAGGTAACCACCTTGAAAAACTTGTCCAAAGCTGACTTTGGACTCATAAGAACAGATGTGGCTAACTTCACAGCACCCATGCTAATGGAAAATACCTGCATGGTTGCCAAATCCTACACAAATACACTGAACAAATATGAACATCAGTGCATGGAACTAGCCATCCCCAACAGAACCATGACACTCTCCTAAAAACACTCAAGATCAGTCTGGTGGTCCCCTGCCATTAATAACCTGGACAATAGAAGAAAGAAACTGTTGCAGAAAAAGGTGGAGTCCCAAGAGTGGTAAAACTCCCATATTAGCCTCAACAACAACTTGAGATCCCTCATGAAATCATCTAAAGCCACCGATGATGGCAGAAATGCAGCAGACACTGACAACAATCCTAGATCCTTTGTTAATGATATCAAGAACTTCCACGCCAATACCCAGAATGCTCTGAGTTACTGCACAATACTACCTCCTATGCTGAACCAACAGATAATGTCAACATTCTTGCCAACACATTCACTGCCAGCTTTACTCCTCCCCCCTCCCCTAGAGGAACAATAAGAATGGCAAAAGAATTCCAGGCACCCAGGATTACTGCCACTTACTGCATTTTCCATGGGCAAAAATATAGTTTCCATGGGACCCCAAATTATCCCTGGCTGTGTTCTACATGAACTACAAAGATACCTGGCACCACATCTGTGTTCCCAGTTCAGTCACACCCTCACCTTAGGCTTTGTCCCTCCCAAATGATGCACTGCTACATTCAACCCTCTCCATAAAGGTGTGGCAACTACAGACCCTGAGAATTATCAGTCTAATAGCTTGATGAGTCTGATATGTACAGCTATGGAGCACATCATCAGGAACCTGATTAGCAAACATATAGGTAATCTCCTAACTCTAGACCCCACACAGTTTGGCTTTGTGAAAGGGAGATCATACCTATTCAACCTCATTGATTTCTTTGAGTCAGTCACCAGGGCTGTGTATGACAGTAAGGCACTGCATACAGTCTACATCAATCTGGCCAAGGCTCTTGATACCATTCCTCAATCAGGAATTATGGATGAACCCACCAAACTAGGCATCAACCCCTATATCACTAGGGGGGTTACAAACTGGCTCACAGATAGAATACACAGTGTGAAAGTAACAAGCTCCAAGTCAGAATGTCAGCCAGTCACTAGTGGAGTCCCACAGGGATCAGTCCTGGGTACTCTCTTGTTCCGCATGTACTTCTCAGGAGTTCAGACCAACACAAAGGAACTCTGGCTGACCAAGTTCACTGACAACTGCAAGCTGGGAGCAATCATTAACTCCACAAGTGATGCAGACTTCCTACAGAAAGGCCTCATTGAGACCACTGACTGGTGTGGAAACCATGGTCTGAAGCTTAAAACCACAAAATACATCATCAGCTCCTTTGGTAAAATCTCATTTCCCACTAAGTACCACATCGATGGGAGCCCACTGAACACTGTTGGCGTTATAAGAGATCTAGGGACACAGGTTGACAGCAATTTCCCCTTTAACCACCAAATTGCCCCTGTGGTCAGAAAATCCTTCTATGTGGCACATCTCATTACCAAGGGTTTTGGATCTAGGAAGAAGGAGGTCATCGTCTCTGTGTACTCTTACCTCATTACACCACTCATTAAGTATAATGGCCCATTTGGCATGTACCTCACTAAACACCTGCAACAGCTGGAGAGGCCACATACGTACCTCACAATGAGGATCCTAGGCATTAAACACAAGTCCCACACAGACAAACTCAAAATAATCCAGCTATTCTCTGTCTCATATCACCTACTTAGAGGCAATCTCTGCTTGTCTTGCAAAGCCATGTCTGACCCAGATCTTTTACAAATGCTACATCTAAAGACATCCCAATCTCTCTGCACCACATACTGTAGGGACCTCAACCTCATTACCACAATCAATACAACATGCTGGAGGGACAGGTTCCTCACCCAGAGAATGTACATGCCCTGGAATAAACTTCCCATACATGTCAAGCAAAGCATCTAGATGACCCTGTTCCAGAGAGATCTTGATGAGTGGATGGGTAATAGAAAGTTCACCCCAGGGATCACTCCAGTGGTTCTACTTAATGGGGTCACTGGGAACTAACATCGGGTGGCACAATGGCAGGGCACTTCTATGGGCTAGGCTTGTAACTGCTCCTGGGCCATTAGCCTAGTACACACCTATGAACCTATAAGGGGATTGACATCGGCATGACTGATACAGTAGACCAGTGGGTGGGTAACTTATCAAAATACTTCTTCCTGCAAACATACACCATTAAACACACACTTATACACCCACACATACATTTGGCAGATTTGAGAGTAGAACCCTACCTATCTAGTTATTTTTACTATAGTGTTATGCAGTTACCAAATGAGCTACAGAGCTTACTGTACTGATAACTGGCCAAAGTTGCTGATAAGGGGAATGAAAACAGCAGGACTGATAAAGTATGCCAGTGGGTGGGAAACTTACGAAAATACTTCTTCCTACAAACATACACACTTTTACACACAAATTTGTCAGATCTGAGAGTAGAACCACTGCCTATCTAGTTATTTGTACTATACTGTTACGCAGTTATTGCACATGCTACAGAGCTTACTGGACTGACAACTGGCCAAAGGTGCTGATAAGGGGAATGACATTAGCAGGACTGATAAAGTATGCCAGTGGGTAGGAAACTTATCAAAACACTTTTTCCTGCAAGAATACACACTTAGACACCTAAATTTTCCAGATCTGAGAGTATAACCCCTGCCTATCTATTTATTTGTACAACAGTGTTATGCAGTTATCACACATGCTACAGTGATTACTGGGCTGAAAATTGGCCACAGGTGCTGATAACAGGAATGACATCAGCAGGAGTGATAAAGTAGGGCAGTGGGTGGGAGACTTCTCAAAATACTTCTTCTTACCAACATACACACACACTCATTTGCCAGATCTGAGATTAGAACCCCTGTCTAGCTAAAGATTTGTACTATTGCATTACACAGTTATCACACATGCTACAGAGCTTACTGGGCTGACAACTGGCCAAAGGTGCCAATGAGGGGAATCACATCAGCAGGACTGATAAAGTGGGGCACTGGGAAGTGTTGTGGGTGGGAATGGCCTAAAACTGTTTCACGTACAAACAAAAACACACACACCCTCACTTTCACATACACAGTTGCCAGTATTGAGATTAGAACCCCTACCTATCTAATTATTTCTACTACAGTGTTACTCATTATCACACGAGCTACAGAGCTTAGAGGGGTGTTCGGTGTCCAATTTTACTTCTAAGATGAATGAAAGCAGCAGATCTTGTGAAGTAGGGCAATATGAAGTGTACTGAGTGGGAAGAGTCTCCTAATACTTGGACTTATGGAGACACAGGCACACACACACACACACACACACACACACACACACACACACACACACACACACACACACACACACACACATGCACACACACACACATGCAGGTGATGTGATATTATAAACTCAGCCTCAGTATTGTTACACAATGGGGCTCACCTTTTATGCTAGCACGTGTGACTGTTTACAACTAGTATGCCACTGTCCACAGCAGGACATCACTGTATGATATTCAGGGTATCCATGTGTGTGAATGTCCTCCTGCGTCTCTCGCTGTATCACTGTCTGTCTCTCAGTTCCCTACATCTATGTGTGTGTATGCTTAACATATGTTATCTGTTGCCCGTATATATGTGTGTGTGTATCTCGCACAACAGATGCAGATATATCACATATGGGCCACCTACAGCTAGCTGAGGGTAATCCTGTCTGGTGTGTGTGTGTGTGTGTGTGTGTGTGTGTGTGTGTGTGTGTGTGTGTGTGTGTGTGTGTGGACAGTTGAGGTATACATAGCTGTCTGTATGCATGGGCATATGTACACAATACAATCATATATTCTGATGTGGGTTTCAACATGTCCTGCGATTCTCTAAGTGTAGGAGCATACCCAGTGTGACCTTCTACAGTTAGGGTAGGACTCCATTCCAGAGATAGGTGTTCTCCAGTTCAGGGTTTTGTGTGCTACAGCCATACCTCTCAGGTGTACACAGGACTTTCCTCAGGGTACTTGTTTTGTTTAGCAGACATTTTCTGACATATCTGTATTCTGAAACTGCAATGTATTGTGTCATTACCTAGTGCCAGACATCCTCAGATCATCACAGTGCTTTACCAGAGGAATACTAGTTGTAGGATGCATAGACCAATATTATGAGGGTAGCTTTGTAAATTCTTGCCCAACAAGGCCATTTGTGAGGTGTGCCTACAACCAGTGTAGTAATGACACACAGCTGTGTGAACAGTCCAGCACCCTGCTGATATACTGGCTGGGGATCTCCTGCTTGTGTGGTATCTTTCTAACCTGAGATGTGATATCCTTGTGTGTGTGTGTGCATACTTCTGACCTGTACATTTTTTGGCAGGTTGTCCAGGTGTTTGGCTAGAGGTTTCACCCTTTCTACATAAACTTGTGTTTTTATGGCAAATTAGTTACATATAATTGAAGTGTGATTTTACAAAATAATACAGACATTACTGTTTCCAAATACATAACCTTCAAGAATTTCCTGCTTCTGCAAACCCCTCATCCTACCAACTTTCTCAGTATGTAAGGCCAATATTTGCAACATATTACCTATCATTGTGCCTTTGTTCTACTTTTCTTTCTGCTTTTGTCCAGACATCTTGCTGTCACAGGTTGGGAGTTAGGGGTGTGGGTACAAAATACATTCAACTGTGCAGGCATGTCCATTATTTGTAAAAGCAAACATAAGAAAAACGATTATTGAGAATGACTACTGGCAACAGTACCACAAAGCACTTATATTCACAAAAGCCATGGCACCTCTGCTACACATCCTTCAATATGTCACTAATATGTGTAGCATATTCCACATAGCACTGTGGCTTCCAGGTATGTCAGTGGCAGAGCAGTGGGTGTCACTGACATGCATAACAGTTGGCACTGCAGTTATCTGCACATGGCCCTGTCAAAGGCAGCACTGTACCTAGGGCAGTACAAGACAACTGCCAGGAGAATGTGCTGGCCAGATCCAGACAGTATTAACTATACATACACATAGCTCAATGATCCCTGCATATTGTGGACAGGCAACATGTTTTTATGTGTATTGGTACAGCCCTGCCAATGTGTGCTATGCTGGCTATTTCCATGCAAACATATATGTTACTGCATTTTGTGGGTATATGGGGAGGCACACCTGTCCACTGTACACATTTGCACAGACTGTGCTATTTGCTTTACATTTTGGTTCTGTTTACCATACTATTGTGCCCTGTCTTGGGGACTGGAGGCATATCAGTAAAGAGCCCAAGTCAGATTGTGCTGGCATACATTTGAGTTTCAGACTTCTTACCCTTCATAGCCTTACTGCAACTGCAGGTCCTGTTGTGCTATCACTGTGTGAGTCTGTAGGGCATTAATTCAACATGTCTGCCATTTGTGTGCCTTTACCAGACATTGCTCTGTGCTTTTCTACAGCTGACTTGCTGTGTGGGTGTGAGTTGTGGTTGTGGGACCCCAACCTTGACATTCATGCCTGTGACCTATGACCACCCACTTAGTTGTCCCCACACCTATACTGCAGTGAGATTTGCCACCTTGGGTTGTACTGCATAGTGTGTGGAGGACAGTTTTGGCCAGATATTTCCTGGTGTCCCACATAGCTGTCAGTTGTGTGCTGCTATCCCAGTAGGCCACCCCATTCCCTTGCATGCATGCAGCATTACCATAGATATGCAAGCCGAACATACTATTCCATTCATTTATTGCTAAGAAGACTGACTTACATTGTGCTTGTAGCAGTTATGAGGACAGTGCTTGAGGGCCATCTATGTTGTATATACACAGTACACTAACTATGGATGGTAAGTTACAGGTAATGTGATGTGTGTGTGTCATCCATTTTATTGTGTGTGCGAGTCAGAGAGAGGTGTCAGTCCCTGGGGTCCCTACAGTGTCAGTGTGTGTGCTATGCATTGTCCCTTTGCCAAGGTGAGAGCATACTGGGCACACCTCCATCTGCCTATGGGAGCAGGCTCAAGGGCCTCCCTCCTGTGAGTCTCTCTGTGCCTGTGGGGACCTTGGCAATGGCGGTGGGCTGTGAGGCCCTTCCCTTGTGCTGTTCCTGCTGTAGCTGTTTCCGCAGGATCATATTGTGTAGCATGGCACATACTATGAACATTTGTGCATGTGTGGCTGGAGAGTATTGCAAGGCACCACCAGATATGTCAAGGCAGTGGAACCGTGACTTCAGCATTCCAAACACATGCTCTATAATTACCCTGGTTTGTGCATGTGCCTCATTATAGCAGTCTTGTGTGGGTGTGTGTGCATTTCTGATGGGTGTCATCATTCACGGCTCCAGTGAATAGCCAGCATCCCCCACCAGATGGCTATATGGGATGCCCCCGCTGGCAAATGCCTGGTACAGCTGTGACAAATGGCAGATATGGGAGTCATGATAGCTTCCAGGGCTGCCAGCACACACATTTATGATAATGCCCTGGGCATTGCACACGACCTTGCAGTTTATGGAGAGGAAGCCTTTGCAGTTTATGTAGACCCTACCCTATTCACTGGGTGGTGCTTTGATGTGGATGTGCATGCAGTCTATGGCACCCAGTACCTCCAGGTATTCTGCTACATGGTGGAAGAGATGCATATTTCTGGTCCTCTCTTCACTGGTGTTGGGGAAGTAAATGTGCTCACCAGCATGTGGTAGCATGGTCTCCAGAAATTGGTGGAGTACCCTGGATGTAGATGCCTGTGAGACCCCCATCATATCCCCAGTAGGTCTTTGGAAATTACCTGTAGCTAGAATGTTTAAGGCTACACATACCTTGGTATCCACTGGAATGGGTTCTCCTCTTTTGGTTCTAGCTCTGAGTTGAGGCCGGCTAAAGTATGTCTCTGTCCACCCTGTAGCGCTCTACTATCTCCAGATCATATAGCCCCTGGTAGGTTATCCTGTGTCTGAACAATCTTCTTCTCCTCCTTGGTCTGTGGCAGTTGTCAGCATTGTCCTCCTCTCTGCCCTCAGCCTCTAGCACATACTGATGGATCAAAGCAATGGCAGCCCCTAACATTTTTCCAGTTAAAATTCCCACACATGTATACACCAATGGTGCAGAGTTTGTGGGGAAAAAACAGACTGTAAGGTGTCTCCCTACTTTATACTGTTGTGCTGCAGATGCTGCCTGTATGATTTGCTGACTTTTATACATTCCATTTGCCACCTATATTACTTATGGCTTTGATTTAGCCACTGTAAGCATTATAGGCATTACTGGTAATTTGTGCATGATTGCCTTTATTCTGCTGTTGCCTTTTTTTATTATTTTTTTACTTACATCTCCTTCCATTTTCAGCTATGCAGCCACCTGCCAGCTGTTTTATTGTGTGCTTGGCATGGTGCATTGAAAGTTGCAAGAGTCCCATATTAGTGATTTCTACTTCATTTCTCCTTTATTGTGCTGTTGCCCTTTATTTTTTTAATCTCCTCCCATGTTCAGCTATGCAGTCACCTGCCTGTTGTATTATTGAGTGCTTTCAATGGCCCATTGTGAGTTACAAGAGTCCCATATTAGGGATTTCTCTTTTATTGTGCTGCCCTTTATTTATTTATTTTTTTACATCTCCTCCCATTTTCAGCTATGCAGCCACCTGACAGCTGTATTACTGAGTACTTTTAATAGCCCATTGTGAGTTGCTGTATCCCATATTGTTGATTTGCACTGCATTTCCCTTGTTCTGTTATTTCCATTTTCTTTTCCTATATCCTTCCTGTTTAAGCACTGGTGCACCACCCAGACCCATTTAGCTAATGTAAACAGCAAGACATGGGCCTCCCTTGGGTGGGGACATGCTCCTCAGTTCATGGAATAAGAGCATGCAGCCTTAGACACACACCCTCACTTAGCTTTGTTTAGCTAAGCACAAACCCGGGCAATGGAGCTCCAATGTGCTTACAGCAAGCATGACACACACCCTTTTCATGTTAGTTGCTCCTCCTGTCTACACAATGGTGTTATAGTACCTACACGGTTAGGTGCAGTATACTTAGAAGAATTTTGTGATTCAGTATAAGTCCCCTCATTAACATACCCCACTGCCTTCATCTATAGTTACTGCACTACACAAGAGCCTTCCACCTTAGCAACCACTGTTCCCTGCCATTGTTTTGATTCTGATTGCCATTGACTATAATGGCAAAATGCAGCTTTCCCCTAAAATGGACTTTTAATATTAATTTCTTTATTTTCCCCACAATCCCGTTTGCGCACCACTTCCCTATGCTTAAACATCCGAGATCGGCTGAAAAATATTAAACTTTTATTTTTGTAATAATTAAACAGTTTAACATGCCAATGGCCATATTTTTGGCCATTGGCATGCCTACAGGTTAGGGTACATGCTTTTATTGGAGCTGTCATGGCTCCGTTTTCTTTTTTGCAGAAATATATTCGGCTAGTAGCCAAATACATTTATGCAGCTTATACTGTTCCTGCGTGGCTACCTACCTGCTTCCTCAATCGCTATTGTACCTCATTTGCATAATTTTCACCAGCAAATGATGACATTAGCATCCCACATGGGTTTCCGTGCAGGAACAGTGTCGGCTCGCTCGTGCACATCAATACTCCTGGATCTGGTTCGCTCTGCGGCCATATTCTGTGTAGGAGTGGCTGCACTGCTCCTGCATGGACGAAAAATGTTCATAAATCTGGGGGCAAATGTTTGTCTGTATCAAAAGACAACACTATTTATTTATTTATTTATTTAGCTATTTAGTTATTTACTTATTTATATTTGTTTACGGGGATAGTTCTACTGGGCTAGCAGCCCATTTTCAGTGCAGGCCTGGAGGTAAGCCCAAAGTAAAAAATTACAAGAATATAAAATGCAAAAACAAAAGATAGCAATATACAGATTAAACATTATATATAAAATTTAAGGAATTAACATTATTAACAGAATTTACAAAAATAATGCAGTTAAAACGTATACAGAGTTTAACGATATCAAAACATTTTTGGCAGATACATGCTATAAGCCTCAGCAGAGTAAAAATGTAGAAAGGAAAGTGAGGAGAGTAAGAAGAGATTTAATAAAAAGGAACAATTAATAATATGAAGAAGGTTAGAGAAAAGATTAAGAGGCGATCTGATAGGAGGATTCAGTAAAGGCAAAGTGAAGAGTGAGAAAAGATAACGTTTCCAGGGGAAATACAGGAGCAGAGGCAGTTAATACTTAGATGTTCTTTAAGAAGAAGTTTGAATTTGGTAGTAGTAGAGATATTTAGTATATGATGGGGAATGCTGTTCTAAACTTTTGCAACTTGATTTACAAATAGTCACCAAAAGAGTTGAAGCATTTGCTAGATTTTAGAAGTAGTTTGTTGGATGAGTGAAGGATTAGGCTTGCATTGTAGGTTCATTAGTGCTGGACAAGCGTCTGGTTGATGTAAAATGTTGTGAGCAATTGTAAGTTGATTAAAAGTGAGAAGATTGGGTAACTCCAGCCACTGTAGTTGTTTCAGGGCTATACAGTGGTGGGTTCTATTTTGGAGGCCAGCAGCAAAGCGAGAAATTTTATGGTAGGTTATCTCTAGCTTGGACAGCTCAGATTTTATAAGATTAGTGAAGATGGGAGAGGCACAGATGCCCTACGCAGACTGTCTCAAAAAACTCCAGCTTTACTCTGTCACATATCGCCTACTCAGAGGCAATCTCTGCTTAACATACAAAGCTATGTCAAACCCAGAGCTGTTGGACATGCTCCACTTAAAGAAATCCTAATCCCTCCGAGCTACATGCTCTAGGGACCTAAACCTTGTCACCACATTAAACAGAACATGCTGAAGGGATAGGTTCCTGTCCCAGAGGCTTCCCATACTCTGGAACAAACTACCTGTCTAGATCAAACAAAGCTCCTCATTAGCACTCTTCAAGAAAAATCTTGATGAATGGATGGGAGAATGGAAATTCACCATGGGGATAATTTCTGTGGCTCTGCTTGATAGGTGCATAGGAAAATAATTTTCATGGGTGGCAAAAGCCAGGGTACCATTTGGCTAGGCTTATATAGGCCCTAGGGCCAATAGCCTAGTACCTACCTTTGAACCTATAAGGAATGTTCTTGACCTATAGAGGCAGCCAAGCTTGATATGTACTTTTTTATGGTAAGGGATATGTGCTTATCATATTTTAGGGCACAGTCTATTGTGACACCAAGTAACTCATGTTATCTACTTGTTCAATTATAGTGCCTTTGGAGAAGAGTATGTGAAGTGGAGAAGGCGGTACTGTGGATTTATTACTGGAAAACATCATTAGCTTTGTTTTGTTTGGTTTTATTATGAGTTGTCTTTCTTTGAGGAACTGTTCAATATCAGAAAATGCAGTCTGTATTGTAGATATAAGTTCGGGGAAGGAAGGGGCTGTGCAGATAACACTGGAATCATCTGCATATTGTATGATGGTAGCATGTGTGGATGCTGAGATAAGATTGTTTATAAAGATGAAGAAGAGTAGAAGCCCAGGAATAGAGCCTTAATGGACTCCTACAGTAATAGGAGGTAGGCAGAGGTTTCATCTTTCCAAATAACTGCTTGTTGGCTATCAGATAGATAGCTATGAAACCAGGTAATGGATGATAGTGAGAGATGGATAAATGATAAATCTTCAAGAAGTTTTTGATGGGAAACAGTGTCAAATGCTTTTGACAGATCCAAGAAAATAGAAGAGATGAGGCTGTTACAATTTCTATGGAGGGAGATGGTGTCTGTAAAACTATGTTATGAGCTATGTTTTGGTCTAAAGCCATGTTGGAATTTGGAGAGAAGGTTATTTTCGTATAACACAGGACGGTAGTTGAGTATGAATGCATTTTCCAGTTATTTTGCTAATAGGTGACAGTATGGCAGTGGGTCTATAGTTTTATAGAGGAATGATATGGGAGATTTTCCAGAGTATTGGTACGTATTGTTCAGTAATCGAGTGATTACTAAGTACTGAAACTGGGTATGAGATAAAGTCAGCTGCTAGTCTAAGAAATTCACTTTTGAATTGATCTACTGCAAGTCTTCTGGGTTTCAGCTGAAGAAGGAGTTTTTTGATGTATGTGGTCTGAATGGTCTGAAATGAGAAAGCTACTGATTCATGGACAGTAGTTGTGGGCATGGTTAGAGGGATATGGGTACTGCTGTTTACTAAGGACAGGATGGAGTTTATGAAATGAGAGATGAAATGGGCAGATATGCTTATAGTGGAATTAAGGTTGATTGATGAAGGCATGGTGGATTGTCCTGGATTTAAGAATTGCTTAATAGACTGCCTAAACTTCTGGGGGTTATTTTTTTATTTTTGTTGAGTCTGAGTATAGTAGTTTTTTTTTGTCTGATCAAACATGATTTTTGGCTAAGTTACATAACTATCGGTAGTTGAGGAGGGAAGCTTGGGTTTTGGAAGACTGATAGTTTAGCCATGCCCTGTCTCTGTTTCATTATGTTTATGGAGTCTTTAGTTAGCTAATGGGCTGGTGTGGATTTGCAATGTGCTTTTCTAATACGGGCTAGTGAGTTTAAGATGTTTAGGAATGAGTTGTTAAAGTAGATGACTACCTCATCAAGGGGAAGTTGTTTTAAGAGAGACCAATTGTGATGTTTTAAGAAGAAGTTAAATATATTTTTGGAGAAATATGTTTTGTACAGATATACTTGTAGATAGTGGTATTTGTTGAGTGTGCTTTGTGCCTCATTAGATAGGTGGGGGAATGATCACTAAGGAAATCAGGGAGACAGCCAGATTGAGAGCATAGGTTAGGGCAATTGGAGAGTGTCCAGACAAGTATGGAGTGTTTATTATTGTGTTTGTCAATTTTTGTAAGAGTATTAATAAATTCAGAGAAACCAAAGAGGTTAATATGATTTGTTGGATTTGTAGAAGTGCATGTGGATCAGTCCAGATTAAAATCACGGAAGATTATTATCTCCTGATTGTAGGTAGTGGAGGCCCAGTTAAGCAGCTTTTCTATTATAAGACTCTTGTTTCCTGGGGGGAAGATATACTGCTATGATGAATGATGGACTTTTTCATGTTAAGTTGAAGATGTGAGATTAGTATTTCAGAGTCAGAAGCTAGGGGTGAGGTTGTATACAGTTGTTGCAAGTTAAGGTTGTTCTTATAGATGATTGCTATGCCACCGCTGTGTTTGTGTATTCTGTCAGCCTGTGGATATTATAACTTAGGGGCAAGAATTCATCATTTTAGTTATAGTTTTTTAGCCAAGTTTCAATAATTGTTACAATGTCTGGGGAGTACAGTGACAGGGCAGCATGGAATTCAGGTCCTTTATTTAGAATACTTCTGAGGTAAATGTTAAGGATTAGTAGGTCAGAGGAAATGCATGTTAAGGGAGAGGGGTTTGACAGGGCAGTGTTGTGCTGTGGATACTGTAAGTGAGTTTAAGGGTTAGGACCTGGTTTGAGTTGAATGTCACCACTAAGGTAATTCAGATAGGATTTGAGTAAGAAGGGAAGTGACAGTTTGATAGAGAGTCTATAGTATTTATGTTGAATGTGGGGGGTATATGAGTGGAAGGGTATTTAAGTGTGAATAGTTGGAGTGGTGTGTTATAGAACAGTTATGGTGATATGTTGATATACGTGAATAGGTAAGATATAGAAGGATAGGCAGGCTTAGTAGGTATGGTTGTATACAAGACTTGAAGGTGGTGAAAGGAGGTAAGGTGGTAAGTTGTTGTGAGTAAAGAGAGACACAGTGAGTAGTCGTATATTGATAATTGGAGAGTGGATATTTGACATCAGAGATGAACAGATTGTTAATGTGGTGTTACTGTGAGTGAAGCAAGTAAGGACAGAAGTGAGTGGAAGGGCTGTGAGGAATACTTTAGTGTAGGTGAGAGCAGAGTAGGAGTGGTATTAGGAATACAGTGGATTAGGAGAGCAATTAATAGAGCGGTGGAAGAGATTAGATAGGAGGTAGGAGGGATAGAATAGCTAAGGATATGACTGGTGGAATAAGCAGAGGGTGTGGTGTATGGATAAGTAGAGGGATAGCTAGAATAGCTGTGGATGTGATTGGTGGAATAAACTGAGGGTGTGGTGTATGCAGTGGTCTTTGTAAAATGGCAGGCACCAGAAGCAAATCCACACAACACAGGGCAGGAGATGCAGACTCAACCAGCTCACCCAAGAATCAAACAACCAAACCAAAAAATAGCTGAGAGGCTACTAACAATACTACCACCGCATACCACTGCACCAAAAATTCAGAAACCTGAAGTCTGAAATTCAAATGCCTGTCAATTTTACTTTACCTGTCACAAAAACACATTTCAGTTAATCAGGACAGTCTGACTTGGAACAAAAACACAATTTTCAAGAGGCAGGGCACAGAAATCATGCAAACCACACAAACACACATGGGAGGGCATACCAAAGCCCCACACAAACACGGAGAAGAGAAGAACCAGAAAAAGAAGGAACCCCAGCCAAGAATATACCCACCAAACCATCAGCTGTGCAAAAGGAATTAAACATTCAACATGCCTGCTGTCTGAAATTCAAAACATTTACAATTTTTAGATATAGGACCAACAGATCAGATCGAATAGCAGGTAAAATCTGATATGAGGAAGAATGTAAAATGTAGAGGTGGCCAGGCACAACACCACACAAACACACACAGGGGTTCAAGACTCCACACCCCACAGAACCACCACCACCTCCAAACACACAACCACACACACACAAACTCCAGTAAACCTCAACACACCATCCAAAGAAAACTCCAGTACGCAAACAAGCAACAAACACAAATATTATGAGCAAACCTGATATACACAAACTCCATTTTTTAATCAGCACCATACACAAACTCAGTAAACTGAATGAATACATCCGGTGTATGTAAGTAAAAATCTGGGGTAAATGCAGAACCCAGGTAAGTGAATTGCAGTCCAGCAAAAAAAAAAAACTATCTGTGAAATGGGAGACCTGAGTAAATACAACAATGCAAGTCTATAAGCTAGAGAAAGAAACAGGAAATAGTCCGAGTATTCCAAATGGGAGACTGACAAGCTAACTAGAATGACATAATAGAAAAGTAGATTACATAAGAAAAGCTTTAAAATAGAGGCTACAGTTAGAAAAAAAACTGCTACAAACAATTAAAAGCTTATACTGGGAAAAGACTGGACAGGCAGGGGAAACATAGACGGGAGTGTTTAAAGGTCTCAGTAAGTTAGATGCTATAGTTAAATATAACAAGAACAGTAGGGACCAAGTATGGTTTGTGAACGGGTGGTGTAAAGAAGAAAGAGAGAAATGCTTAAGGCGAAATATGAAAGAGGGTATAGCTAAAAAGATACAGTGGAAGTTTACTAAGATTGTAAGGTCATGTTATCAAACAGTAAGAAAAATTGGGGGGAGGGATAACATAAAAAAGTGTGCTGCACTTTATGGGGTTTCAAAAACCAGCTAATAATTATAAAATATAGTTAACATAAATGCAATGATCATAAACGGCAAGCAGAACAGTTAGTCAGGTTGAAATATGATGGGAGAGTATTTGTTTTTCTTTTTCTTTTCACTGGTCAGAAGGTTCGTAGGATACTGGGAGGAACCAGCAGCTGATCATGCAATGGTCAAAAACAACAAGCAGAACAGCTAGCCAGACTGAAATATGATGGCAGAGTTTTTTTTTTTTTTTTTTTTTTTTTTTTTACTGGTCTCAAATAAGTGCAATAATGTCATTGTATACTACAGTTATCTTCACCAGTAAAAAAAAATACAAAAAAATACACTTATTTGGCTTGGTTGTAGTTTTTTGTTGTTTATTTTTGTAACTTGTACCAATGCATTCAGCTTATTTTGCCATGACCCAGCTAGACTTGAATGGTATCCTGTATATAAGAAAATATATTAACCTAAATGCATTCATTCAAATAATCTAAAAAATATTCTTCATATCTATTAGATACTTTCTAACCTAACAATATACAAAAGATTTTGTTCCAAATCTACACCCATATATCTCCACAACCCAGTCTATAAAGTTCACAAAAAAACAAAAAAACATACCCAAGTCCATTAAAAACAAAATTAATATGACTTTATCAATCCTATTTTTCTAGAAAAAGCAGTCACAAACAAATGAGCAAACAAATACAGCTCATGCACATTCAGGTAATTAGCATTAGTAGTGTTCAGCACAATAACCTCCCAATGTAACAAAGAGCAGCAATGCGAACGATAAAATAATCATTAAATCATAAAAGAAGAAAGAATTAACAGTATATGCAGGGCTAATGAGTTATATGTTTTGTATGTACTACTACCTAAAGTTGATGTACTATGTATAACTTATAGCTTTATTGCATGTGAGACAATGACTGCACATAATAACCATCATGTTAGTGAGTAACAACTGTTTATGCTGCCAGCAGCAAATATTGGGTGACCACAGGCATCATTGCCACATGCCTACCTAAATGTAAGAATTGGGTTAAGAAAGAATGAGGCCAAAAAGGCAGCAGGACTTAAATGAGCTATGTAATGTTTGAGTGAGAAAGATTGAGTAGATTATAAGTGATGTGTAATGTTTGCAACTGGGAGTTGTCAGTATGGTTTGTGATGTAAAACGCTTTCCATAGGGATTGTGTCTGTGTGGTTTGTTTTCATTTATATAAATGTATGATTGTTTATGTAACAAGTTATTGTTTATTGAAGATGTTTCTTGTTTAAAAAAGCATGAATTGAATAATTTATGTAATATTGCTTAGGTTATATGATATAAGCAATATATGTGAAGCATAATGTTTCTTGCATTAATGTAGTTTGATTATGTTTATATTTTATTTATTTATTTATTTATTTTACATTTGTTGACCAGGATAGTCCGACGGGATACATGTCCATTTTCAGTGGAGGCCCGAGGAGAAAAGCTCCAAGGTAGAACATACAGTAAAAATCACAAAATGGTTACAAGTTACACACAGTTTACAGGCTCCAGTTGAGCAAGCAGGTACTATAATTATACATTTGTAAAACTGTTATATGACCGTGGGTTTCCTGTGTCATGGGTGATAATTCAATAAAGGTGTTTGGGAAAAAAATTAAAATATAGATAACTATGGCCAAAGATAAGCTACAAAGAAGACAAACTGCTTGAATTTCAGGACAGAGAAAAATAGTTCTACTCAATGAAAGTGAGGCCTTTTCAAAGTCCACTAGGATGGAAGGGATGATATAGTGTTGTTTTTGAATGCAGTTAAGGCATGAAGGTGGTAAAATTTGAATTTACCTTTTGCAAAACTAGACTGGGTACGTTGGGTAAAATACTGTAAAATGTCATTGATGGCTGCTACATGGACTTTTTCATATAGATTTTTCTTACTGTTTATTAGTGAAATTGTTCAGTGATTGTTACTAACTGTAATCTTTACCTATTTTTCAGAAGCAAAATGCTCATAGAGCTTTTGGCTGATGGTGGTCAGTTACCTGTTTTAAAATTTTATTGGAGCAGCTTGGGCAAGAGGATAGCAACATTATCTTTTAACAATGTATACAGATTTCAACAGAGATCATCTGACCCTATGGCCCTGGGGCATTACCAGGGGTTGTCTTACCAAATGTGGAAAAGCTTCATCCTTATTAGAATGAGATAATAGCTGAAGACCTCATCATTCATCTTACAGAGGTTTAGATTTACATAAAAATGAGTGAAGGTTTAACTCTATCATCCCTTGGTAAACTTTGCTGAGTATACAGCTCAGCAAAAAAGTTGTAATTTCTTTATAAAGTAATTTAGACCGAAATCTATGATTGCTTGTGATTTATTGCCATTGATGGAAGATTTTGCCCAAAACTGATTCAGCTTTTATATGGCACATGTCCTGCAGTATAATTCAATTTTCAGGCTTGTAATGAAATTGATTTATGAAATGGTTAGATTTTTTTTATTAAGTATATAGTATAATGTTGCTTTGTCTTATTCATAGTTTTTTATTGCTTATTTTTGTAACATGTATTGATGCACTCAGCTTATTTGGCCATAACCTTTTTTCCCAACATGTTGTGCGAACACGCTATCTCACTCTCTCTCTCTCTCTCTCTATATATATATATATATATATATATATATCTATATATATATATAAATTTATCGAAAACTCACTTTTTCGAAAATAAACAGTAGACCCACGGTTACGTGAAAGTGCACTTCCACAAACATCGGTTCAATGAACTGATAAAGAACAGAGAAACATTGTTTTTGCAGGGGGGGCAAGCACCCCTGTACCCCCCATGTGGGGGGCTGTGCCCCCCACACCCCCCTACTTAAATATACCAACTCTGAGAACGCACTACAGTGGGGAAACATGTAAATTCCCTTTCCCCACTGTAGTGTGCTTTGACACCTGTGTTCCTTAACAGTTCGTTAAACCATACTTTGCAGAAGTGCACTTTTGCTTAAGTGAACTTTCGCGTAACCGAGGATCCACTGTTCATTTTTGAACAAGTAGATTTTCTGTCTTTTACAGTAGACCCTTATATATATAATATATATATATATAATATAATATAAATATATATATATATATATATATATATATATATATATATATATATATATATATATATGAAACTGAATACAGTGATAGGGCTTTTAATCAGTCTGCATATGACATGTTTTTTGGTGTGAAACCTCTGATGATGCTCCCACAGTTGCAAGTGCCTGATGAGGTATATCCAAAAGGATGCTTTGCATTCAATTATTGGTCTGATGAGGGCCGAGTACAGTGGTACTATGACATCCTTAGATCTGGATGCCATGTCCTATCTTATAAACTGAGCTACATAGAAGGATTTCCTCACCACTGTGGACACATGGGGGTCAAAGTTTGTATTATTATCTGTCTGAATACCCAGGTCTTTCACCACTGAGGGGTGCTACTATCAACGTTTTAATTCGCAGAGGTATTTAATTTCCCAAAGGGTATTATTACATACTTTTTCACATTTAGTTTGAGGCCATGGCTCGGACACCAATCATTATTCTGCATCAGACCTTTTTGTAGGATAGGATATCAGCATCATATGCAGAGTCATTGATTGCTCCCAACTTACAGTCATCAAAAAACGAGGGCAGCCTAAGGCTATTTACATTTGCCTTGACTTCTGAGAAGCATATCCCAAACAGGAGGGTCCCATAACTGAGCTCTGTGGTACTCCACTGGTGAATGGCCTCTTACAGGTTGTGGATTTCCCCCACTCTTACATGTGTCCTATCAATGAGCCATTTGGCTATCCAAATGGTGACACAGAGGTTTATGCCCAATTGTGTGATTTTTATCTATAATAGCCAAGTGGGTATTTTGTCAAATGCCTTTGCCAGGTCAAGATAGTTGGTATGAACTCTCTCATCCAAGGTCTTGGTGACCTTCTCAAAGAAATCCCCCAGACTGAGCAGGCAGGGCCTGCCCTTGATGAAGCCTAACTGGGTTGGGTCTAGACTCTGGTGACTTCTTATCTCATTGTTAATCAGGCCCATGATTATCCTTTCCATGGCCTTGCATATGAGGCTAGTCAGACTTATGGGTCAGTAGTTTCCTCGGTCCATTGATGGTCCCTCTCCTTGTGAGGGATGACTGTTGCTGTCCTGCACACTACTGGGACAAAGCCTGTCTGGAGACTGTGGTTAAATAGAAATCTGAGTGGATCTGTTAGGTCATGTTTTAAGTTATTTAATAGGCACTCTGGGATTCTATCACGGTCCATTAATGCCATGTTTCTAGCTTTTGAGAGTAAAGTGATTACCTATTGTTTTGTAATAACAAGCAAAGGAATGGTAAGGGATATTTCATGGGAGTGACCAGAGGTGATAAGTGGGTGAAATTTGAGCTGAATATATCAGCCAGCAAATTTGATAGTTATTTTGGCTGAGTATAGGTAGTGCCATCTACAGCCAGCACAGCACATTGTTCAGTTTCCCTTAAGATTTTGAACATAACTAAAACATGCTTTGTGGTTGTCCTTTGCTTGTGAGGTTAGTTTAGTGTTGTATTTTACCTTTGAAGACTTGACTAGTTCTCTGATTTGCCTGTTGAGACTAATGAGTGTTTTTTTTCTCTGTTGTGCACACTCCCACTTACTTCTCAGCAGGTGTTTCTTAATTCTATTGTATAGTCAATTTATGCCAGGGGTCCACCAGGGTGACTTATTTTTCTGGATAGGCCAGGGTTTACTTTGGTCAGGTACTGCCTTTTTTATGCAGTGATTTAAGTGGTTGTACAGGGCAGGGCATTAGTGTATACTTCTGCATAGGTTTCCATGTTTTCAGGGTTAGGGGGAGCTTTAAAATTACTTATGCTGTCACTTAATAGAAAGTAATTTGCCTTGGAAAAATTCTTTAGAGCGTTAGGGTTTGATGGGGGTTCTAACATTACATTTATTTCAAAGGAGACAAATTTATGACCCAGTCTTGCCAATGTGGACATTATGCTGGGGGGGGGGGGGTGCAATGCTCATCCATGTTTGTGAACACTATGTCAAAGATATTTAAGCCCCTAGTAGGAGTGCAGACCAGCTGTTTCAGAGTATTTGCACTGACAAAGTCCAGGATTCTCTGAGCCTACATGTTAGTGGTCATGTATGTGTCCCATTTTATGGAGGGATAGTTAAAATCACTCATGAATAATGTGCTAAGCTGAAGGGTAAGAGATTCTAATAACTTCATGTATGCGGAGTGGTTTCATAGTTCATTGTTGGGACTTGTAGCATGTGATGATATGGTAGGGGATTTTGCCTATGGTCAGCTGAACATGGAGTAGCCCTAGCAAGTTTTCCTACTTGAGATATGATTGTTTTTTATGTAAATGTTCTACCTCCTCCTTTTGTCTTTTTTTTTCCATTCAGAGGGTGGTCTGAATGTGTAATAGGCATTGTAGCCTTGCACTGTTAGAGTGCTTTCCACAGCCTTGAACTATAGCTCTGTAACTGCACAGACATTAGCATTCTCTAGGGCAAGGAGAGCTTCCAGGGAGTGCAGTTTCTTGTTAAGACTCCTAGCACTGAGCAGTAGTACCTTCAGCTTGGCATTAGAAGAATTTGTTATGTTGGTAGGTCTGTTAGTTTGGCACTGCCTAAAAAAGGCACTGTGGGGGTGGCTAATGCCATATTGTCTCAAGCTGAAAAATACTGGATCCCTTTAGATTGACGTCAGTAGCTAAGCCAATTACTAAAGTCAATCATTTTCTATTTATATTGTGGCATAATTTTTGATGAGGTCAGAATGCTGCTTAGAGCAAGGCTCATACCAGCTTGCAACACATATTCAGAGAGGTCTATCATGTCTCTCTTCATATAGTCCAGGGAGGTATATCTCAGATTCTTCACACCCACATGGACTATGACTGAGTCATACTGGTACTTGTGGTTGAGTGACCTGAGTGACTGTGTGATCTGATGAATCTTGGCCGCTAACAGGCAACTGACTGTAACTCTCTCTTTATCTAACCTGGTGAGGGGAGCGTCTGTATGCCTCAAGATAGAGTCTGCTATGACCAAGATGTTTGAATGTGTGGTGTTTCGACTTAGGGGCTTGCTTGTGGAGATATTGTGATGCATATTTTTATGTGTAATGGTTGGTGTTGACTTGGTTTTGTTTGCATGTGGTTTCTGAGGACAGCATACAGGAGGCCTCTGATGTTTTGGTAAGCTACTTGTGAGTACTTCTGCATATGTAGGTTTATGTGTCAAGACCTAATTTAGTGAGGGAAATGTGCATGTGCTGACAACCTATTTGTCATTTGATTTGTCAGTATGTGAAAGTCATGTCTCAATTGTCATAGTGTAACTACTGTGACATACTGTGTTTGTTTGTTTCAGGATTAAGTGATTGTCATTATACATGAGACAATTGCTACAATGCCTCAGGATGTCCATGTCCACCAGGCTGGCCACAGAGATAGCAGGGAAGTGCCTATCCATGGTTTCAGGTTTTTTTTACGATGAGTTTAACCAAGAAGAATGGGAATATATGACTGGACTGAAATTATAGCACATGGAAGAAGAATGGGTGTTATACTCAGTGTGAACTGCAGGTATCCAACAAAGTGATGCTGCTCTATGTGCAACTCAGATGCTCCTAGAGCAGCCAGGGGATTGGGAAAGTTCTATATCTGATGCACTGAAACTAATTCAGTATTAGCTACATTTCATAAATCTGATTTGAAGCTTTCTGAACAGTCATAGGGTGACAAGCCTAAAGGACATAACAGAATGAATCCATTACTGACTTCATTCAGGTATTGTTGATATTTAGGGTCATGTATAAACAGTGGGCCTATGCTCCAAGCTTTTGGATAGTGATTGGTAGATAATTGTTCACACTGCAACCTAACTGCCTCATGATCTGGATTTGCCAGAGACCATGGGTGTCTGGCTTTGCTTTTTGGCTAATTGACTTTGCACAGTTATCAACAGTCTCACATGTAAGTTTTTCCCTCAGGAATCCTGATGCTGCATCAGGAGAGGTGTTTTTTTTTGTTAGAATCTCACTTTTTAGCAGAATTGTTGAGGAGGTCACAATTTTGGAAACAAAGTTTCCTGAAATTAGTTAAAACCTGTCTTCTACTGTTCCCATGAATATGACCCAGTCCCCCTGTGTTTGATTTGCTACCCAGGCATTTGAGTGCATAACTAGGTGGCAAGACATGCACATCTGTAGGGGGGAGTTGGTTCCTGGCCAGCTTAGGTTGATGCTACAAACAATACTACTGCTGGAGAACAGGGCCACATTCAGAAGGGAGGGGTCCAGAGCAAAGAATGGGATGGGTGTGCCACCTAAGACATTGTTGGTTGTCCTTGTCAACCATGTGAGGGACCATGCGTGAAATGATAGTGGGCCATGAGCAGTCTCTACAGTGATGTAGATGCCCACATCATCATCCAAGGGGAAGAGTTAAGTCCATAGATATAAAACAGCTGTCACTGCTGGGAAGCTTGCAGGAGCACTAAACTCCTCAGTGTGTACCTATATGGCAGATCCTCTGAGTGGCTGTTGCCCTAGAGGATCTGAAGGGATTCTGTCACACAAGAGAAAAAAGTGGCTCAAATCCTGTATAGGTGGCTCATTGGTTGTAAGGTGGGTGGGTGGGGGGGGGGGGGTGTCAGAAACCACTTAGAAAAAAAGCCTGTATTCTACCTGATAAATCTCAAGAAAATTACTAATATAATTTCTCCAAATTATCCATCAAATTAAATTCTGTAATTCTGTAATTGCTTTGTTACTATCTAGCAGCTTCTACCTCTTCCTAAAGTCCAGACTGAGTAGTATCCGTCTTGTGGAAATGTGTTAGACTTGGAACTGGTTTATACACTCTGTGGAATTTTTTAATGTGAATTTTAATATTTTCTGTCTAAATTGCCATAAGATGGTTCTGTATCTGAAACTGTAACACACTGTTGCCATCAACATTGTTTAAGTTACATTCTGGGCAGAACCTGAAAATGATACAGCTGGAACAGTGTTCTACACCAGTTAAAATTTCAGATAAATAAATAAAGCAAACAAACAAACAAATACATACATACAAAGTACCCAACTAAATAGAGGTTATTCCATCTTTGCCATTTCTATAAATCGTCTAGTTTATGTTGAATTTATATAATCAGTAATTGTTGCTGCATCATACATACCTAGTCATCATGCAGTTGTGAAGTGTGTAGTGATGTATACCTTGTACAAATATAACAAATTCTAAAAATTAAGGTATTTCGGCCAATGTTATTGTGTGTTCCTTATGCCTGGTTGCAAGGAGTTTTAGGTTAGAGATTCTCCACAGCTCCTAAGATATTAAGCTGGTTAAGTAATTGAATTTTCAAACCATGATATGCTGATAGATCCTGGGGGGGGGGGGTATAGCTACTGTCCCTTATAGGATCATACTTCTTCTTTCGGCTGCTCCCATTAGGGGTATCCACAGCAGACCAACTGTCTCCATTTCTACCTGTCCTCTGCATCTTGCTCTGTCAAACCAACCACCTGCATGTCCTCTCTCACCACATCCATAAACCTTATCTTAGGCCTTCCTCTTTTCCTGTTACCTGGCAGCTTTATCCTCAGCATCTTTTTCCCAATATACTCTGCATCCCTCCTCAGCACATGTCCAAACCAATGTAATCTTGCCTCTCTGGCTTTGTCTCCAAACCTTCCAACCTGGGCTGACCCTCTAATATACTTATTCCTAATCCTGTCTATCCTAGTCACACCCAGTGCAAATCTTAACATCTTCAACTCTGCCACATCAAGCTCTGACTCCTGCCTTTTTATCAGTGCCACTGTCTCCAACCCATATAACATAGCTGGTCTCACTACCCTGTTGTAGACCTTCTCTTTCACTCTTACTGGTACTCATCTGTCACAAATCACTCCTGATACTCTTCTCCACCCACTCCATCCTGCCTGTACTCTCTTCTTCACCTCTCTTCCACACTCACCATTACTCTGAACTGTTGATCCCAAGTACTTAATCTCATCCACCTTCGCCACCTCTACTCCCTGCATCCTCACCATTCCTCTATCCTCCCTCTCATTCACACACATATATTCTGTCTTAGTCCTGCTGACCTTCATTCCTCTTCTCTCTAGAGCATATCTCCACCTCTCCAGGGTCTCCTCCACCTGTTCCCTACTCTCACTACAGATCACAATGTCATCTGCAAACATCATAGTCCACGGGGACTCCTGTCTGATCTCGTCTGTCAACCTGTCCATCACCATTGGAAATAAGAAAGGGCTCAGAGCTGATCCTTGATGTAATCCCACCTCCACCTTAAACACATCCATCACTCCCACCGCAGACCTCACCGTTGTCACACTACCCTCGTACATATCCTGTACCACTCTTACATACTTCTTTGACACTCCCGACTTCCTCATACAATACCATAACTCTTCTCTAGGCACCCTGTCATATGCTTTCTCTAAATCCACAAAGACACAATGCAACTTCTTCTGACCTTCTCTATACTTCTCCATCAACACTCTCAGAGCAAACATCGCATCTGTAGTGCTCTTTCCTGGCATGAAACCATACTGCTGATCACTAATCATCACCTACCTTCTTAACCTAGCTTCCACTACTTTTTCCCATAACTTCATGCTGTGACTGATCAGTTTAATCCCTCTGTAGTTACTACAGTTCTGCACATCACCCTTATTCTTAAAAATCGGTACCAAAACACTTTTTCTCCATTCCTCAGGCATCCTTTCACTTTCCAAGATTTCATTAAACAATCTAGTTAAAAATTCCACTGCCATTTCACCTAAACACCTCCATGCTTCCACAGGTATGTCATCTGGACCAACAGCCTTTCCGTTCTTCATCCTCTTCATAGCTATCCTTACTTCCTACTTGCTAATCCACTGCACTTCATGATTCACTATCTGCACATCATCCAACCTTCTCTCCCTCTCATTCTCTTCATTCATCAACCCCTCAAAGTACTCTTTCCATCTGCGCAACACACTCTCCATGCTTGTGAGTACGTTTCCCCTCATTATCCTTTATCACCCTAACCTGCTGCACATCTTTACTAGCTCGGTCCCTCTGTCTAGTCAATCAGTATAGGTCCTTTTTTCCCTCCTTAGTGTCCAACCTTTTATACAACTCTTCATACGCCTTATCCTTAGCCTTAGCCACCTCTCTCTTTGCCATGAACCTCATCTCCTTATACTCTTGTCTACTTTCTCCATCTCTTTGACAATCCCACTTCTTATTTGCCAACCTCTTTCTCTGTATACTCTCCTGTACTTCTTCATTCCACCACCAGGTCTCCTTGTCCTCCTTCCTCTTTCCAGATGTCACACCAAATACCTTTCTAGCCATCTCTCTTACTAGCTCTGCTGTAGTTACCCAGCTATTCGGTAACTCTTCACTGCCACCTAGTGCCTGTTTTAACTCTTCACTGAACATCACCTCTCAATTACCCTTTTTTAATTTCTACCATTTGATCCTTGGTGCTGCCCTCACACTCATCCTCCTCTTCTTGATCACCAATATCATCCTACAAACCACCATCCTATACTGCTTAACTAGACTTTCCCCTGCCACCACTTTACAGTCTCCAGTCTCCTTCAGACTGGCCATTCTACACAAGATATAATCCACCTGCTTGCATCTTCCTCCACTCTTGCATGTCACCCTATGCTCTTCCCTCTTGTTAAAATACGTATTCATCACAGCCATGTCCATCCTTTTCGCAGTGGCGGCCGGTGACTTCAAATCAAAGGGGGGCTGCAGGAGACAGCTGAATATGTGAGGTCAATGGAAAGGGGTGTGGCCAACTAGAAAGGGGAGGAGCTATGCTTAAAACCACAAAAACTGTAACTTTAATTAAATACGCTGCCCTGGGTGCCAAACCGTCATTATGAGAGTCCAATCAAGACAAAAAGAAGTGTAGAAGAAAAAAATATTTCAACGCATTGGCTGCATGACAGCTTACTTAATATCTAGATGGAAACAAAAAGGTTGTGAGGCATGAAAAAATAAATTACTTTTTAAATACATTACTCGAATGCCAGTCAAAATCAAGTATAAGAAAAACAAGCAGCACTTAACTCAAACCACTTCTCCTTGAACTGCAGTTCTAATTATAATTTATATTCAGCTTTATTAAAGTACCAAGTAACATGCTGAAAGTAACAATCTCTGTGATACCATCACTTGTAAAAATTTTTCTTATCCAAAAACAACCTGCTGCTGATAACAGCTATCTACCTGTTTCATGGGGAAAACATGATCAAAGTAAAAAATGAAAAGCAAACAAGAAACAAGCTCAAGATACATTGCTTATAGGATTACTGCACAAGTTATGGACCACACATGATAGATTAGCATTCTGTTTAGTTTAAAGGCAAAGCCTGCAAAGATGACAGCAAGTCTCCAACAAATGTAATAAGCTTCTTAAAATAATGTAATCATATCCTTTATTACAAATACCGTCATATGCATTTCAATACACAAGGCTTATATGTTATCTAGTTATGTAAGTATTTTCTGCATGGCAACAACAGAAAGGCTTTCAATGTTGGCAATTTTTAACAGTATCCTTATTAAAGCTTACTTGCATCTTACAATCTCAGACAAGCTTACCTGATGGTCATTAAAGCATTGCTACTTAAACACAGAGCAACAGGCACTTTCTGAATAATAATAAGCATAAATCAACTGTATAAAAATATGACAGAAACCAGAACAGTCTGCAAAATCAAGGACAGATGAAAAGCCACTGTAGTACTTGTGTCTATCTTGGATGGGGGGATACTCTGCACATTTACACTGCATAACTGCTCCTTGCCTTGCTTGGACACATCTAGAGTCACTACATGGGGGAGTGGGGTGCAACAACTATGTCACAATTTGAAATGTCTCTGGCTGACTGTGATGGCCCTTGCACATTTGTCATACCTCTCACACATTTGTCATACCTCTCACCCTTAGAGCAAGAAATCTGGACAAAGCCATACAAAGAAGTGGGATAAAGGCCCAAAAATAAGGACAATTTTAAATATTTCTCTTATAAACTTAGAAAGATAATAGAATAGTAGATATTGCATTATTATGGATTTTCTGAAGGGTATGAAATCTGAAACTCAAATGTCTGTCATTATTATAAACTTAGAAAATTGCTAGAATAAAAGGTTTTGTGTTACTATGTACTTACTGAAGAATATGAAGTCTGAAATTCAAATGCCTGTCAATCTTACTTATTTAACATTTGTTAACCAGAAAAGTCTGACTTGGAACAAAAGCCAATTTTCAGCAGAGGCCCAGGGAGAAATACTGCAGACACATGTCTTTGTAACATGGGGACAGCAGAGCAAACCCAGAGAAACACAGGGAGGACATGCAGACAACACACAGAAGGCACCCCAGCCAGGAATCAAACCAAAAAAACATCTAGCTGTGAGGCAACAATGCTACTGCTGCACCATCAACTATTTAAAGAATTAAAAACTCAGAAACCTCAGATTTTACGAGGAACAGAACAAAATATGAGACAAAAATATGCAAACATTTCACAAATGGTGGTGGGGTAGGGAATTCAGGTTCTTATTATCTGCACCCAAAGTATAGGGTTCAAGCCCACCAGCAGGTAGCCTGAGTTCTCTCCAGCCACCACTATAAACCAACTGGGGCATTACACACACAGACAGGTGTTTACTAGGCTAACGGTCCTGAGGGCCTTTTTAAACCTAGCCATTCATCCCAAATCTCTGACAAGTTCTGATATCCTTTATAAGTGCAAGCATGGGCCTGTGAGATGAATCATTTACAGGTTGAGTACACACAACTGTCTTAGAAAGACATACAAGCAGACAGACTGCCAAGTGCACAGGCAAGCAAAACTAATGCAGAAAGACTGCACCCTCTTTGTAAAGCAATCGTCTTGCAGACTATGTTAATTAATGCATGCAGACCTACTCCATCACAGCTCTACTTCCTCTGTTCCATTTCTTGCAACACGTCTGAAAGTTACAAACTAAAACCAAGTATCTACAACATCAACAGTTCTTCTTCATCACTGTTCTCGACATCCTCTGCTCTACTTACATATTTGAAAGTTACAATACTATAACCAAGTATCAATAACAATGTCAGTTATTCTAATGTGTCTTACTGGAATACACTGCAATTATTTCAGGTTGTACGTAAACACATACTCCTTTTAGTAAATAACACACAAGTGCAGGTAAGCCGGTGGTCGCAAGCACAAGTACTCAACAACTATGAAACCTGTTATGCATAATGAGCACACGCCAGTAGCTCTTTCAAATCTGCCAAATTACCTTAATCGGTTATAAAGGACTGCGTTTTAAATTAAGGCAATTTCCTAGTTAACTAGCTGTGTTACAGCTGCAATTCCCGATTTTAAGCACTAGCAGTAAACACAATAAAATGATGCAGAATTGCATTCATCACGAAACTTGCGGGTCGCTCAGATGAGCCTTTCAATCCTGAAGACCACTGAACAAAAACCCTGGAGTACGGTGGTCCAATATAACTCCCAAAATGCTTGTAATAAACAATATTCTAAAAATGAAGATTTTCTTCCAGGAAAGGAGTTGTCAATGAAGATCTTCTGATTACTGTAGTTCAAAAAAAAAAGCCATACCCCCACATTTACGCTGTTTAGTCCTGAGCTGTTGACAGTACAGTCTCAGTTCTGAAATCAAACATAAAAGTAAAAAAAAAAACATGTAAGGTACTACAAAAATGCAGTTATTTGTACGCAAATGTTGTTTCCAACCATGAATAATGAAGCACTAAAAAAAGTTTCCTTCCATTTCCTTCTTCCTATATTTGCACAACAGTCCCACTGACAACAAAAACAGGAGCAATACACACACACACACACACACACACACACACACACACACACACACACACACACACACACACACACACACACACCTCCAGTTACAAGCATCAGCTAACACATACACAACTCCAGTTACAAGCACCAGCTAACACATACACAACTCCAGTTACAAGCACCAGATAACACATACACAACTCCAGTTACAAGCACCAACACATAAAGTAAAATGCACCATACACTTACCTGTCTGTTCTCCATACCATATCCTGCCCGCGCAATACTCACAAAGACCCACGAGATCCCAGTAAAGCTCCTTCCCGACGACGAGATCCCAAGCTCCCTCCCAAGACTGTTCTGGCTGTTGCTGTTGCAGTCCGGATGCGATATATCCTCCCAGCGTGTCTGTGCACTTTAAAAGTGCACAGACGTCTCCTTGCGTCCCTCTATCGGTCCTGCCGGACTGCCTTGAGCATGCGCATAGACCGACGGTAGTCGGGACTACTGCGCATGCGCGAAGTCCGCGAAATTTAAAAAAACAATTTTTTTTTTGTTTTCTTTTTTTTTTTGTTGTCTTTTTTAATTTGAGGGGGCTGCAGTCCGGCAGCCTGATGCCACGAGCCGCCCCTGCCTTTTCGCAAAATCTACTACCATCTGACCTTCTGCATTCCTTTGCTTAACACCATACCTACCCATCACTTCCTCATCCCCTCTGTTCCCTTCGCCAATATGCCCATCCTTATAGGATCATACTATCACAGGAAATACAAGGCATCTGAGTCTTATGACCATTTATACCCTGCCAGTATTCACCCTCAAATGAACTATCTATCTTTAGAAGGGCCATCTAATCAATCCAGGGGTGAATTGTGAATACCCATACAATTATCAAGTTACCATATGAAAGAAGATAATGTATCATACTGATTAATGTGTAGTGGGAGTCTATTCCAAAGGTGGAGAAGGCACTGGTTAATGAACGTATCTCTCTACCTTGTTTTCTTGTGAAGATTCTGATCCCTTGTTCAGGTATTTATGGAACTATTACATTTGTGGAAATACAGAAGATCCAGAACCACTAATCTGTAATGCCATGGAAGGCAGGACATAGATATCCCTTCAGAAGGCTATACAATTCTGAATTCAGGGACACTATTTCCAGGCTTTTCAGATAAATTACAGATTTTAAACAGTAGTCTTCTTTATTAGGAACTTCTGGAGTCTTTCTACTTGTTTGATGCATCTAGTGACATATATATACCAAAATGGGGCATTTATTCAATGATTGGCCTAATCAATGTTGAATATAAGGAAACAATAACCTCTTTAGATCTGAATTATGTTCCCTTGGCAATCATCTGTGCTAGGTACTGTTTTTACATGATTGTCAAAGGAGATTGAATTAACAACCCATGTTCTTAGGTCTTTAACAACATTCTTATTGTGGAGTGGGGTATTGCCTCTGTTACTTGGTAGGGGACAGCACTCTATCAAATGAGACAATATTACACTTTGTAGCATTTAATCTAAGCCTATTTATAGTATACCATTTTTTTGTTACATATGCAAGTTCTTGATGTAGGACTTGGGTTTCAGAGGGTGACTGGATAATGACTCCCAGTTTACAGCAACTACAAATGGATTAGCCAGAGGTCTTAGTTTGTGGTCTGGAGATCAGAAAAGTAAATATCAAACAGGGTTCCCAGCATGGAGCCTTGCAAGACACTGCTGGTCACCTTCATACTTTCAGATGAAACACCTGCTACCAGCACAGTGTGGGTTCTGTCTTTTATCCAATTTGCTATTCATGTTGACACATAGGGTTCTATTTGGAATGCATTAAGCTTACTATTTATGCTAGCATTGGGCATGGTGTCAAAGGCCTCAGCCAGGTTTTATTTTATTTTATTTTACTATTTCTACTTGAAAAACTTAATAAAGACATTTTTGAAAAAAACGTTATGCCATGTGGACAGCATGACCACTGTCAACAGCTTATGTTACTCTTTCAAAGAAGCTGAACAGATTTATTTAGTAGAAACAAAGGATAACTGGTCTTTCCTTTCTTCTAAGGGATTAATAATATGTGATATATATATATATATATATATATATATATATATATATATATATATATATATATATGTATGTATGTATGTATGTATATAAACAAATTTAAAAGTAATACATAAGAACTTTGCATTGGTATAATTAAACTGTCAGTGAGAAGATGTTGGACATGGATACACCTAGCATTTCATTTCTCAAATGGCATACTTAAATGTCAAATTTTTACCATACTAAGTCCTTTTTTCTAACTGTAATACAATTTCTTCATTTTTCCTTAAAACAGGACAAACTGCAGTAAAAAATATTTCTAAAATGAAAGAAAGTGCCATGTTATGCCATGTTTGAACAGAATAAAGTACTGAACAGACAAAACTGTATACTTTTTTCCATTTAGTTGAAATTGTTGAGTTCTCAAAGCAGCAGGAGTTCAGAGAACCCACCACAAGGTTAAAGAAAATCCATGTCCCGTGACATAACATTTGGGTTATTACAAAGCACACATTCCTGTTTACTTAGCTCTGATTGGTCTGGGAAGATCTCAGTAGGAAACTCCAAGTGCATTAACAAGCAGCAGCTCCACTTCAACACTGTAGATCAATGTATTGGAATGCTGCTCAGTTGTGCTGGTAGCAATATGCTGACAGCAGTGGTCCTGTAAGGAAGAATCAAAGTCCTTAAAGTGTCTATACAGCACTTTTTGTAATTGCACCTAAAGGATTTGTAACAGAGTTAGAGCAACATTCTATCAGATTTTATCATCAGTAGTAAAATTCCAAGTATCATTTAATAGCAAAAGGAAAGGACTGCATCACATCTATAAAAATGTTAAAAGGCCTGCATCCAGTGCACCCATATATTTGCTGTTTTTTTTTCCTTACCCAGATAAGGTCAGAGTCTGGATATTTACTGGCACATATGTGGAAAGTACATCATATAACAAAGAAATATTTTAAACAAGAAAGTTCATAATGGTATTAGCAATAAATGTGAACATAGGCAATGGAATGCAAACACTTTAACACATGTATTTCTTTGCATATTCTATATGATAGATATATTTATATAAATAATGAAAGGTAGTTTTAAGATGCAATAAAATGTAACTAAAATCAGGTAATTTCTGCTGAGGAACAGACGAAAGGGATTAGAGACAAACCAGTATAATAGAGTTGAAGCTAAATGGGAAATATCTGTCAGGGAATTAAACATAGCTTAGGTCAAAGAAGAGGTAGTTGATCCAGTATCTTGAACTAAATATAACAGTGATGAAAAGACCTAGAACTTATGGGATTTATCATGCATGTGTAGACAACTGACAAAGCTACTAGCAGTTTTGGACAACATAAAATGGTGTGCAAAGATTGATGAGTTCAAATGTAGAGACAACAGGCTTCATTTACAGGGATGAATGTTACGTACTTTTTAAGAGTTACAGTGGGCTTATCCACTATAGTAGATAAATAAGAATAATGTTTGCAAACTCAGTTTTCCAAATGTGACAGATGAAAAGTATTCACAGCTGCTTGTTAAGTGAAAACATCTTACAAGAGATTAAACAGACATGTTTTGTGGCTGACCTGAAAAAAAAATAATTTCCGCTTCCAGTGCTTAGTTTTGGTAAAATAATGTTCACTGCAGCTACTGGGGGAAACTCTACAAAATGGATTTTAGATGTAACCCCTCACCATGGCTTAGAGGGATGAAGTCCCGACTTGCCCCAGGATGACAGATGTGATGGCTTCACTTACTTCACTGGCATGGAAGACACATGCTACAAGCCCCGAACCCATGACATGTAGGGATGAAGCCCTCACTCCACACCAGATGAACTGATGTGGTGGCTTGGCTTACTACACTGGTATGGTGGGCACATCTTCAAGCAGTGCAGTACTTGGCTATGAGGGTTGACATGTATAGTAACCGACATACACATGGTAACAGTTGTGCTGCAGTACACAAGGCACCAAGGAGTGAGAACTGTGAGGATATGCAAGAAAATCTCTACCTTACCATCAGAATGTAGCACCATATATGGCATCTGAGTCTTACTTCATGGGAAACAAATTGGTTGCTGAGATCTCATCCCCTGAAGGTATGAATAGGTCCAATGAAGGCTTGATTGGTAGGTTTGGTGGTCATTGAATATAAAGGGCCAATAAGTTGGTGTTACATTTTTTTTCAGTTGATTTATTTATTTACTTAAAGTTTGCTAAAAATTAAAGTGGACTAATCTATTAAAACTCTTTATTTATGCTGTGCCGTTAGGCACAACTGCAGGTACAAGCATTTCTTTCAACATTGAAGTTAATAGCTCCTATCAGGTATACAGTGCTGGCATTGAAAAGTTGACAATTACTCAGTAAATTATTAACAGTGTAAGTATTTTTCAGTATATGCGATGATCATATTTAACTGCTATCTAGCTCTGTGGTTGTTCAGACACAAATTATGGGAATACCCTTTTTAGTTAATGGAACATGTTCATCATTAAAAATGTAATTGGAGGCATCCTTTAAAGTTCCTGCAGTCTAGTTTTTGGATAACATAAGGTTTAGTACATTTCTTATTTTACCAGGGCTGAATTCCATATTGTGGATGATATTTTTTGAGAAAAAAAATCTGGGTTTATGGGTTTCTTCAATAGCTACTTAGGCTTGGTCATATTAAGCTAGATTTCTATTTTATCAATTTATTAATTTAATACAGATATGTGGAGAACTGACTGCTATGTTGGAATTTTGTTTGTACAAATATGTCTTTGATATAATCCCCTTATTTTAGTGTGGGCTACAAATCAAATTAGGTTATCAATTCCATTTAATGTTTCATTTAATTTATTAACCAGGTAAAGAAACTGGACCTCAGACCCACTTATTAAATAAGAAATAAAACTGATCTTCAGATCCTTTGCAGCTATGATCTGGCGAGCTTGGACAAAGTTAAATAAAAGAAATATGGACAAATAAGAGATAGATAGATAGATAGATAGATAGATAGATAGATAGATAGATAGATATAAAACCTCAGGTCTAGCAGCAACTGGGATTTATCACTTCATTCAGGTACCAAAATAAAACTAGGAATAAACAAAATACCATTAAGAATACAGAAAACAGATTTATTGAGCGCATTGTAAATGTCAGTGTCATTGATATATGACTTGACTTCATCAGAATAAATGCAAACAATAAAAAAATGTTATTTGTATATAAAGTAAACCAGGGAAACATCAGAAATAAGTTTTGTTGGTCAGACAAACAAAACGTATGCTTTATGAGGATTAAATTAGAACATTTCTGTTGCAGGTATGCTGAAAATGAAACATCAAACAATTTAATTTTTAAATGCTTTCACAAAAGAAGCTTTATATACTTCTTCATTAAAGCTCAAATATAGCTGCAATTTTAAATCTGCTAGTGGTCTATCATGTGATGAGGTTGCCTTGTGTTTAAATTATGAAGTTTTATTTTTGCATCCTTCTTCCTTTTAGGCTAGGTTGATGTCTGCTTCTTCCCAACTCCTTAGCTGTTTAAGCACTTCTACCATTTATTACTGTTTCTTCAATTAACTGCATTGTAGTCATAACTACATTCCACTTTACCTTACAACTGACAAAGAATTTGAACATAATGAATTTTTTTCAATATAAATGAATTTTAACTAATATTTACAGTGAAAATACATAATAAATCAACATTTTATTCACTCAGCATATCATCTACCTATTGCTATATCTTTCAGAAAGAATATTCATATTTTTAAGATAAAATGAAGAGCTCCATTTTCAGTAGCCAACACGTTATTACATTAAAATCTATTATTATAAAAGCATTCTTTATTGTTGCTTCATTTTACTAAATATTAATTCAAGAAGATATCATCATTTCTACTTCTCATTGTGAGGAGACATCCATCTACTAAAGAAATTTCCCATATCTACTAGAAAAAAAAAGAAATCTTAATTCTCCTTTACTCATATCTCATCAGACAAATTATTGCATGAATTCATCTAAATATATGTAAAACAAAATGACCAAATGAATAACACACTAGCTGAAGATAAAAACTTGTTTTATTACCAAACAAAATAGGTAAGTGCTTTCACTTTTGCTTCATCAGACCATATACACAGAGAGAAGAGCAACCTTTACTTATAGACAATCCAATTACTAAGCAACCAATCACATGCTAAGGGTCATAGTTAAAGGAGAAAGACATAATAAAACCACAGCTTGTGTAAAATATGCACATTTACAAAAACCACATACAGAAAAAATGCATACAAAGAGAAATTCAACATGCAGAAAACATCAATGTTATAAAACAAACACAGAGACAGAAATATAAAAACAAAAATAAGCAAAAAATATTTTAACTCCTAAGACTACGTCCTTTCAGAATGGGTCTAAGTGGGACTTTCTCATTAAGCCCATTACCCTGATCAGCTCTCAGTCTTATCATCCATCTAACCTCCCTGGTTTCAGTTAGATTCCTGATGTCACCACCTCTACTGCTGGGATAAATTCTGTCAATAGCCATGAACCTCAATGTGTGTCTGTTGTTAGTACAGACACCAATTAGTATAAGTAGACGCAAAGGCAATAACATAAATCTGAGTGGGTCTATGTTCAGCTACTGAATAGTAAAAAACTCAAACCACGAAACATCAAAAGTAAAACAGCAAAAGTGACAATTATCAAACAACAGCAACTTCAAAAAAATACATCAAATGGCCATAGTTGGCCAACATCCCATGGACAACCAAACACAGCTTCCCCCCAGCTATATGTACCAACTCTGGGATTGTACTACAGCAAGGAATATGGCAAATTTAAAAGGTTTCCCTTCACTTACCTTATGAATTGCATTACTTCCTGGTTGCTGGCCAACTATGGCCATTCAATGTATTTTTTCAAAGTTGCCGTTGTTCGATAATTGTCCCTTTTATTGTTTTATGTTTGTTATTTCATGGTTCAAGCCTTTTAGTTCCATTTGAAACTGTTATTTTGTGAGCTTAATTTTTTTTTTAGAAATATTCAGCTTTCAGCAGCAAATATTACTTATAGGTGGTAATTGGAATTTGATTTGCAACAATGATGATGCATCTGAGAGCCCTAGAAGGGAAAATATAACAAAATATGGTATATTTGTGAAGACATTTATGAAAGTATCTGGTATGAAAGGCATGAATTTAATAGTAGATACTCAGAGAGAATTTTCATATTATTCTCTAAGGTATAACAACTGGGCTATACTTAAAAGAAATTATATTTCCCTGGAACATGTTCATCTAATTGAGAACTTTGATAAACATCCACTAAATATTTCAGATCATGCACCAATAATTAAAAGATAAAAATGCAGGGTAATGAAGTAAAGACGACACAATGATGCTTCTCCGCCTGCCCGTTAAAAAGAGAGGAATTTAAGGAATTGGTAGTACAAATTATCTGGTAGTTATTAGAGAAGACAGAAAATACTCCAGAAGTTATAGCTAGAGAATGGGACAAAACAAAAGTAGAGTTTAAAAATTGGGTAGAAAAAAAGAAAAGGATATCTGGTTAAGAAGTAATAAAAATGATTTAGATGGGCTGACAAAGGTTAAAGTATTACAAAATAAGGTGAATCTCACAGAACAAGAAGAGGCGCAGCTGCAGAGTGCTTAAGAGAAAAGAAGGATAGTATGCATGATGTTAGAAGGGCTGCTGTTAAGTAACTGTTTCTTGATAATAACTCAAGAACACAAAAACTTTTGGCATAATGACTTAGGCAACAGAAAGAGGAAAGGGTTGTTGCCAGACTTAGGGAGCTATAACAAGAAAAATAACCAGAGATTCTACAGAGGTATTTCAGATATTTTGGAAATTTTATGAAAATTTGTGTAAAGCAAAGAAGTGGAGAAATCAAGAAAAAGGACAAATGGAATATTTATAGACTTAAATATACCAAGGTTAAAGGTAAATGAGGCTCAACAACTAACAGTTAAGATAGGATGAGATGAGATAAAAATGTTGACGTATAAACAATCTACAGGAAAGTCTAGAGGAATGGATGGTATTCTTGGTGAATTTTGGAAGCTAGTTGGGAAGAAAGTGATAAGGATTTGCAAGTTTTGCTTAACTGGTATCTGCAATGCCTAGATAAAGTAAAAATCCATCTGATCCAGCTTCATATAGGCCCATTTCAATTTTACACCATGACTATGAAGTGTTTATGTCTAGAATGGCTAATATCAAAAAGAAGAAAATGTGTCCAAGGAAGCCAAAGGTTACCTAGTAGGAAGTAAATATGATAAATACTGCAAACAAACCAAGCATCCACCAAGGCTGTAAATGTATAAAACTTTAATACACAGAGTAAGCGCTTTTACACAAGTTGTGGTTCATCAGAGCCACAGAATAAAACAACAGAACCCATTAAATACTAAAACATGTGCTTCAATTAACCAGTAAAATGCAGAGAAAGCATTTGACAGAGTAAACTGGGATTTTATACGTAGGGCATTTGAAGCATTTGCATTTCCAGATGCAACAGTAAGGTTAACTAGAAGGATATATGTGAGATCAGAGGCAAAGATCAAAGTGGAAGAGTTCCTCTCTGATAAGTTGTGTCTGAACAGAGGGACTAGGCAGGGGAGTTCTTTTTCTTCTTTGTTATTTGCATTATATTTAGAACCACTGATAAAGAAATGTAGTGACTAAAAATGCAAGGATATAATCGGTATGGTGTTCAAGAAAAGTTGGCATTATTTGCAGTTAATATTATGATGGAACCAGAAAAGGACATCTCAATGTTGTGGAATCTTCCGATATAGTTCTGTTTTTTTTTCAGGATATAAAACAAATGAAGATAAAACAAAGGATATAGCTAGAAACCATGTACCCACTAAAGAATTGGTCCAGCAATACCCATATTTATGGGGATATGAAACAATGAAGTATTTAGAAGTATGCATTAAAAAGTATTTGGTTATGGCAGCTAAGGATATCTGGGAAGACACTAAAACAAAACACAATACAAAAACTCCAAAACTAGAAGCTCTTCTTATGGATATAGATAGGAAGATACAAGCAGTAAAATATTTTAGTCCCTTTAGATTTATACACAAATCAGGTATATTTATATCAACCTAAGGACTAATTATGGATAGTAATTAATAAAGAGTTTAAGGATTTTATTTGGGAGGGAGAAATGGCAAGAGTTAAGTGGCATAAGTTTATCCTTCCAATAGAACAAGGAGGTTTAGGATTCCCTGATTTGAATGGATATTTTAGAGCTACACAATTAAGGCTCTTATATAGAACACAAGCAGAAAGCAACAATTCAAAGTGTAAAGGGATGATGATGATGGTGATGATGATGATGATGACAATGAAGTGGGGGATTCAAGAAGTAAAGAAAAAGTGCACATTTGGAAACAGATCCTTAATGAGAATAACAGCAGTCATATAGAATATTATTTTGATAAAGTAGCAAACATATGCTAAGAACTAAGCCAACACAGTAATGGAGAAAGGAAATTCTGACAATAGGGATTACTGCTATTGGGGGGATTGATAATAGACAAGAGGTGGCTGGAGTTTACTGAAGTAAGATGGCAATGGAAACAAGGTATTAGGAACAAATAATTAGAGAAGGAAAGGTACTAAAATGGGAAGACTACAAGAAGACATTTGGACTGCAAGGTAGTGATTGTATTTGCTATCAGGGATTGATATCAGCGCATAGACAAATGTAATGAGATAGGGAAATCTTAAATGAAAGACCTGCACTGGATGAGTTTTTACTTGACTGTAGAACTGAAGCTGCTATTAAAACAGGATAATTAGTAGGTCATAAAAGTATTGCATGATAAACATAGAAATCAATTAGAAAATGTCGAAAAGATTAGGAAGAGGGATTAGATATGCAAATTACAAAGAAACAATGGGAGGAAATATGTCTGGCTCCCAGATATGCAACAACATCTAGAAAATTTTTATTTCCAGAAATGTTTGCATAGATACTTTTATACTCCAAGCAGACTCCAAATATTTTTTTCTCAGGTAGATGGAAAATGTTGAAAGTGTGATAAGGAAGAAAGAGGTAACTGGGAACATATGCTTTAGGAGTGTAATGAGTTAGGACAAACTCGTGAAAAATAACTAACTTCTTGCACCAAACACGGAACCTGGTACCTCAGCAAATCAGCTGAAAACACAGCAAGTCAGCTAATAACACAAATCGTAGTGCGTAAAAAGGTTTTATTAAAGTGTACGAAGAATAAAATCCACTTTTCATCGGGAGCAATCTCCCATCTTCCTCAGAACAAACATGGGAGTAATAACAACACATATTTTATATATAGTTAATTAATTAGTTAATTAAACATATGATACACTAATTAATTAATCCATGAAATTGTATACATAAACTAAACCAATGCAGTAAACGCTAAAAAAGTTGCTGGTGAATAAATAAATAACTAGTAATAAAAACCAGCTTAGTGTTTTAAAATTGTGTGTATATCAAAGCAAACTTTATTATATAACTTTATTATATATCTATATATATATATATATATATATACTTACTTTTTTATTTTTCTTATAGATTGCTCCCGACGAAAAGTGGATTTTATTCTTCGTGCACTTTAATAAAACCTTTTTACGCACTACGATTTGTGTTATCAGCCGACTTGCTGTGTTTTCAGCCAATTTGCTGAGGTACCAGGTTCCGTGTTTGGTGCAAGAAGTGAGTGTAATGAGTTGCCAGACTTGGAAATATTCCTTACAGAGTACCTTGTCAGGAGTACTGGGCAAGCAAATGAGTGTAACAAAGGAATTTTTTTTTTTTTCATTTTTTGAGCAGGGACATAGGATATGAATTACCTAGATATAGTAACTCATTGTTAAGTTTAATTCTAGTAGCTTTAAAAAAAGCAATTACTAGAAAAAGTATACTGGAAGTAGTGAATACCATAACAGAACTAAAAGATTAGGAAGTGGGAATCTTTTCAAAGAGGTAAGCATAAAATACATAGAAAAAAATTAAAATTGTGGGAACTTAACATGCAAAATGTTTTGGAGGAAAATTAGGTTTAAAAGAAGGTAGGAATTGAATAATATATATAATGTTGCTCAGATTATAGTAGGATATATAACAATATATGTAATATTTAATGTTTGTAAATGTGAACTTAAAGGTGTTTCAAAAAAGAATGTTTGTGAAAATAAAAACAATGTAAACATGTCATACTGTGAAGAGCACATGATTATAAATAATAAAAACAGCAAAAACAATAACAGAATTGAAAAGATGAGATCAGAGACAAAATATGCTATTCAATATAAAAATAGAACGAAATGCTTGCTTAATAGTCAATGTTTTTAAGTACAAGTTACAAGTTCTTCTCCAGTTTTCAAGCTGTTTCTTGAATTTATAAGTCCATTTAAAAGCTTTTCAAAATGCATCAGCAGCAATATTTTATATGTTTTACATTCATTTCTTTAAAATATAAACACACTGAAGAATGCATTATTTAAGAATGCAGAGGCAATCATTATGAGGGAAAAAAACTTCCTGATCATCAAGATAACTGTACCAAAATAGGCTATTCACTGGAATTATCAGAAATAAAGTGTACAGTAATTAACATTGTGGGAGCATTCATTTATTCTGCATAGAAATGCAGTCTAACTGATATTTTGCTTTGAAGAGGGGCCAAGGATATAGCCAGGAAGAATAACAGTGCAGAATATTGGGACCTACTTTGAGCAAATTTACTTTTCTGTTTTTCTGAAAAAAAATACAGCACTTCTTCTTCTTCTTTCAGCTTTTTCCCGGCTAGGGGTTGCCACAGCGGATCACCTGTCCACTCATGATTGGCAGTGGAGCTTTACAGTGTCGAGTTGCCAGCCCAGCGCCCAACCTCCCACAGAAGGCACACACACACACACACGCACTCACACCTAAGGCAAATTTAAAGTGTCCAATCCACCTGCAGCATGTCTTTGAGATGTGAGAGGAAACTGGAGCACCTGGAGGAAACCCACGCGACCACAGGGAGGACATGCAGACTCCACACAGAAGGCACCCCAGCCGAGGATTGAACCAGAGAACCTCTTGCTGTGAGGCGACAATGCTAACCACTGCTAAAAAAGTAATACAGCACTGAATTATGAAAAAAATATTACTTTATTGTATTTCAGGAAGTTTTGAGAACTGTTATATATTCATTGACTACATGAATATTAAATCATTAACAATCAGTTCTCAGCATTGTTTAAATAGGACTGCTTGTAATCTCATTATAAGACAATGCTTGCTTATATTAATTGCAGGGATAATACTGAAGAATAGAAAATGGTACTTAACATCAGACTTGCTCAAAGTTGGTGGAGGTGAGAACTAGCAGAAATTAGACCTGGCACAAAATGGTTGTCATAAGTCTCATGTTGTAGACATCAAGCTTTTTAAGTTTATTTGATGTAATATGAAAAAACTTAATAAGGCACGTGCTCAAATACAGTATCAAATATGGGAAACTACAACATTTAGCATAAAGTTATTCACAATGCCTGACTTTGAGTGCATATAAGTGCATGCCTGATAGTGTAATAATAAATGGTGCAATGAATAGGGATTGACAGTAGAGGGTAGATGAAAAGGCATGCTCTTATTAGACTAGGTACGATGCATGCATTTGTGTATTATTGAAAAATGTGCAGTAATCTGATATAAAGTAATTCTGTGCATATAAATATGTGAGACTATGTTGTAGCTTAAAGATAAATGTTCTGCTTTATTTTAATTGCACCAAAACCAGAAGAAGATGGTGTCAAGGTAGTGGATTGTAAAATTCTTTGAAATTAGATATGAAATTAAATAACCAAAATAAGGCATTTTGTAATAGTTGTAAGTAGATAGATAGAAAGATATAAATATATAATGTTTTAAAACAATAACAAAAATCAAAAATACTAAAAAAGTATATTTACCTAATCTGATTTTTGTTTTATTAATTAATTAGTCCTTAATTTATTATTTAAAAAATCCATAAAAAAGTTTCAATCTTGCATCAAATGAAGAGTTGAAAAATGCTCATCTCTTGTTGATGCTATCTGGAGCAAAGTCCATTAAATGAATAGAAAAAATGTAGGTATCCTGGAAGGAGTATTGTATTCAATATAACACAGCTTAAGTTAGGTATAAAAAAATATGAAAAAGGATAACACAGAGATATTGTACCAAATAGCATAATTTGCTCTTGTTTTAAAAAGCACAAATTAGTGTGTTGACAAACCCATCTCAATCCTAGCTGAAATTATTCCTGTGAGACCTCTGGCTATTATACTCTGTAACAAACAGCTTGAGATTTCTACCCTAAATTTTTATTTTTATTTTTAATTATTCTAGTGTAATATGAATCAAAACTGAAGCATGAAAGACAGTATAGTTGCTTTCATTACATTTGTTTGATATTTCTTAATATTCTGTAGAGAGTTCCTAAATTCTCTAATATTCTTGACAATTTTTGATATGACTTAGCTGGTTTGGACATGAAAATCAACAGGTCATTTGTAACTTCTTAGAGCTTACATTTTCTAAGGGTCACCTTGCCTCTTTTGACTCACTCAGTCTTAAATTCTCAGCTAAATGGCTGTAGGAAAAGGAAAAACAAGGGTGAAGCTGACCATATGGAATGTATGTCATGTTATCCAGTGTATTTTTTTTTTAGAATTGACTTATTTTTTTTTTTTTTTGCAATGAGAATGGTTGAACTGACAATGGACTAAGGCACTGGAGTAGAAGACGGGAAAGTTTGAAGGAAAGGGGGAGGAGAAAAAACTCTGCATCAGAAGCATGCCATGATGAGTTATAAAAGCAAAAGCTTTTTCTCTGTTCACCTGCTAATTGATGTTTTTTTTTTTTGTCACGGCTTTTGTTAGTTATTCTATTACTTCTAAGTAGTTTGGTTTCCCTAGACATCCTTTGCAGGTAGGCATTACTAAGCTGGGGCAAATTCAACTGTTTTGTGAAGAAACAATGTAAACACCAAACAATTTATAATTGTTATTTAATGCAAAACTTGCAGTAAAACTGTACAACTATCTAAAGTGGTATAAGAATTATACAAGTATGAAATTATAAATCCTATATGGCATGAAAGAATCTAAAATGCTTTGTTAAATAATAAGGAGAGGACTTGCCATAAGAAAGAAAAAAAAGAAAGTTGAATGAATAACTGCCTGTTTTGATTCATTTCAGGACTCCTCTATGGGCATTTTCTAACTGAAGTGCCCCTTGCCAGTTTAGAGGACATTTGTTCAAAATACAGCTGCTCTTAAAGTGTCCTGTATATCTTATGAACTAAAAACAGAGATCTTGCTGACCACAGGCGTTAAACTTATTTCAATACATTTTCTCTGTATGTTTTTTCTGAAACTCTTAAATCAGTTTAAAATGTTAGTGGTATACATTTTAAGTAAATCTTCAGTCTATGGCAGGAAAAGGGTTAAGTAACGGTTAGGGTTATTCTAAATGCTATATTTATATTTAAATCTTTTGATTGTTACCATTTTGTGCAACAGCATAGCTGTGTATACATTTCCAAAATACTTTGCATACTTTTATTTATGTTAAGCAAATAATTTAGTTTTTCAATTTCAAATGCTAGTGCCGTGTTGCTGTTGTGTATTAATGCATATAAGAATGAGCATTATAAGTACTGGCATCCACATTTCAGAGAGTCTACTCTGCAACAGTTACTATTATTTGATGTACTGCAATTGGCTGCTTTCAGGAGCATTTAGTAACTGAAACATCCTGAGTGTGCCAGATGGTGGGTCAGACCAGTGGCACTGTGTGTGTGTGTGTGTGTGTGTGTGTGTGTGTGTGTGTGTGTGTGTGTGTGTGTGTGTGTGTGTAAAATTAAGTAATTATTGTTATGACTGCATTGTGAGGCAGTGGATAGAGCATGAGGTAGGTAAACCTTCAGGAAGCCAGTGCTTAGTGAAAATCCTGCCTGTGTACAGCAGGTGTTGGTCATAGCCTGAAGCAGCAGTGCACAGTTACTATGCCCTCTTAAGACCAATCTCCTCACACATCCGCTAATTTTGCAGGTCATAAAACTAACCCCTGAACATCACATAGTATTTAGTTTGAAGTGATGTGAATATTGTAAACTAGACATGTAGTAAGCAAACCAATGTTTTCATGAAAAAAATCTGTATACATGTGTGTGTACTCTTGGAAGATAATTGCAGAAATACCTATATTGCATAAATTACTTTTCTTAACACAGAATACATTAGAAACTGCCAAAATGAGCTCTGAATTGTATAAACAAATGTCAGTGTCAGAAGTGATTAAAGACTGCAAATCTAAGGGACTAAAATATGCTAGTCTGAGCAAGGACTAATTGATTGCTGCCTTGATTGCAGTTGAAGTTCAGACCACTGAATGTAAAGACAGCCTGGAAGGAGCTGTAGGTATTTACCAGATAGTCTCAAAATACAGACAACTATAAAATCTAGAGCTAAAAATGAGTTTTATGGTGCTAAAAGCAGCAGATAGAAAGATACAACATAAAGCCACAGAGGAGGAAATGAAGATGAGCATGAATGGACAATAGCACAAGAAAAGAAAACCAAAATGGCAAAGAAACATTAAAACTGGAAAGAGCAAGCACAAAAATAAAGCTGGCAAACTGTACATTTAATGGAGGCTGCAAGATGGTGAAAAAACACAATACATTGCACTAAAGTAGAGTTAAGTACTTTCATTCATTTAATCTCTGGAACTTCTTCACAGCTTTAGTGCAAAATAAAAAAAAAACTCCTTTTATACAAAAATAAAATCATGTGACTACAAATAATCAATAAGTCAAATTCTTAAAGAAACACTAACATATACAATTCTATTCAGAAGCATATATAAGCTGTAATACCTATAATACTTTAAATACTAAATATTTCATTAATAATTATAAAAGATGACACCTAAAATATTGAAAATAACAAAAATCACATTTTAAGAGACATTTAATATTGATTGCCACATTAAGACCTGGCACCTTCTCAGCTTGCAAAAATATCTGCCAATTCAGTTCTTTTGCTTCTAAAATATTTTTAAAATCACCACTAAAGGGACTAGGACTCACAAAATCCAACAGAAAACATAAAAACGTTAAGCTGGTGAAAACTAATGAATGCTTAGCTAGAGCATTTGTAGCAGTTTTATTTTTAATGGCTAACAGCTGCTCAGAAATACATGAACTCAATTTCCTGATAAAAACAGTGACAAGAGTTGCAGGAAGCCAAATATGCTTGGTGTGACACCAACATTTAGTTATAAGATGAATTTTAATCTTAAAAATTATTACAGCATGTTTCAATTACTGATAATGTTAACTGAAGGGGCAAGTCCCATTGCAATGGATGCAAACAGTGTAAAGTTATTTATGAAGGATCTAACATTGTCCTTAGGCATACAGGTTTACAGTTATGGGCTAAAGGCAGGTTTACATGCTATTCAACATTTGTGGTGTATTTGGCTACCTGTGACTCTTGTCACTCTTTTTATGTAGGAAAAACTATCAGGAAATCAGGCACACATTTCTTTTTGTAATCAATTTTTATTTGAATATTTAATTGGAATAACAAAGTAAGTACATATTTGAACAAAGAAGAAAAATGTTATTACACAAGAACAAAGTAACTATGTACATTATATAAACACAGGTCTGAAATGTTAAATGTTAAAATAAATAAACAATCAGTTACTAAACATAAATGATTTCATAAAAGTAATAATTCATTTGGATAGTCTCTATGAGAGATGAAACTTTTGTCCAAGGATAATTTGAGAGGATCTTCAGAAAAATTCTGAGTATTTTTGTTCTAGTTTCTTTGGATGTTAATTCTTTTAACAACATCGGGAAGTCTTCGATGTTTGGAGGTGTGGCAGAGTTCCATTTTCTAGTAACACACTTTCTATTGCTAGTATTGTCCATAAATTGTAAGAATTAGATTTATTCATGATAAAACCTCCATTTATATTATTTATTTTATATTATTTATATTTAAAAAATATTGATTTGGTTAATGAGAATGTGTCAGAGAATAAAGCTTTGAGAAAATCATTATTTTCCCAATATAATTTTAAGTTAGAATATTCATAAAAAAGTAAAACCAATCTACATTGCAATGCTTTAAATACCTCCAGCAAATAATATTATCAGTTTTATTGAATTTGACTATTTTATCAGGACTGAGATAGTAAACATGCTCCAATACTGAACACAGAACGGGGATTTAACTGAGGATAACATTTTGGCCTTCTCTTCTTGAGAATAGCTAGGATTGATACCCTTAATAATGAGGTTCCAGTGTTTAGTAGTTAAAGTTCTCTTATAACTTATTAATATATTATATAGCTTAGATGTTATGTTGTCAGTTTTAAAGTTATTAGGATCATAGGTTCATAGGTAGGTACAAGGCTATTGTTCCTAGGGCCTATATAAGCCTAGCCAAACGGTACCCTGGCTTTTGCCACCCAAGAAAATTATTTTCCTGTGCCCCTGTCAAGCAGAGCCACAGAAGTGATCCCGGGTGAATTTCCTATCTCCCATCCAATCATCAAGATTTTTCTTGAAGAGTGCTAATGAGGAGCTTTGTTTGATATAGATAGGTAGTTTGTTCCAGAGTATGGGAAGTCTCTGGGACAGGAATCTATCCCTCCAGCATGTTCTGTTTATTGTGGTGACAAGGTTTAGGTCACTAGAGCATGTAGCTCAAAGGGATTGGGATTTCTTTACATGGAGCATGTCCAACAGCTCTGGGTTTGACATAGCTTTGTATGTTAGGCAGAGATCGCCTCTGAGTAGGTGATATGTGACAGAGTAAAGCTGGAGTTTTTTGAGACAGTCTGCATAGGGCATCTGTTTGATGCCAGTAATTCTCTTTGTGAGGTATTTCTGTGGCCTTTCCAGTTGTTTTAGATGTCTTGTGAGGTACATACCAAAAGGGGCATTGTACTCTATAATGGGTCTAATGAGTGATGAGTAGAGGGGAACAATGACCTCTTTTTTCCTGGATGAGAAACCTTTTGTGATGAGGAGTGCCACGTAGAAGTATTTCCTGACTACTGTGATGATGTGATTATCAAAGGAGAGATTACTGCCCACCTGTGTTCCAAGGTCTCTTATCACACTTTCGGTGTTAAGTAGACTACCACCTATGTGGTAGTTCATGGGTACAGAGTTTTTACCAAAAGGGATGACAATGCACTTTTTGGCATTGAGCTTGAGGCCATGGCTTTGACACCAGGCATCTGTCTCAGTGAGGCCCTTTTGTAGGATGTCCACATTGTTAGGAGTTTTGATTCTGGCTCCTAGTTTGCAGTCATCTGCGAACTTTATTAGCCAAAGACCTTCTGTGTTAGCCTGTACTTCAGAGAAGTAGATACCAAACAGGAGAGGACCTAGGACTGAACCCTGTGGTACTCCACTTGTCACTGGTCTGAAGTTGGATTTAGAGTCTACTACATTCACAGTGTGGGTTCTGTCAGTGAGCCATTTGGCAACCCATCTTGTGCCATAGGGATTTATACCTAGTTTAGTGAGTTTGTCTATAATTCCAGAGTGGGGGATGGTGTTGAAAGCCCTGGCAAGATCTAGATAGGCTGTGTGAACCACCTTATCCTCATCTACGGCTTTGGTGACCACTTCAAAGAAGTCTATCAGGTTTAGGAGACATGATCTGCCTTTTACAAACCTGAACTGGGTAGGGTCCAGAGTTTAGAGATTACCGATGTCATTGTTTATAAGTTCCATGATGATACGCTCCATAGCCTTGCAGACCAGGCAGGGTCCATGGTGGCTCCCCATTTGTGGAGTGGGATAACTGTTGCTGTGCTCCATTCAGTGGGAACAAAGCCTGAGATGAGGCTATGACTGAACATGGTACTTAGGTGGGGTGCCAGTTCGTTCTATAGTTCATGTAGAATGCAGCCTGGGATGTTGTCAGGTCACATGGATGCTGTGTTCTTGGCATTGGAGAGTGTGTTTTTTACCTTTGCAGTCGTGATTACAGGTACTTTGCATTCTTCTGGTATAGAGATGGGCCCTTTAGGGGATGAGAGAGGGGTAAAGTTAGTACTGAACCTATCTGCGAGGATGTTGGCAATATCAGTGTGTTCTGTATATTTAGTGCCATTGTGCTGTTACTCAGAGCAGATCTGAGTGTTGCCATTGAGATTCTTGACATAGCTATAGAATGCTTTGTGGTTGTCTTTAGAATCAGTGGCGATTTTGTTTTCGTAACTAGCTTTGGAGGATTTTATGAGGGATCTCAGCTTTTTACTGAGGCTGACCACGGAGTTCCTCCAATCATGGGATTTTACTCTTTTTTGCAGCAGTTTCTTTCTTCTTTTGTAGAGTTTGTTTATAGCAGGGGACCACCAGATTGGCTTCCTTTGTTTGGAGGATAGCATCTTGGTTCTGTTAGGGATTGCATGATCTATGCACTCATGTAAGTGCTTATAAAGTGCAATTGTATAGGATTCAGCAGTCGTATCTCTATTGTCCATCAGCATGGGTGTCGTGAAGTTTGCCACTTCTGTCTTAAGAAGCATGAAGTTGGCTTTGGAGAAATTTTTTTATGGTGGTTTCCCTAATGGGGTTGGGGGGGTTGGATGTGAATGTCTTGGTTGATTTGCTTCTGGTTGGATTTGACCAATGAGGAATTGACCTTTTTTGTGGAACACCAGTTGCCCATGTTGGGGGTGTGAATAAGTTGATCCAAGGCATTGGAATTTATGAATTCCAGAAAAAGTTGAGCACAAGAGTTGGTACATCAGTAGTTTTCCCAGTTAATGGTATGGTAGTTGAAATCGCCCATTATTAGGGTGTTAGGTTGTACCCTAATATTTTCCAGTGTATCAAGAAATGAGGAGTGGGAATCCTGGGGCATGGTGAAGGATCTGTAGCAAGCTACAATTTGCATTGCGGTCTTGTCTAGAGTTAGTTGCACTTGGATACTCTTAGATGCATTATGCTGTGCAACTAGCCTGGAGGTGTGGATATCCTTAATGAATATGGACACGCATCCACCTTTAGTGCTTTGGTCCAGGCTAGGTGGCCAAAAAGTTTGGTAGGAATTATAGCCTGGTAATGCAGGGGTGCTCTCTGAAGCCTTGAACCAGGTCTCTGTCACTGCACAGATGCCGATGTTCTCCATTTTAAGGAGTGCCTTGAGTGAGTACATTTTGAGGTTTAGACTTCTAGCATTAAATAGCATTACCCTCAGATTTTGCTTGCTTGTACCTGTTATGATGGTGAATTTGTCATTTGAATCTTGCCTAAAAAAGGCACTATAGGGGTGGCAAGAGCCTTAGCCAGTATCCGGAATCCCAAGGGCGACAGGCGCAGATCATCTCTGGCAAAGCATCGTGGTTTGTCGATCATGTCATCCCTGGCAGACAGATACTGGATCCCCTTAGAATGACACCAGAAGCTTAGCCAATTGTTGAAGTCAATCATTTTGTCCTTGTACTGTGGTATCTTTCTGGGTGATGGCAGGATGCTACTCAGGGCTAGGGTCATACCTGCTTGGGCTACAAAATCAGAAAGCTCCTCCATGTCTCTTTTCATGTAGTCCAGGGAGGTATGTCTCAGGTCATTCACACCAACATGGACAATGAAAGAGTCATATTTGTACTTGCTGTGGAGTGACCTGAGTGCATGTGTTATGTGGCGGATCCTGGCACCTGACAGGCAGCTGACAGTAACTTTCTCCTTGTTTAGCCTGGTGAGTGGAACATCAGTGTGCCTGACTATAGAGTTACCTATGACTAGAGTGTTGGGTACATTGTTATGCCTTATGGGCTGTGGTTGAGTGGCACACTGAGTATGTGTCATTTGGGTTGTGTTGGGGGTGGAGGTTTCTTGCGTTTCTGTTTTGGAGGTCCCTGTTGCTTGGGTAGTTTTTTTTGAGAGCCTCCGTGAATGTAGGTGTGTGTTTTGCATTTCTATGTGTGTGTTTTGGTGGTGTAGGTTTTGAGGGACTATTTGATGATTGTGGTGTGGTGCAAGTGTTTAACTTCTCCTCTTGACTGTCTAGTCCAGTCTTGGGTGAAGGGAGCTTTGCTTCCAGTTTGGGTATATAAGTGCATCTCTCACAGGTTGTAGTGTTGGGTGGTAGGAGGAGAGGGTTGTCTGTGTACATGAGGCAATTGCTGCATTGACCCAAGATGCCCAGATTCATCAGGTAGACAGGAGAAATCACTGGGAGCTGACCCTTAGACATGCCTGGATAGGTGCTTATTTATTAAGTACTAAAAACTGTTTTCCTCTAGACAAGTGAGGAAAGTTGAGTGCTGTTGTAATTTGTAGCTTATTTAGTGCTTACAATCAGTTCTGAACAAGTGCTGAGCTCTAAGAAACAGATTTGAGTACTGAAACTAGAAAACAGAAAAGTCATTGAAAAGTAATTCAGAAAGATAGAATACTAGAGTAGGTTGGGTTTGAAATTGTGAGTTTTTAGTGATTTTGCAGAGCTCTTTTGCATGAGTCAGGATGCTTTGTAATGGTAACCAATCTTGTGTTGACAGATCATATTATTTAAAGAGTTGCCAGCAGATAAATTTCTTATCTTCCCAGGAACTGAAAATGTTAAAATGTAGCTTATATGAGTATTTTTTTGAAATTCTAAAAGATATTAGCAAGTCAAACAATATTTTCATGTCAACATTAGAAATAACAAGTTTCCTGATATTATTAAAAACATGGTTTAAATTGTTTTGTTTAGTAGGTTTAGTTATATTATATTGAACAACATAACAAATAAGATGCCAAGTTTTATAGAAGATTTACCTAGAGAGAATTTTGATAATAAAGAAGTTTATTTCAATGTTAAAGTAAGATATAAGGATTTCCAATTCAAAATGTACTTTGGATCAATTAGATTCAGGTGTCATTGTCTGGAAACTTTATGCTACTTTGTTCCCAAAATCTAATATGATGTTGATAAGCAATCCTATTTCTTTTAGGATACTATAAAACATTTATTAATAAGGTATTTATTTTTTAATATATTGATTTCCAGGAAAAAAAAATTAAGAGCTAATACTACATATAATATATTTGGTAAAAGAATAATTTTATTAATTGTAGCCTGTCTTCAAAAGGTATGAGCAACTTATTCCATTTATTTGTGTGAATATGTATTACAGATATAATGCTTTTATAAATAGTTTCTATCATTGTATCTAAGGTATTACATAATGTTTTACCAAGGTAGTCTAGCGAGATTGTAGGGTCTATATTACATTATCGAAAAATGTGTTAATCGAACAAGTCTTCGCTGACCAATAAACAGCGAAAACACTAATCTCCAAATAGCCACCTCAGTGAATTTTTTCCCAGGGGAAATAATCGCTTGGCCAAAGAAAAACAAAACAAACTTTCAAACTCCACACCCCCCTACCAAAATATACCAACTCCGAGATTGCACTGCTGTGGGGAAAAGGGAAAATCCCCAATGATGGCCAAGCATTTTTTCCGTGGGAAAAAAATTTGCTGAAGTGGCTATTTGGGGATTACTGTTTTCACTGTATATTGGTTGGTAAAGATGTGTTTGACGAACATGTTTTTCGATAACATAATATAGACCCAGGTTGTTTGTTTTCCAATCATATTTTGATTATTAGATAAATTCTTTCATTTATTAAGTATAAAGTACTTGAATTTCTGCTTGTTAAAATGAAAACCAGAAATTTCCTGAAAATGATTTATTATAGAATCTAACTCATTTAAAACTAAATTTGAATTAGGCAGAGTAAAATATCATCGACAAAAAGTGTTATTTTAGAATTACATTTATTATAGATACTAATACCTGGAATTTTTGTATTATTTCTTATCAGAGAAGCAAAGACTTCAAAAGCTATTGAAAATAAGATAGGAGACAATGGGCAACCTTATTTTATTATTTGGGTTATAGGTATATGATTAGAAATGAAAGCATCTAGTTTTACATAAGCTAAATTCTTGTAAATATTTTTTAAAAAAGTGATGAAAGGTAATGGAAATGCTAATAGATTCAATGTTTCAAAAAGGTTATCCCTGTTGGCAGAATCAAAGGCCTTTCCTATATCCAGACTTATCAACAAAACTTCTTCATTTTCTCTGTTTAGGAATTCAGCAAGGGAGAGTATTCTTTTAATATAGTCACGAGTATGCTTTTTATAAATACAACCTGTTCAGTCATTGTTTATCAACTCAGATAGTGGGATTTTGATTATATCAACAAAAAAGGACATACATATCTTATAATGATTATTTAAGAGAGAAACCAGTCTGGAGGAGCTACAAAGTTGTGGATCTTTATTAGTTTTAAGAATGGGAGTGATTAATGAATATCTCCAGGTAGGTGGTATAATATTTTGAATTTCAATTTCTGTTAAGGTTTTGTGAAGTAATATTGTAATAATTGTAGGGAATGATTTGTAGAGTTCTATAATGATGCCATCAGGTCCAAGAGCCTAGTTAAGTTTAAACTTTTTAATTTTATCTTTAAATTTTTTTAAATATATTTGTTTTTCTAAACTTGTTTGTCTCTCTGGAATTGTTTCTATATTAATTAAAGCTAACTCTGTATTAAGATCATGTTTTGTTGAATTATTAGAATTATAGTGTTTGGTATATTGAAATCTAAATGCTTCTAGTATATCAGTTACATCAGATACTGGTTTGTTGATGCCTTCATGTAACAATTTTGTTATATTGTTGGACTTGGATTGGATCTTAGCTCTGACTGACAAATTATGCATGTGATTTGGAGTTAAGCATATACATTTAATGTTAGCTTTTCTAATGTTAGGTTCATTTTATGAATTAAGAATATCTGAACATTTCTTGTTAAGCTCGTCTATTTTCTTTTTATTGTCTGGTGCTAGTGGTGTAGATTTAGATTTTGCAAGTAAAAGCTGAGATTGTATGTTTTGAATCTCAGATTCCCATTCTTTGAGTTTATGTTTATACTAATTTTTTTCTCCATAAATATATGCTTTAAGAGCATTCCAGGCCATTATTATATTAGTGGCAGTGTTAAGATTTCTAAAAAAGATTGCATCTCTTTTAGTATCCATGGTTTAAAGCCTTTAGTAATTTGATTATATAAGCTGGTATCCTGGTTGCAGAGTTTAATTTGTTAAACTCAAGTTGTTTCTTTAGTGTGAGGCAGTCATGATCACACATTAGACATGGATGAATATTAAAATATGTTATTTTATATCTTAGATCATTGGAAACTAGAATTCTATCTATTCTGGTACTGGTTTTGAACCTATGATCTGAATGAGAGAAAGACAGTGAGCTGTTATGTTTAGAGTTGAATGTATTGTATAAATTAAGAGATCGATCCATTTTTTAAAAAGCTTAGCCATGGAAGTAAGTCTGAATGGGCAATTACTTGTGGTACCTTTAGAATCTAAAATGCAGTTGAAGTCCCCTCCCAATATAAGGTTACTCTTATAAATATTGGTTATTGTATCTAGATGGTGTTTATCTGTTGTGACTCTTAAATCTGGAAACCAACACAGATTTACTAATGGCCAGATTCTATTATTAAATTTTATAATAAGAATAGCTAATAATCCCTCTGAATATTCATATTTGTATATAATTTCTGGGTTTAAAACACTTTTTTCCATAAAATTATAACACACCTTCTTTCAGATTTGTATGAAGAGTGAGCTAGAAGTGAATAATTACTAGGGCTCCAAATATCTTTTTCTGTAGATTTAAAATGAGTTTCCTGCTGAAACACTACTTGAAGTTTGTTAGCATTTAAATATCTTAATAGTTTTGACCTTTTCCTTGGATTGTTTAATCCATTAATGTTCAAAGAAGCCAAAGAAGAAGACATGAGTGTAAGTAAAGGTATATTGGAATATGCTGAATAGATATGTGTATTAATCTTATAACTCTTTCCAAAACTTAAAGACTCTCAAGTGTTTAAATACAAACATTCTAAGATTGATATGTCCTTGTTTAATAATACAAGTACAAGTTTCATAAATTCAGACCTGAACAAGAAGAAAACAGAATATGTTGTAGTAACTATGATAAAAAACTATGTTTTCCCAAAACCAAACATGAAATTACAAGAATTCTCAGTCTGAGACATGTACTCAGATCTCTCATACTGTCTTTCATGACCTACCTAAACACATCTAGCCACTCTAATAAAGAGACTCAAGTAAATACTGCAAGATAATCTGAGTACTTTTAACACTTATAAATAGTAAATATATAGGTTATAAGTTTCTCAAACCTAAAACACATATGTGAAAATGGTGGTGCATCAGTAATGTAACCATTCAATATCCATTTATTTTTGTATATGTATTACTTTATTGCTAATAATTATTACTGCTAAAGATAACTAGTTATATAAGTATCTATTAGTATGTGAAAAGTCATTAACTTATAACAGAAATTAAAATATACTATTTACTCAAAAAATAAATAAATATACATTATACAGAATCTAGCTTTGCAAGGGAATTTTAATCTAACTAATCTATAATGAATAAAATTTAACTTATATTAAATAGTTACTTACGAGGTTAAAATATGTTCTCATAAATATTCATTACTACTGAGTTGTCTTGCTACTAGAGACTTATTAAGATTTCCAAGCCATCTTATAATTATAATGCAGTATGAGTATAACAGCATAAAGGAAAGTTCTTACTAAAAGCATTTAAACTAAGTGATAATTTGCTAATACAATGAAGTTATATGAAGAAGTGAATACAGTTAGTTCCAATGTAAAAGTAATAGCTTGTGTATATTTTTAATTTTTTTCTTTCTCTTCTTTCCTCCTCCCCAGAACTAAATTCAACTTAATTAAACAAAAAAGTAACTAGCACAAAAACAAGTTAAGAATTTTTGATTAGTTAAACTAACCTTGAGTTAATATTCTCTACAATTCCAGGCAACCACAACTAGAAACAGAATATTTAAAGCAAGATGTGCTTCTCTAAAATAGTTCCCCTTGTTTCCTGTGTCACTACTAAAAGAGACAGTCTGGGTGTTTCAAGAAAAGCATGGCAGGACCTGCAAGTTTAAAAACAGCTTGTGACGCTTCTCAAGTAAGAAAAGCTTCATCTCAGGTTAATAGAATGATTTTAACAATGTTGTACAAGTTATAAAGTCAGAATTAACGAAAAAAAATGTTAAAAATCATTGTGAACATTTGTGGCCATTTTTTATGCATTTGTATATAGTAAAAAACATATAGAACAAAGATTAGTGCTTTGCAAGTTATTTATGCCTGAAAATGTAAATAAACTAAGACATTATTATAATTCACATGGATTGATTATGTACTAAATAAATTAATGATTTATAGGTTCATAGGTTCATAGTTTCATAGTGGGCTATCTGCCCTAGGGCATTTATAAGCCTAACCAGAGTGTGTTTGGCTTTCACCACCCATTTTAAATTAATTTTGCTATGACCTTTTTTGAGGTTAGTATACTGTGGCTCTGTCAAACAGTGACACAGAAGTGATACCCGGGGAAAACCTACGATCTCCCATCCACTCATCAAGATTCCTCTTGAAGAGAGTCAATGAGGGACTCTGCCTAACCTGGACTGGGATTTTATTCCAGAGTGAATGGAGCCTCCGGGTTATGAATCTATCCCTCTAGCATGTCCTATTTATTTCAGTGCTGAGGTTCAAGTCTCTCGAGCACGTAGCTCGATGGAATTTGGATTTTCTGAGGTGCAGCATGTCCATTAATTCCAGGTTGGACATGGCTTTATACGTCAGGCACAGATCGCCTCTGAGCAGGCGGTATGCCACTGAGTAGAGCTGGATTTTCTTTAACCGGGCAGCATATGGCATCTGTTTGAGCCCTTTGATCCTCTTGGTGAGGTACTTTTGGGGTCTTTCCAGTTGCTGCAGGTGTCTGGTAAGGTACATCCCAAAAGGGCATTGTACTCAATTAATGGCCTGATGAGGGATGAGTAAAGAGGCACGATGACCTCCCCTGATCTAGATGTGAATCCCTTCATGATTAGGTGGGCTATATAAAATGTTTTTCTAACTACTTTGGTCACGTGGTTGTCAAATGAGATATTGCTATCAACTTGGGTCCCCAGGTCCCTAATTACTTCTTCTGTACTTAATGGATTACCACCTATGTGGTAATTTGTGGGCACTTTGTTTTTGCCAAAGGGGATGACCATACACTTTTTGGTGTTTAGCTTGAGGCCATGGCTCTGGCACCAGTTGTCTGTTACTATGAGGCCCTTTTGGAGGATGCTTGTGTCGGCTGGAGAGTCGATTATGGCGCCCAGTTTGCAGTCATCTGCGAACTTGGTCAGCCACAGTCCTTCCATGTTGGCCTGTACCTCCGAGAAATATATACTGAACAAGAGAGGTCCCAGGACTGAGCCTTGTGGGACGCCACTTGTAACTGGTTTGGAGTCTGACATGGCTCCAGCAATTCTAATCATGTGGGTTCTGCCCTTGAGCCAATTTGCAACCCATCTAGTGACATAGAGGTTTATATTTAAGCTGGTGAGCTTATCTATAATGCCCAAGTGGGGTATTGTATCGAAGGCTTTTGTGAGGTCCAGGTAGGCTGTGTGGACCACCTTCCCCTCGTCAATGGCCTCAGTGACTGTTTCAAAGAAATCAAACAGGTTTAAGAGGCAGGATCTGCCCTTAACAAAGCCGAACTGGGTAGGATCCAGTGTCTGTAGATCCCCAATATCTTTATTTATGAGGTCCATGATGATCCTTTCCATAGCTTTGCAGACCAAGCTAGTCAGGCTTATGGGGCGATAGTTTCCAGGATCCGTTGAGGCACCACCTTTGTGGAGAGGGACCACTGTTGCTGTATGCCACTCTTTGGGTACATATCCTGTAGTAAGGCTGAGATTGAACAGTAGTTTTATGTTTGGGTTTAGCTCTTCTTGGAGTTCATGTAGGACGCAGCCCGGGACACCATCTGGTCCCATTGATGCTGTGTTTTTTGCTTTGGAGAGGGCAGCTCTTACCTGAGCATCTGAGATGTCAGGGGGGCAGCATTCTGCTGCAATAGATATTTGCCCTCTTGGTGGGGTGGGGGGAGAAGTTTGCGCTGATCCTGTCAGCTAGGATGTTGGCAATGTCTGTGGGTTTGGTGTATTTTATGTCATTTTGGACTAATTCTGAGCATATCTAGGAATTCCCACCCAGGTTCCTAACATAACTAAAGAAAGCCTTGTGATTATCCTTAGTGTCCTGTACAATTTTTCTCTCTAAGCTGGCCTTAGACGATTTTATGAGTGCCCATAGTTTTTGCTAATACTGATCAGAGATGCCTTCCCTTTTTGGGATTTTGCTCTATCATGTAGTAGCTTCCTAATTCTATTGTATAGTTTGTTTATGGCTGGGGTCCACCAGACAGGATGTCTGCCTTTGGAGGATTGGGTCTTGGTTTTATTTGGGATTACATGATCCATGCATTCCTGTAGGTGTTCATAGAATGCGTTTATAAAGGATTCTGCGGTCTGGGCCATATTTTCCACAGGCCCGGGGGCCTTGAAGGATTCCACCTCAGTTTTGAGGAGTGTGAAATTTGCTTTAGAGAAGTGTTTCACTGTGGTTTTCAGGGCAGGGGGTGGAGTCGGGATGTGAATATCCAGTGAGATTAGTTTATGGTCTGATCTTACCAGTGAGGGATACACTTCTGGTCTGGAGCATAGAGTCCCCGTATTGGTGATGATCAGGTCCAGTATGTTTTCCCCTCTTCTGGGAGTGGTAACAAGTTGTTCCATAGCATTTGAGTTTATAAATTCTAGGAACCTTTGGGCTAGGGTGTTGGAGCTTGAGTAATGCTCCCAGTCTATGTTTGGGTAGTTGAAGTCACCCAATATAATAGTGTTTGGAGAGACCTTCATATTTTCCAGTGTTTTCAGGAAGGCCGAGTGGGGTTCCTGGGTTTGGGAGGGTGGGCTGTAGCAGGCTATAAACTGGAAGGCAGTTTTACCCACTGTTAGTTGCACATGGATAGTCTCTGATGCTTCGTGCTGTGCCACCAACCCGGAAGTGTGGGTATCTCGGACGAATATTGATACTCCCCCTCCTTTTGTGGTTCGGTCCAAGTTTTGGGGCAGAAAAGCATGGTATGAGGTATAACCTGGTAGTGCTGGGGTGCTCTCAGGAGCCTTAAACCAGGTTTCTGTTACTGCACAGATATCGAAGTTCTCCATGCTAAGGAGAGTTTCGAGTGCGTGCATCTTGAGGTTTAGACTTCTGGCACTGAGTAGCATTACTCTTAGTTTCTTATCCCTTGTGATACCTATGGAGGTGGGTTTGTCTTTTGAGCCTTGCCTAAAAAAGGCACTATGGGGGTAGCAAGAGCCTTTGCCAATATCCAAAAGCCCAGGGGTGACTGGTGCAAGCCGTCCCTAGTGAAGCATCGTGGTATGTCGAGCATGTCATCCCAGGCTGACAGGCATTGGATCCCCTTTGAATGACACCAATACTTAAGCCAATTGTTGAAATTGATCAGCTTGTCTTCATATTGTGGCATCATTCTTGGTGAGGGTAAGATGCTACTCAAGGTCAGGGTCATACCGGCCTGGGCTACATGCTCAGAGAGCTCCTCTATGTCTCTTTTCATGTAGTCCAGGGAGGTACATCTCAGGTCATTCACACCAGCATGGACAATGACTGAGTCATATTTGTACTTGCCTTGGAGTGACCTGAGTGCTTGTGTTATGTGGCGGATCCTAGCGCCCAACAGGCAGCTCACCGTGACCTTCTCCTTGTTCAGCCTGGTGAGCGGGACATCAGTGTGCCTGACGATAGAGTCACCTATTACAAGTGTATCAGGTGTGTTGTTTAGCCTTAAGGGCTGTGACTGTTCGGCACACTGGCTTTGTGAGCTATGTGTTGCACGTGTTTTGTTTTGGGGTAGCGGTTGCTTGGGTGTCTGCTTTGGAGGTCTCTGCTGCTTAGGCAGACTTTTATTTAGAGCCTCCGAGTATGTTTTTGTGTGTTTATGTGTTTGGTTTGCTGTCGTGGTAGGTCGATGTGAGACTGGAATTGTAGTGAGTGTGATTTCCTTCTCCTCCTAACTGATTTCACCAGTACTGAGTTGAGAGAGCTTAGCCTCCAGTATGGCTATATGGTTGCATCTCTCACATGTGTTGGAATTTGTTGGGAGGAGGAGAGGGTTGTCTGTGTACATGAGGCAGTTGTAACATTGCCTCAAGTGTCCCAGATTCACCAGCTGGACCGGAGAGGAGATTGACAACTGACCTTTGGACATGCTAGAATAGTATTGGGAATTCCTTTATAATTAAAAAAAAAGGGCCAATGGGGAACAAGGTACTCAAGGGGAGTTTGTGAGGGTGTAGTGCTTTTAATTTTTTAGTGCTGACTTATATAATTGCTTTAGTGAGCAAGTGCCAGGTAACTTAAATGCAATGTGTTACAGGTAACATAAATGCAAAAATGACAAACAGTAACTTTCTTTCAAGTGAAACAAGGTAATAAGTACAGTAAGCAATGCAGATATCACTAGGGATCCACAGAAGCACTGAAAAGCCACGTTTTAGGTGGAATTAGCGTTTCAGGGAAATAACAAGCAAACAAACAGCAAGAATACAAACAAAGCTAGATTCAGCAGGCCTGGATCTAGTCTATGCTACAACAAACAAGGTGTACCAATTTCAGTAAGAAACAGTTCAAATATGCAGGCACTATAAGCCTTTAACCAGAAATTCTCAGCTCAGAAGGGCAGAGTCCAGCCTCTCCTCCCACAAGAGTGCAGACCACAAACCCTTTTAATGTAAAATAACTGGCCTGAAGCCCAAATGCTTAAACCAGAATTAATACACATTTAGAATAACATACACTGAGCCCTCAATCAGCAATTCCCAACTTAGAAGGATGTAAGCTACCTGTCCTGCCACCACAGTGCAGGCCACAAACCTTCCTAATGTAAAACAACTGGTCTGAAGCCCAAGTGCTTAATCCAAAAGACTTAGAATGATAGCTACACTTTAATCAAGTTACTACCAAGCAGTAATAAATACAATTTAATACTTTAAAGAATGCCTGGATTAGGGTTCAAGTTATACAAACAAAGCTAGATTCAGCAGGCCTGGATCTAGTCTATGCTACAACAAACAAGGTGTACCAATTTCAGTAAGAAACAGTTCAAATATGCAGGCACTATAAGCCTTTAACCAGAAATTCCCAGCTCAGAAGGGCAGAGTCCAGCCTCTCCTCCCACAAGAGTGCAGACCACAAACCCTTTTAATGTAAAATAACTGGCCTAAAGCCCAAGTGCATAAACCAAAATTAATACACTTTTAGAATAACAGACACTGAGCCCTCAATCAGCAGTTCCCAACTTAGAAGGATGTAAGCTACCTTTTCTGCCACTACAGTGCAGACCACAAACCTTCTTAATGTAAAACAACTGGTCTGAAGCCCAAGTGCTTAAACTAAAAGGCTTAGAATGAGTTACACCAAGCAGTAATAAATAGAATTGAGTACTTTTAAGATGACGCAAAAGCAAAATAAAGTAGGAAGAAACACAAATACAGTAAAAGCAGATTTTTTTTTTGAGTGAGCAAATGAGGTGGGCCCAGGAGTTACAGGACAGAAACAAGTGCAAATGCAGGCCTTCAAATCAGAAAGTTGAGAGAGAGATGGAAGACCGCCCAAATGGCCAATAACTACAAATTCTGGGCCAGAACCACTCCTTATGTGGTAGACAGGTTACCTAGTGCTTACCACTCCCACTGATAAGCTAGAAGGCTTCCCTCCAACACAGAAAGGCTTGGGGGGCTCAGTAGCTTACAAATACTGCTGGATACAGCAAATCTGTATCTGGAACACTAATTACAGGAAAGGTAGGAAACAGGCTTACAATTTTTTTTCCAGAAAAGTAGCAAAAACAGTAGTAAAAACAATTCACATGCAGTGCAAGCTGGCACACTTGAGTATGTAGCAATATTAGTCCACACACCGTTTGAAAAAATATAATTAAATTAAAAAAGGACTAAAAGCAAGTGCAGAAAGGGTTTATTAGGTAGAATGCGGTAAAGAGATGGGACTGGGGTAGTGTCCTAGATCAAATCTACAGTGGGGCAGGCACTGCAAAAGCCACCAAATTTAAACTACAACCAAGAACAGGGATGGGGAGGAGTTTCAACAGAGATGTGAGGAATCAGAGTGCAAATTATAAAACCCAAAAAATATATACTGATCTCTGTATATTTGTAGAACAGTAAGACAACAGATATCTAAGCAACAATTTAGCTCTATAATACAGAATAATACAGAAAAATATACTCAGTTCTATATATTTTCAGATAGTCTTGTAAGGCTGTCTCTCAACATATATATATATAACAGACAGCATTGTGATATGTAAATTAAAACCAGTTAATCAGATAGAAACCCCAAACTTAATGCAATGATTTTAGACACTCAAATTTCAGAATTATAAAAGTAGTATAAACCAAAGTTGTCTTAAATGAGCTTACTATTGAGATATTCCCTTTCATACTGTTTGTAGCTATAATTTTATCATAGAATTTCAGTTAAACTTTAAAGTATTTAGTAACTTAAATATGAAAACATACTGAAAAAAATATGCTTTATAACAACTACTAGAGTCGATTTTATCTGTGGAAGGAAGGACGTTTTTACTTATCAGTTGATGCTTTGAGAGATTTTTTGCTGGTTGCAGAAGTAGTCTCAGTCTTTTGCTTCTTCTTTTTTTTCTTCTGTCCATGTGTTTTTCTCTGAATATCTCTTTAAAGAGGTGAAAGAACAGTCCACATCTTCAGGGATGGAAATTAAGTTGTTTTTCATAAAAGTAAAGGCTTCATCTAAGGTGTTAAATGTTCTTACTCCATTAAGATGTATTTTTAATCAAGCTAGATATAACATCTGAGTCTTGATGTTATTTTGTTTTAGATGATTGACTAATGGCCAGCATGTTTTCCACATCTCCAGTACCTTTGTGGAGTAGTCAATGTCTAATCTGATATTATTTTGTTTGAGTTTTAAAGAGGTTTTTCTCCATGCAGACTTTAAAACAAAATCTTTATCTATGTAGGATAAAAATTTCACAACTATTGATCTTGGTGGAAAAAAAGAAAAAAAAATATGCTGGCTTACCAATTGCTCTGTGGGCTCTCTCTATTCCCTCAGAGAAACCTTTGTTTAAGTCCATTAACTCAGAAATCCAGGAATTTAAAAAGTTATCAATGTCTTCTCCTTCAGCTTTTTCGGGGAGACCAAATATTCTTATATTGCATCTCCTTTCTCGGTTTTCAAGGTCATCAATCTTATTTATCAGCCAGGAGTTTTGTTTGAGTAAAGAGTCAGTTCCTCTTCCTTAAGTCTTCCATCAATGTCTATTAATGTTGTTTCTATGTCAGAATTTTTGATGTTGTTGTAGCAGTTCTTTGAAGACTTCAGTCTGCTTCTGATCATTTTCCTGAAGATTTTCTAGATTTAGCTGGAAGTCATTTATTTTTAATGATAAAGTCTGTAGTGTTGAAGTCACCAGCTGCATTTCCTTCTTCAGAGCTGAATCTGTTTGAGAATGTTTGAAGCTGCTCATTTTGTGAAGAAAACATCTCAAATAATTTGACAAGAAGTTCTTTATAAATGATCACCAAAATATGTATTCTTGAAGTTTAAAGTTTCATATGTAAGATTTTGTAGATGTTGACTGCAGTTTTTGGCTGAATTCCTGTCTAAATGAATGATTTTACAGAGCTCTAAAATTATGCTGAATGTAGATGGCCATCTTGGCTCCTCCCCCCGTGCACGTATATTTCTGAGCATCTGCTAGCCACAAAAAATTAGGATGCTACAAATTCTCTAGCTAAGCATTCATTAGTTTCACCAACTTCCGAAAGTTTTTATTTTTTTGTATTGGATTTTGTGACTCCTAATCCTATTAGTGGTGATTTTAAAAATCTTAGAAGTAAAAGAACTGAATTGGAAGATATTTTTGCAAGCTGGGAAAGTGCCAGGTCTTAATGAGGCAATTCATATTAAATGTCTCTTAAAAATGTGATTTTTGTTAGTTTCAGTTTTTTAGGTGGCATCTTTTATAACCTTTTAAGAAATATTTAGTATTCAAAGTACAGTAAATATTACAGCTTATATACGCTTATGAATAGAATTGTATATGTTAATATTTCTTTAAGAATTTGACTTTTTAAGTGTTTGTAGTCACATGATTTTATTTTTGTATAAAAGGATTTTTTTATTTTGCACTAAAGCTCTGAAGAAGTTCAAGAGAAAAACTGATCAGAAGTGCTTAATTGTACTTTAGTGTAGTGTATTGTATTTTTTCACCATCTTGCAGCCTCCTGTGAATTTACAGTTTGCCAGCTTTCTTCCTGTGTTTGCTGTTTCCAATAAATACCTTAACCTCTAAGAAAGCTATCTCAAATTTATGAAGTCTGAAAGTAAAAGAAACACATATTTATTAAAATATGACTTTTCAAAAATATAACATCATTCATATTGCCTTGCACAGTACAAAATAAATCACCAGTATGCCATCATGACAATGATTCTGTTATCTGGAAGCTGATGCAGAGGGTTAGAGCTGCAAGCAGTAGCTCTTGTGGTACAGGGTTTGATTCCCTCCACCCTCATTTGCTTACTGTGTGATCTTATGAGAGTAATTTAACCAAACATTGCTTCTACAGTCTCCCTGAAAAGGGACTGTGTGTTGGGTGGACCTACTTGGCTAACAAATGGACATTATTTTTATTAATTGCACATGGTGTTGAAAGTACATATCTTGATACACATAATTGAGTCAAACAAACTCATAAAGAAATAGCTTAGCTCCTAAGAAGGATGAAGTTCTGACCTTAACTCAGACAATCTGAGTCTGAACAGCAGTAAATCTGGATGGGAGAGTAAGTGCATGTGTGGTTGATACCTGCTTGCCACAGTATGGGAAGGAAATGGGTTTAGTTGGCTGCACACTGACAGCAAGTGAAGTCACAATGGATGGAAACATATAATTAGAAACCGGAGACATGGCCTTTCCACTCCAAAGCCAGTAACGGTAGCTCTCCTGCATATGTGTGTGGTAAAGCAAAAACAGAAGGCATTCACTGTGACATGGGCACATATGTCAGTTATCAGCAGATTAGGCTGGAAACTAAAAATAAAATGCCCTATAGCTTACATCCTGACAGATACAGGTTGCTATGTAGGAAGGCATGCCATCTAAATCAACCCATCTTTAGGCTGAGAGAAAGAAAGAGTGAAAGAGAGAGAGTTCTTAAAGATATGTTTTGCAGGTCAGTGGTGGTGAGACTGAGAACTCCAGAGAGACAGGTAGAAATAGATATAGTGTATGGTTCAAATACAGATGCCCCAGCATTCTGTGTTCTCTTTCAAGCAATAATGCAAATGTGTCATTTGTTTTATCTGTGTAGGGTTGAGATGGGGGAATTTCAATATTATTTTGGATGCAGACAAGGACATATACTCCCTAGCAATAGAAAGATAAGTGAGGGTGAAAAAGTTGCTGCAAGAAGGTTTACTGGGTGCCATCCTATGTGAACCATAGAGCGTCATAAATGAGGGGATCCCTGTATATACTTTTACTTCTTATAGCTTACTGGTCCATAGCAAGATCAATTTTTGACTGTTTTTTTTTTAAGCTAAAGACATTCAGTCACTGGAAATTGCTTTCATGTCTGCTGTCAGATTACAAAAGGGCACTGATAGATTTTTGTTTTGGGCTTGCTATGTGGGGCAAAAAGTAGGGGGTTGACCAACTTATTTTTCATTATCCAGATTGCTTGGGATTTATTGCAAATAAGGTGAGTGATTGTATTAAGATAAATCCCCTTAAGAGCATGCTTAGTCTAGTGGGGCAGCGAGCTGTGGATGGTCTTTGCAGGATATCTGTGGGGGCTGAAAAGGCTTAATATATGCTAAATGAATGGTAGCATTAGGTTGTTAGAGGAGGAAGTTCTTCACTTTCAGAGGATATCAGTAGTGTCGAGTTTTCATGATGACTGGCTGGATAAGGAATTTAGAATGGTGAAGGAGTACCTGCACAAGCTTCACAGGCAAGAAGGAAGATGAAGTTGTACAGTGCAGTCATGCACTCTTTCCATGTCTCAGAAATGTGGGAGAAGTTGTTAGCTCTTAGGTTAAAGCAGCAAAGAGTTTGATCCAATATTCAGATGTTCTTTGAGAGGGCGTACATGCTTACTTCCCCTAAGAATAATTACACATTTGCCAGATTTTATTCAAAGTTGTACATGGATGAGCATGATGTTTCAGTGAAACAAAGGACTTCATTTTGTGATACTTTATTCTCCCTTCAGAAGCTATATTTGAAGGATAATGTGGATTTCCAAAAAGGTGTCACTACTGATGAATTAAGGAAAGCATGAAGGGTTTTGAAGGTGGGAAGGCCAAGGCAACTGAATGGCTTTGTATCTTCATTATATAAACTGATTCAAGACTATGTGACAGTCCCACTGTGTGTTTTGTTTAGTGACAAGTTTAAGAATATTAAGCCCATTTGTTACAGTGAGCAGCTCATAGGTAACAGCATTGTCTAAGCCAGACAAAAATCATATTATGGTTAATAATTATAGCCTGTTTGTCTTATTATTGTAGAAGTTAAATTATATGTTCATATTTTGACAAACAGGCTGCAACCTTTGGTATCTTTTTGATTCATGTGCCTAGGATGGCTTCATTAAAAGGTTGTTCTAGTGCAGACCATGTTAATATTTTGATCGGTATTAATGATGTGCTCAGCAAGACATGAAAGTTCCATGTCAGTTGAGAAAGGCAATTCAATCCATTTGCAAAAGTTTGAGTTCTATTTTCTCTCACCATTTCCCCCTTATAAAAAGGACACATCTAGGATGTCTGCCTTCTCTGTTCTTCTTTACTTTGGCTATTAAGCCATTGGCAACAGTTCTGCATCTTGATCCTTCCTGAACTGTTTGGGATGTGAAGGTATAAAAGTGAGAGCTCTCTTTCTTGTAAATAACTGAGTTGTTTCATTGAGAGTCACAATACTGATATGGACAGACTTTTGAACCATTTGAAGGCTTTTGAGGACATCTGTGAGTTTAAAGCACATCAGAACAGGGTTTTAACTATTTTCCAGTGTCATCAGTGGTTATTGTAAGACCCTATACTATTCTGTTTACAGTGCACTTATTTCATCCTTCTTACTTAGCAAACAAATTGCGTCCTTCTGTGACCAAAAATGTTGGAATTGAATTGTAATCCCTCAAGTGAGGAGTTATTTGTTTCTCTGCGTGTTGGGTAATATCTTAACTCCTCGATCATATTAAAACTTTAACAATTCGATTTTTTCTTAAGTTTATTGTCTGTTGAGGCACTTATCTACCCAAATGTGATATACATGAATTAGTGAATTATTGATATTGTCGCTTCAAAGCAAGAGGAGAAGGTTGCCTAAGGCAGAAAATATATTCACCCACTGTGTAGGAGGCACGGACACTCCTGATTTGAATATTTATGCCTCTACAGTTTTGTTGCTGCATATTCTTTTAATAGGAGAGACCCTCTATTTTTTGGCCATGCTGTAGGCTTAAATGAATAGTAGTACTTCTGTTGCTCTGATGTTTGGTTTCAAAAATCTCCTTCATAGGTTTTACAAGGATAACACTCATTGTTTATGCCTCACAAAACGTTGAATTTTTGCATATAGATGGAGGTGCTGAATTTTATTTAGGGAGGACTGTTCCTATTTGTAGCCATCCATACCTCAAGATAGATAATTGCCATTTGTGACAGCCTAACTGGATGTTGAAGAAGTGTCCAGATTTAAAAGCACTTAGTACAGCCTTCTGCCAATATTTTACTTTTGCATCTTTTGAACAGCTGAGTAGTAGGTTTTGCTTGTAAAAAGAAGAGTTGAAGCATGTGTTTTTGATGTAGAAATGCTGAACGTATTTGGCTGGAACTGGTAAACATTTGTTAGGAGCTTTTTGACACTGGAATATCTTAAAGAGTAGTTATGAATATTTGAAATGAAAAATACCTATGCGTGTCACTTTTATCTTTATAAATTTGCCAAACAAGGCACCTTTTCAGAGACTTGTGTATAGCTGTATTGTCGGTCAAGTAGAAAATACAGATTTATTTATTAATTTCTAGCTTAGATATATAAAATTTTTGTGTATGCTAACTGAATACTCATCACTTTTTGGAGTTTATATGCAACGGCTATTGGACTTCATCAAGAAGTAAAGATCACCACTATGCTGAGGATATTTGATCTGAATGCCAGTTAGCTCCTGCTAATCAACCTCATAAGCTCTAGGCATGCCCTAGTATAAGGCCATTGGGTGGAATTTACATTTGGAACATGGTGTGGTTGGTGCCAGTTTAATGAATAGCTGTGAAGGACTGATGTTGTTATATAATTACTTAGCTCATATTTACCAATGCAAAAGCAACATTGGTTGAATCACTAAGCAGCAGTCAGAAGATTGCATACATCAGCCAATGGAAAACTCCCTAACTCCCTGCTTGCTGCTGGTTTGCATTGCCAGCATGCGAGGTATGTTAGACTTTGAGAATATGTAGAGTTGGGTCTTTCGGACTGGTTTGGCGCTGTACAATGGGAATGACAACCGAAATAGGTTCTTAGTTTGTGGTCCGTTTTGTGGTCTTTTCTTAATAATGAGTCAGGAACATTTCATATTTAATAGGAATTATGGAAGTTCCATGTTTTGCATATAATTATTAATCAATTAAGTTGCTGCTATCAGTAATGGTGTCCTAAGTTCACAAGCATTTCTTTTGACCCTAGTTATTATGTTATATATATATTATTAAAGTTAAGATTAGTGCAATATTACGTTTGATTACTTTCACACTGTTACATTGCAGTGAATGTCTTGGTTATGCAAATAATTGTGATATTTTATTATGCTGTTATACTTTATTTCAATAAAAAGATGGGCTTGTTTGATGACTTGTAACACCATCTAGCTTGCTTGCTGTGATAGAAAATTAGTTAAGTAAAATACTTGGGTGACCACTTTATGTATTTTGTTTAATAGTAACACGTTTGACTTGTTAATCTTTGCATTGCTAGGGTGCCAGTGCAGTATATTTTTTTTCATTTTCCACACAATTTGCAATTGCTTTTATAGAGTCAAAGTTTGAATACTGTTGTTAATTTAGGTTAAGTAAAATTGTATGTGCATGATGCTTTGAAACAGATTCACTCATACCTCTCAACCTCTTAGAGCAAGACATCTGGACAAAGTCTCAAATAATGGGAGGACAAAGTCCCAAAAATAGAGGCATTTTTTTAATATTGCTCCTACAAGCTTAGAAAGTTTATAGCATAACAGGTTTTGCATTAGCATGAATTTTCTGAAGGATATGAAGTCTGAAACTCAAATGTCTGTCATTATTTTCTCACTTCAGTCCTCAATGATTTGCCAGTGATTTGCCAGGAAACCACAATTTTATGAGAAGCAGACAAAAGATATGAGGCAAAAATCTGGACATTCTGTGAAATTCTGGATAGTTGAGAGCTATGGATTCACTTTCAAGATAAAAGATTCCTTAAACATGACATAAAATAACTTTCTTAAAGGTGTTGGTTAATGCATGACATACATCAGTGTATAACCAACTCTGATTATGAGTTATAGTTTCTAGTTTGTGAGGCTTTAACATGTGCTACAAAGATTGGGAGGCAGTTTTGAAATAATGGTTACACAAATGAATGTCTGTATTATATTGAAATCTATTTCATATGTAGCCTTACTGTACAATTTATCATACCATCTGCTGCTCAGGTAGACCTGTGTTTACTAGTTCAGTGCGCAGCTGTTAGAGTGTGTGTTTATCTGTAACTGTTAATAAGTCAGATTATTTGGCATTTTATTCCATTAACTAATCAAATCTGTGGCATGCTTTAATTTACATTACTATTGAAAGGCTGTACATTTCACTACTTCTGTCACACATTAGGACAGAATTCATAATTGTTCAAATAAATTCACATTGCAAGTGTCCATGCACAGGATGTGTGTGAATGGAAAACTCAGCTACATCATGCCGCCCACTGAAACAATATATCCAACCATGTTATATGCTACTTACTGCATAATGAAGTGCTACATATATTAATGAGGCAAAAAAAACATGGAGGAACAATTCAGAAAGCTTTAAATATTGTGCAGCTGCCTTAGGTTCATACATGGCTAGATGCTCATATTCAGGCAGTGTAAGGTACTGAATAATGTTTTATCCATGTCTCTATGGATTTTTCCTAAATAGTTTTAAACCTTCCCTGACATGGTAATTATGTCAAGTAGTAAATCAGAACCAAGAAAGCTTCTACTAGAATATCATATTTGTAAAAGTGGAGGTTAGAATATGGGAAGCTAGAAAAGAACAAATATATAGTCTTATATCTTGTACAGCCTGCTGACAATGGGTTGTCTCATACACTATTGTCTAAAGGCAGAAGAGTAAGGCTATCAAAGAAAGAAATAATCTGTATCTTAAGACATCGCTAGTATGGAAAGTATGTAAGATAAAACAACATGCAGGTAATAAAATGCAACAAAATGAAGACCAGTTCTATAAATAAAGTTAACATAAAAATTAAGAAAAAAATGTCCTTGGATAATGCACATGTGTGTGTGTGTGTGTGTGTGTGTGTGTGTGTGTGTGTGTGTGTGTGTGTGTGTGTGTGTGTGTGTGTGTGTGTGTGTCTGTGTGACTGTGTGTGTGTGCGCGCATGTTTGGGAAGGAGTTCTACCCCAGACACATTCCACATATTATATACTAGTAACTGCAAGTTCACAACTTAATTAAAAACAATGAAACATAAGATGAAGAAGAGTACAGATGGGCTCATGTAATGTTTTGGATATATTCTCTTTCATGTTCTCAACACAGCAAAATAAAGTATAATCTCTATATCAGTTCCCATACCACATGCATATTCTCATTACTTATCTTCACTGGAATCAGAAATTCCAGAGTGAATACAGCACATTAAACTAAATTCAAAAACAGAAATCAAATTTCTTTTCAGTAATTATACTTTTAAAAGATTATGTCTGAGTGAACATTTCATGATGAATAATATTCAGCTAATCAAACACAGAAGATATGTATGGCCTATTCAGTCCCAGCCACTTAAAGGACCATTCTGCTGAAATATGTAAACTACTTCTTAGGATTTGTAGACTCTAAGTAAGGGGTAAAGCAGATTTTGTCCTTCCTTGGGGTATTCGGACTTGCTGCCCATGCTACAGTGGGCAACACTGGGCTCCTAAGTTATTTTATTTAACAAATTTTGATGGAGAGGCCCATCAAGCAAGATGGACTCAGTTCACTATACTATATCCCCTAAATGTACCACTTCTATATCTTTCGTTGCCCTTTGGTCACAGTAAATTTATTTCAGTACAGAAACACGAGTAACAGATTAGGATCACATAATTTCATAGAATATGAGGAGCTCATGTGGTAACTAATGCAAATAATGTATGTTCTCTTATGCAGGCTGCAAACAGCACAGTGTAAAGATGGTGCAGGGCATTATAGTATTATAATCTCAACAACAAAGTAATGATGGCATAATCTGAGGAAGTGTTAGATGTCAAAAGAGGATAATATTAAGGAGACTTAAAAGAAGGAATCCCAGTGGCTAACAATTCTAAGGGACCAAAACAAAGAGGCAAACACTGAATAATGAAAAGGACCAAAGTAAAGATGTTGAACATATTGCAGTGAGAGAATAGGAATTGCATTGCCATCATTAGCAGCAAAGCAAATGGAGATATCTGGAGAGTTTCTAGGGTGATTGCCATGTGAAGGAAGGAAGGAGCAAACTGATGTAAGTTGTAAAGAATTACTGGGTTACACCAGCAACAGGCAAGATGGTGAGTCTTATTATTATGGACACAGGCTGTGATGAATGTACAGAATTGGATGGCTTCTGGTTATAGGTTCATAGGTTCATAGGTTTGTACTAGACTATCTGCCCTAAGGCATTTATAAGCCTAGCCAGAGTGTGTGTGGCTTACACCACCCCTTAGGATGAGAATACTACGCCCATTTAGGGTTTAGTTAACTGTGCCTCTGTCTAGTAGTGACACAGAGATGACCCCCGGGGTAAACCTACGATCTCCCATCCACTCGTCAAGATTTCTCTTGAATAGAGTTAGTGAGGGGCTCTGCCTAACATGGACTGTGATTCTGTTCCAGAGTGTAGGGAGCCTCTGGGTTATGAATCTGTCCCTCCAGCACGTCCTATTTATTTCTGTGTTGAGGTTCAAGTCTCTTGCTCTCGTGGCTCTGGTGGATTTGGATTTTTTGAGGTGGAGCATGTCCATTAATTCCGGATTGGACATGGCCTTGTATGTCAGGCATAGATTGCCTCTGAGTAGGCGGTATGCGACTGAATAGAGCTGGAGTTTCTTCAGCTGGGCAGCATATGACATATGTTTGAGACCCTTTATCCTCTTGGTGAGGAACTTTTGGGGTCTTTCCAACTGCTGCAGGTGTCGGGTAAGATACATCCCAAATGGGGCATTGTACTCAATCATTGGCCTGATAAGAGAAGAGTACAGGGGCACAATGACCTCCCTTGATCTGGATGTGAATCCCTTCATGATAATGTGGGCAATATAGAAGGTCTTCCTAACCACTTTGGCAATGTGAGTGTCAAATGAGAGGTTACTGTCAACTTGGGTCCCTAGGTCCCTGATTACCTCTTCCGTACTTAATGGATTACCACCTATGTGGTAATTTGTGAGTACCTTGTTTTTCCCAAAGGGTATGACTATACATTTTTTGGCGTTCAGCTTAAGGCCATGGCTCTGGCACCAATTATCCATTTCTATGAGGCCTCTCTGAAGGATGCTTGTGTCTGCTGGAGTATCAATTATGGCGCCCAGTTTGCAGTCATCTGCGAACTTTGTCAGCCACAATCCTCCTATGTTTGCCTGCACCTCAGAAAAATAAATGCCAAACAAGAGGGGTCCCAGGACTGAGCCCTGTCGGACACCGCTTGTGACCGGCTTAGAGTCTGACATGGCTCCAGCAACTCTGACCATGTGGGTTCTGTCCTTGAGCCAGTTTGCAATCCATCTTGTGACATATGGGTTTACATTTAAGCTGGTGAGTTTGTCTATGATGCCCGAGTGGGGTATTGTGTCGAAGGCTTTTGCAAGGTCAAGGTAGGCTGTGTGAACTGCCTTACCCTCATCAATGGCCTTAGTGACTGTTTCAAAAATGTCGACCAAGTTCAAAAGGCAGGATCTGCCCTTGACAAAGCCAAATTGGGTAGGATCCAATGTCTGTAGGTCCCCAATGTCTTTGTTTATGAGTTCCATAATGATCCTCTCCATAGCTTTGCAGACCAGGCTCATCAAGCTTATGGGGCGGTAATTTCCAGGGTCCCTAGAAGCACTGCCTTTGTGGAGTGGGACCACTGTTGCTGTACACCACTCTTTGGGTATGTATCCTGTAATAAGGCTAAGATTAAACAGCAGCCTTATGTGTGGGTTTAGTTCCTCTTTGAGTTCATGTAGCACACAGCCCGGGACACCGTCCGGTCCCACTGATGCTGTGTTTTTAGCTTTAGAGAAGGCGGCTCTCACCTGGGCATCTGAGATGTTTGGGAGGCTACACTCTGCTGGGATAGATATTTCTCCTTTTGGGGGGGAGGGGGAGGAGAAATTTGCACTGAACCTGTCTGCCAGAATGTTCGCAATGTCTGTGGGTTCAGTGTATTTTGTGTCATTTTGGACTAACTCTGAGCATATCTGGGAGTTTCCACCCAGGTTTCAACATAGCTAAAGAAGGCCTTGTGATTGTCTTTTGTGTCTTTTGCGATTTTTCTCTCAAAGTTGGCCTTGGATGATTTTATGAGTGATCATAGTTTTTTGCTAGTACTGATCAGAGATGCCTTCCCTTTTAGGGATTTTGCTCTGTCATGTAGTAGCTTCCTCCTCCTGTTGTAAAGTTTGTTTATGGCTGGGGTCCACCAGACCGGGCACCTGCCTTTGGGGGAATGGGTCTTGGTTTTATTTGGGATTGCATGATCCATGCATTCTTGAAGGTGCTCGTAGAAGGCATTTGTAAGGGATTTAGCAGTGTGGGTAGTGGTTTCCACTGGCCCAGGGGCCTTGAAGGATACCACTTCAGTCTTAAGAAATGTGAAGTTGGCTTTTGAGAAGTTCTTCACTGTGGTCTTTTGTGCAGGGGGTGGGGGCGGGATGTGGATTTCCAGTGAGATTAATTTATGGTCTGATCTCACCAATGAGGGATATACTTCCGGTGTGGAGCATTTTGTCCCCATGCTTGTGATGATCAGGTCTAGTATATTATCTCCTCTTGTGGGAATGGTGACTAGTTGTTCCATTGCATTTGAGTTTATGAATTCTAGGAACCTTTGGGCTAGGGTGTTGGGGCTTGAGTAATGTTCCCAGTCTATGTTTGGGTAGTTGAAGTCTCCCAATATGATGGTATTTGGAGAGACATTCATACTCTCCAGTGTCTTCAGGAAGGCTGTGTGGGGTTCCTGAGGTTTGAGAGGGTGGTCTGTAGCATGCTACAAACTGTAGGGCAGTTTTGCCTATGGTTAGTTGTACATGGATGGTCTCCGATGCTTCGTGCGTTGCCACTATCCTGGAGGTGTGGGTATCTTTGATGAATATGGATACTACCCCTCCTTTTGTGGTTCAGTCCAAATTTTGGGGCCAGAAAGCATGATATGAGGTAAAACCTGATAGTGCTGGGGTGCTCTCAGGAGCCTTGAACCAGGTTTCAGTCACTGCACAGACATCGATGTTCTCCATACTGAGGAGGGCTTCGAGAGCGTGCATCTTGAGGTTTAGACTTCTGGCATTGAGCAGCATTACCCTTAGTTTTTTTCCACTTGTGTTTTCTAGGGAGGTAGGTTTGTCATTTGAGCCTTGCCTAAAAAAGGCACTATGGGGGTGGCAAGAGCCTTGGCCAATATCCGGAAGCCCAGGGGTGACAGGTGCAAGCCATCCCTTGCGAAGCAGCGTGGCTTGTCAAGCATGTCATCCCAAGCAGACAGACATTGGATCCCCTTAGAATGACACCAGTAATTAAGCCAATTGTTAAAACTGATCATTTTGTCTTAGTACTGTGGCATCATTCTTGGTGAGGGTAAGATGCTGCTCAGGGTCAGGGTCATACCAGCCTGGGCTACATAATCAGAGAGCTCCTCTATGTCTCTTTTCATGTAGTCCAGGGAGGTACGTCTCAGGTCGTTCACACCGGCATGGACAATGACTGAGTCATATTTGTACTTGCTGTGGAGTGACCTGAGTGCTTGTGTTATGTGGCAGATTCTAGCACCCGACAGGCAGCTTACTGTGACCTTTTCCTTGTTCAGTCTGGTGAGCAGGACGTCAGTGTGTCTGACTATGGAGTCACCTATTACAAGTGTGTCTGGCATGTTGTTTGGCCTTAAGGGCTGTGACTGTTTAGCACACTGACTATGTGAACTATGTGTTGCATGTGCTATGTCTTGAGGTGGTGGTTGCTTGGGTGTCTGCTTTGGAGGCCTCTGTTCTTTTGGTAGATTTTTAATCAGCGCCTCTGAGTATGTTTTTGTGTGTTTATGTGTTCGGTTTGCAGTTGTGATAGTTCTATGTGAGACTGGGTTTGTGGTGTGCGTGGTTACCTTCTCCTCCTGACTGGTCTTGCCAGTCCTGAGTTGAGAGAGCTCAGCCTCCAGTTTGGCTATATAATTGCATCTCTCGCATATATTTGTATTTGTTGGGAGGAGGAGAGGGTTGTCTGTGTACATGAGGCAATTGTAACATTGCCTCAAGATTCCCAGATTCACCAGCTGAACAGGAGAGGACGCCAGCAACTGACCCTTCGACATGCTAGAATAGTGAAAAAGGTTGCTGTGTAACTGAGTCAGAAAAGGACCTATAGGGAAATGGGTACTCAAGGGAATTTAGGTGAATGAAGTACTTTCTTTTGCTTAAGAGTGTTTTACCTGTATAAAAAATGCTTTAGGAGCAAGTGCTGAGCTTTTCAGACAGAGAACAGGCTGTTTAGATTGCAAGTAGAGCAGTTCTAAGGGAAAAATTGAAGAGCAGACTTTACGGAGCCAGAAATAGTTTAAACTTGATAAACCGATGCTGCTCTATGAGCAACTTTGCGCTAATTTGCGCAAAAGCGCGCTAAAGCGGGCTTTATAGCAGGGGGTTGAAAAGAGCTAAGAATTGACCCAAAATGGCCAATAAACTACAAGTTGCTGGGCTGGAACCACTCCTCTAGGGACAAATAGTTTGCTCAGTGCTCCCCACTCCCACTGGTGAACAAAGAAGCTTCCTCTTATCCAAATAAGGATATGGATAGCACAGGAACTAAGACAAAGCCCAGAGATCAGCAAAATCTGAAGACTGGACTATTCTAGTTCAGTAAGGCGGGAAAACAAGATATTTTTTTCTTTTTTTTTTTTTTTTTACAGAGACAGAAGGAAAAGATACAGTAGCAAACAGTAAATGCTATAAAACGGCTAGCGCACTTGAGTGTGTTAGCCTAACAGTTAAATTAAACAAAAATAACTTTTTAAAGTGCAGACAGTTTAGAATCAACACAGGTACAGTATAAACAATATGCAGAGCTGTTATTTAGGCAAAATGCAGTCGAGATACAGTAATTAAAGCGAAAGCCAGAAAAAATACTTAAAAATCAAGGAAAGTCAAACTTTCACTCTCTGCTGCTTGTAGAACTTTGCAGGACACCACGAGGAGCTGTGCTGAGTCGTATACAAGTGAAAAAAGAGCGCTAAAGCGGGCTTTATAGCAAGGGGTTGAAAAGAGCTAGGAATTGACCCAAAATGGCCAATAAACTACAAGTTGCTGGGCTGGAACCACTCCTCTAGGGACAAATAGGTTGCTCAGTGCTCCCCACTCCCACTGGTGAACAAAGAAGCTTCCTCTTATCCAAATAAGGATATGGATAGCACAGGAACTAAGACAAAGCCCAGAGATCAGCAAAATCTGAAGACTGGACTATTCTAGTTCAGTAAGGCGGGAAAACAAGATATTTTTTTCTTTTTTTTTTTTTTTCTTTTTTTTTTTACAGAGACAGAAGGAAAAGATACAGTAGCAAACAGTAATGGCTATAAAACGGCTAGCACACTTGAGTGTGTTAGCCTAACAGTTAAATTAAACAAAAATAACTTTTTAAAGTGCAAACAGTTTAGAATCAACACAGGTACAGTATAAACAATATGCAGAGCTGTTATTTAGGCAAAATGCAGTCGAGATACAGTAATTAAAGCGAAAGCCAGAAAAAATACTTAAAAATCAAGGAAAGTCAAACTTTCACTCTCTGCTGCTTGTAGAACTTTGCAGGACACCACGAGGAGCTGTGCTGAGTCATATACAAGTGAAAAAAGAGCGCTAAAGCGGGCTTTATAGCAGGGGGTTGAAAAGAGCTAGGAATTGACCCAAAATGGCCAATAAACTACAAGTTGCTGGGCTGGAACCACTCCTCTAGGGACAAATAGGTTGCTCAGTGCTCCCCACTCCCACTAGTGAACAAAGAAGCTTCCTCTTATCCAAATAAGGATATGGATAGCACAGGAACTAAGACAAAGCCCAGAGATCAGCAAAATCTGAAGACTGGACTATTCTAGTTCAGTAAGGCGGGAAAACAAGATATTTCTTCTTTTTTTTTCTTTCTTTTTTTTACAGAGACAGAAGGAAAAGATACAGTAGCAAGCAATAAATGCTATAAAATGGCTAGCGCACTTCAGTGTGTTAGCCTAACAGTTAAATTAAACAAAAATAACTTTTTAAAGTGCAAACAGTTTAGAATCAACACAGGTACAGTATAAACAAAATGCAGAGCTGTTATTTTGGCAAAATGCAGTTGAGATACAGTAATTAAAGCAAAAGCCAGAAAAAATACTTAAAAATCAAGGAAAGTCAAACTTTCACTCTCTGCTGCTTGTAGAACTTTGCAGGACACCACGAGGAGCTGTGCTGAGTCGTATACAAGTGAAAAAAGAGCGCTAAAGCGGGCTTTATAGCAGGGGGTTGAAAAGAGCTAGGAATTGACCCAAAATGGCCAATAAACTACAAGTTGCTGGGCTGGAACCACTCCTCTAGGGACAAACAGGTTGCTCAGTGCTCCCCACTCCCACTGGTGAACAAAGAAGCTTCCTCTTATCCAAATAAGGATATGGATAGCACAGGAACTAAGACAAAGCCCAGAGATCAGCAAAATCTGAAGACTGGACTTTTCTAGTTCAGTAAGGCGGGAAAACAACATATGAGACAGAAGGAAAAGATACAGTAGCAAACAGTAAATGCTATAAAATGGCTAGCGCACTTGAGTGTGTTAGCCTAACAGTTAAATTAAACAAAAATAACTTTTTAAAGTGCAAACCATTTAGAATCAACACAGGTACAGTATAAACAATATGCAGAGCTGTTATTTAGGCGAAATGCAGTTGAGATACAGTAATTAAAGCGAAAGCCAGAAAAAATACTTAAAAATCAAGGAAAGTCACTCTTTCACTCTCTGCTGCTTGTAGAACTCTGCAGGACACCACGAGGAGCTGTGCTGAGTCGTATACAAGTGAAAAAAGTACACTAAAGTGGGCTTTATAGCAGGGGGTTGAAAAGAGCTAGGAATTGACCCAAAATGACCAATAAAATACAAGTTGCTGGGCTGGAACCACTCCTTTAGGGACAAATAGGTTGCTCAGTGCTCCCCACTCCCACTGGTGAACAAAGAAGCTTTCTCTTATCCAAATAAGGATATGGATAGCACAGGAACTAAGACAAAGCCCAGAGATCAGCAAAATCTGAAGACTGGACTATTCTAGTTCAGTAAGGTGGGAAAACAAGATATTTTTTTCTTTTTTTTTTCTTTTTTTTTTACAGAGACAGAAGGAAAAGATACAGTAGCAAACAGTAAATGCTATAAAATGGCTAGCGCACTTGAGTATATGCAAGAACAATGAAACACAAAGCCAAAGAAGACATATAAACTCAATTCAAGGAAAAAATATGGGAAAGTTAATACAGTGATAAATAACAAGATGATAAATGAGGAATCAGGGGAAAGATGCTTTGAAGAAGATAGCCACAAGACTAAAGACATGGCTGCTGATTTGGTAGAATTAGGAAAGGCATGTATGCATAAAATCTGGGATGACTGAGAGACCTTTACCAGTTTCACTGTCTCAGGGATTCAGAAGCACCCTAACTATTAATTTGAACAGTACAACAAGACTTAGAATTCTGCAAATGAATTTTGCTGGGTTGCCTTTTGTAGATGAGAAAATGAAGAAAACAGACCTGTACCTGTATTTTTAAGGCCCTGTCATACCTGTCAGCCATCATCCTGATAACCAATTAGTCTATTCATTCCTGCACTCAGGTACAGGCATTCATGCCCTATGTGAGGTGAGAATCAGCCACTGACAGTATCTGTGCAGATATAAGGGGTTCTCCTCAGTGATCCCCAGGAGCTCCTACCCTCCTCATGACAGATCTGAGGGACACTTAAGCCACCAGACATTCTGAGGAAGGAGCATGCAGTCTTCCCCATGTGACTCCCTGCAGACCAACAGTACTACACAGTGACATGTCTCTCTGACTCAGGCTCCATGGGTTGCAGCAGTAGCAAGAGCGCCCACTGGATGTCACCCAAGTGGCAGGCCAAGCAGCATCCCTTCTCCCAAGATGGGGGAGCTGTGTCCTGCTCCATTCCCATCCACCAGCCCTAATCCCTTCAGCTTCCATGCCTACTAACTGAACATGGGTTGTTTGAAATATAGTAAGGGCTTTATCCCTCTGGGCCATTGAAGGGGAACCCTATATCCCTACTTTTATATGAAGGTGCTATAACATCCATTTAATTTTTGATTACTAACAAAAAAATTCTGGTCTTGGTAGATTTGCAAAAAAATCAGTGAACATTTTCAGATTACACAAAGGGAGGATGATAGATTAAGTGGGGCGAGAGAAAACATAACACAGTAGAAGAAGAGACAGACGAGCAGATTGGATCAAACCCATAACCATATTTTGAGTTAAGAATGACATATTATACTGGTTGAAGAAAGACAGAGAGGAAATACTATATCAACTGTTATTTCCAAAACATTTTGGCATACTTGTGATAAAACTGGCACATAGACATATTTTTGTATGGAAACAGAGGGATGAACTAAACTAAGGCTAGAATATTGGTAACATTTTACTGGTCTGGTATAATGACAGCTATTGTGTTCTATGCAACATACACAGAATCTCAGATGACCTCAATACATCCTGGAATGAGAAGTCCACTGATACCTGTGAATATTACTGTAGTCTAGTTTGAGTGAATAACCATGGATCTTGTAGGTCCATTAATAAAGTCTGGCAAAAGCTGACAATACATTCTATTGGCTAAGCTATGAAACCTCCTAAAAAAAAAAAAACACTTCAGAATGACAGCACATAGTCAGTAGCCAAAGAACTGGTGCTACTTATCTCAAGAGTAGGGATTCATAAAGATAAACTAGTGAACCCAATTATGTCCAGGTTAGTGCACAAGCTTTGGCAAATATTTAAAGTAAAGCAGTTAAGAATTTCAGTATAGCAGCCTCAAACTGATGGGTCAGTGGTGTTTGCTGAACATTCATAGAGATTTGGGAGAAAGGGAATGTACAGTGAGAGACAAAGTTTTTGTTTAAGTCTTCATTGAGAATATATTCATAACAAGATAGTAAGGAGCCTTTGAAGTGATAAAGAAAATGAACAAAGTGAACTATCAAATAAGGCAGAACAGGAACATACCTCTCAATCTCCCAGCTTCCAAATGCATAGCAAAAGGCCATCAAAAATCATAACACAGTGTCCAAAGTCATAGTATTTGTAAATTTACTTATGAATACATTTGGACCCTCTCAGGAGTGGTGGAATAATGCATACATTTGTCCTCCTGTAGGACACAGCCTGGAAAATTAGGATTTTTCTAGTTCTAACATATAAAGTCAGAGTGAGTGGGGGTGGGGTAGGAAGGCTGCATTTCACAACTTTCCTGCTATGCAGTCTGTTAGTGACTCTGAACTAATTCTTCCCATAAACACTGAAAGGCAGAGCCAGATCATAATCAAATAGATCCATAGACAGGGTAATGGATTGGACTATTTAATCATATCAGTATTCCAATATCTGGGTGTCTCTCCCCAAATAAAATAAAGCATTGTTCAAACCTGCCAGTTTGCATGCTATTTTCTATACTTTTGCAATGATCAAAGAGATTTTTAATTTAATTTAAAACTTTTATTTCAAATATTACAGCAAAAACACTGACAGATATTTTCAAAATAAAACAAGGTACTCATCCTGAAAACAGAGTTAGCATGAGGAACAGTAAACTTCTCTTCCCTTGAAACTCACATTTATTGAAAATGTGTCTGGCAACCCATTAAACTGCAAGAGATCTGCTGGGATTTATAGTCAAATAGCATAGAGTTTAGCACTAACCAGTGGCTATGTGAAGAGTGCAGGATTTCAAAAGTCAAATGTGTAGCACATTTGCTTATAGCCTGGAACAGTCCATTTGACACACCTGTTTCTTTTCAGGGCAGTCAGGGGTACCATCTGGTGATCTAGGAGTACCATCTGGTGAGCTAGGAGTACCCTCTGGTGAAGTACCTTGGTCAGACTCACACATCAATCAAATGAAGGATAAGGCAATCAAACTACACAAAGCAGTTCATGAACTACTTATAGCCTTACTCATATGCACCAAGTGACAGACAAGATGTTGTAACCTAGCACAGAGAATGTCACCTATGTACTTGCAAAAAAAAAATAAATAATTAAAATGTACTCATAGTTAAATATTAGCATTAAATTAGGAGATTTCATGCTGTTCAGTTTATTCACAACCAAGCGAGAAACATAATATCAGCAGTCAACAAAGCAAGGAAAATGAGAATTGTACCAGAAGAACATGGCTCATACGATGATATTCCTGTTTACTACAATCACTTCCTTCCTTTACACCATAAATACTTTAGGATACAGAAACCAAGTATTTGCAAACACAAACGCGCACACACACACACACACACACACACACACACACACACACACACACACACACACACACACACACACACACACACACACAATTACAACTACTTTTATGATTGTTCACCTGATATCTGCTTATGATGAACGTTCTAAGTGTATAAAATAAATTTTTAAAATCAGTTCTTGATTTGGAATATTCATCTCTGATTGCTGAATAAATTCATAAGTAATGAAACAGCAATATCTCAGCTCACTGCTGTTAGAACTATATAGTGCCACCTATTACAAATTTCATCTGCCCTCTCAAATTCTTAATTCAAAAATCAGAGACAAATATTCAAAATCAGGAATAGATTTTAAATACTTGTCATATACTTAGAAAGTTACTAGAATAATAATCTTACCATTGACAGTAATTTCTAAAGGATGCAAAGTCTGAAGCATGTCTCTCATTACTCACTGGCTGCATTCCACAAGTAATTGGGAACTACCGTTACTTCATAACTACAGACATCTCAGAAATCTCACTAAGAAACAAACCAATGCAGATAAAAATCCTTCTTTACCTCTGCCCAACTAAATAGCAAATCCAGCCCTCGAAAGGTCTGGCCTACCATTAATAAGATTCTTTCTCCAGTCTGCCCCTCAAGTCCCTCCCCCTACCCTAACACATCCCCTCATGAAACAGCTGACCTACTTAATAAACACTTTATCGACACTATCCAGACTCTCTTACCATCCAACTGTTACCCTACTCCTCAGCTTACCCCTCCCAACCCTTCTAACAATCAACCATTCTCTTTTCATCCTATTCCTACTTCCTACATCCGATCTCTTCTAAAACTCAAACCCTGCTCTCCCTCCACTGATAATCCTCCTCCTACCTTCCTCAAACTTGCTGCTGATTCCATTGCATATCCAGTGTCTATACTAATAAACAGATCCATTCAGGAATTGACTTTCCCAACCCTTTGGAAATCCTTTGATACTATCCCACTGCACAAAGGAGGTAACTCCACAGAGCCATCTAACTACTGCCCCATAGCTATCCTATTCCCCCCTCTCTAAGATTATCGAGAAATGCATCCACAAACAACTATTGAATCACCTCCTCAAACACCATCTTCTCAATCCCACCCAGTAAGGATTTTGTCCATACCATAGCACAACAAGTGTTTTGCTGTCCTTCACACATGCCATTGCTGAGGCCCTAAATAATAACAAGCTCATATCTTGTCTCTTCCTGGACCTTTTCAAGGCATTTAATACTGTCTCCCATCCCCTACTGCTATCTAAACTTGCTAGTCACAATTTATCTTCCTCCTCCCTTGCCTGCCTCTCCAGTTACTTATCCTGCAGGCAGCAATCTGTTAAATGGTTCTTTTCCTCTTCTCCATTCATACCTGTCCCAACTGGAGTTCCTCAAGGCTCCATCCTAGTTCCCCTCCTGTTTAATGTCTTCACCAATGACCTCCATACATCTTGCAAACAATCCTCCCTCATTCAGTATGCCAGAGATTCAACTCTCATCTCCATCTCTGACAAAATCCCTGAACTCCATACTCTTACTCAACAAGCCTTCCTATCTACTGAACAGTGGCTAACCAGTAACCTACTCATCCCCAACCCAAAAAAGACCAAACTCTTATTCTTCATTCCCCCATTCCACAAATCTACCTTTACCATTACTTCCGCTAATAACACTATTATCAAGCCTGAAGCTCACTAAAAACTCCTTGGAGCCATCATCGATGATGAACTCAAATTCAATATGCACATCCTCCAATCTATAGGTGTAGTACTAGGTGTGCTATACCGTAATAACATTTTTCTAAGTCGTAATGCTAGACTCTCCTTTGCGCAAGCTCTTCTCCCCCCTCCATTCTTTATGCTACCCCAGTGTTCACCAACATTCAAACTATTACCTTACAAAACTACAACAAACTTACCACAAGATAGCTAGATTCATCGCAAACTCTCCTTACAATACATATAGGTTCATAGGTTCATAGGCAGGTACTAGGCTATTGGCCCTAGGGCCTATATAAGCCTAGCCAAATGGTACCCTGGCTTTTTCCACCCAAGAAAATTATTTTCCTGTGCCCCTGTCAAGCAGAGCCACAGAAGTGATCCCCAGGGTGAATTTCCTATCTCCCATCCAATCATCAAGATTTTTTTTGAAGAGTGCTAATGAAGAACTTTGTTTGATATAGATAGGTAGTTTGTTCCAGAGTATGGGAAGTCTCTGGGACAGGAATCTATCCCTCCAGCATGTTCTGTTTATTGTGGTGACAAGGTTTAGGTCCCTAGAGCGTGTAGCTCGGAGGGATTGGGATTTCTTTAAGTGGAGCATGTCCAATAGCTCTGGGCTTGACATAGCTTTGTATGTTAGGCAGAGATCACCTCTGAGTAGGCGATATGCGACAGAGTAAAGTTGGAGTTTTTTTAAACCGTCTGCATAGGGCATCTGTTTGAGGCCAGTAATCCTTTTTGTGAGGTATTTCTGCGGCCTTTCCAGTTATTGTAGATGTCTAGTGAGGTACATATCAAAAGGGATGTTGTACTGTATAATGGGTCTAATGAGTGATGTGTAGAGGGGAAAATTATCTCTTTTTTCCTAGATGAGAAACCATTTGTGATGATGTGTGCCACGTAGAAGGATTTCCTGACTACTGTGGTGATGTGATTATCAAAGGAGAGACTACTGTCCACCTGTGTCCCAAGGTCTCTTATCACACTTTCGGTGTTAAGTAGACTATTGCCTATGTGGTAGTTCATGGGTACAGAGTTTTTACTAAAAGGGATGACAATATACTTTTTGGCATTGAGCTTGAGGCCATGGCTTTGACACCAGGCATCTGTCTCAGTGAGGCCCTTTTGTAGGATGTCCACATCGTTAGGAGTTTTGATTATGGATCCTGGTTTGCAGCCATCTGCAAACTTTGTTACCCAAAGACCTTCTGTGTTAGCTTGTACTTCAGAGAAGTAGATACCAAACAGGAGAGGACCCAGGACTGAACTCTGTGGTACTCCACTTGTCACTTGTCTGAAGTTGGATTTAGAGTCTGCTACTTTCACAGTGTGGGTTCTGTCATAACTGCCTAGCTCTAAATTCTCTCATATGGCTTGAATTCCCCCATATACTCGTGCTATCACAGCTTCAAATGTTACATTTCCTACATTACAGACCTTCATCTTGCCCTGCACTCTCTTTCTTCATCTCTATCTACTCACCTTCACCTTTTCTGCCATCCTCTAATCAGGACTAACTACACATCTACCAACCCAAACAAACTGTAGATAAACTCCTTTATAAATATTCCATCGCCCAAGCTTGGAACAAACTTCCCAGAGACATATGCTCCACCGTCCATCCATCCCACTTTAAGGCAAAACTCAGATTTCATCTGCTTAACTCCAAAACCTGTCCCTGCCATGCTACTACCTAAACTTCCCTCTCCCCTCTTGTGTACCTTGTTAGCAACTCTCCGCAGAAATAAGTATCCCTCTATTGTGGACACTTACTTTGACTCTATAATTCCTATGTGATGGACCACATTCCTTGTAAATATGTAAATGTATTTTGCTACTCTGTAAAATTATGATTGGAGCATTTTACATGTGTTTGCTTATTGTACATTGTGTATTCAATGTGTTTAGTACTATTTTCTATTGTTATCTAACTTTTCTTGGAAATATCTGTATTTTGCTATTAATTGTGCTTTTATGGAGCTTTTCTCCTCGAGTCTCCACTGAAAATGGGCCACAAGCACAGCTGGACCAACCCGGTAAATAAATGTCAATAAATAAATAAATAAATAAAATTGCTGGAAAAGCAAATTTTACAAGGAATAAACCAAAATATCATCTTTGCTCAAGAATTCTGGACAAAATAAATAACTATATAATAATGGAGGGTTGACAACGGCCCCCAGAGGGAAAACAAGTGCTATTTTATCTGTTTGCCAATCAGGCAAACCAACTGAACAAAGTCTCTTTTTCATGGGTGACCTAAGAACACTGTCTAGTTAAGTGACTTTCTGAAAGTCAGACAGTAGGCAAATGGAGCTAGAAGGATTCAAAGCCTGCACAGTTCACTATATGAATCACTTGTTAACAGCTCAATCAGATCTTTAACTGCCAAAGAAATGTAACTCACGGAAAAAATTAACAGAACAACAGGTGTTGAATGGGCATGCAATTTCTAAACCATAAGAACTATGAGACTGTAATGACTGGTATGACTGACTGACTGAAATCCACAGTTATTTATTAGAAAATGAAGAAGTTAACAAAAGTCTGCCAGTTAGTGCAGATGAATAAGTCTCTAAGATCTTAATGAATTACTCCCTGGAGTCAACGGTATAGGGACGGACTATTTTTATCTTCACTTGCCTGTTCTGTCACTTTGAGCAAGTAACTTGACAGTCAGTGCTCCTTGGACTCCCCTGATAAAAACAGATAAATACATAGTGGTTCAGGGTTATGGACAGGAAAGAGAAGACCAGAGTGCATTTATATCACAGAAATGTGTTAAAACCTTGGAGGGCAGCTGACACTTCTGTAGTTAGTCTGTGAACCAATGTAAATATCAATAGTGAGATACAAGAGAATATTATCTCCGCTGTTCAAGTAGATAAGGATTAATCTGAGGCCCAGAAATAAGAAGCAAAGCATTTCTTAGCGATAAAGAATTTTAGAGCTATCTGGAAGAGCACATTTCATCACATTTACACTGCATGGTAAGGGAAGGTGACTCTACAAATAATATAGGGTACCAAAGTCCCAAAGAAAGGCAGCAGGGGAGGAAGTTAGTAAGATGCTTTACTTCAAAGTTGTATCAAAGTGAAATGAACAGCCTGGTTGCTTTACTTCATAAAAATGAGTACCCCATAAGATTTTGTATGGCGTTCTGAAAACTAAAGCTATATTCAAGTTTGGTGCTTGCCCAATATGCCAAGTGGATGAGCTCATTAAATTTAGGAAAGGCAATAGTTCTGAACACCTAAAGTGTTACCATTAGTTTCTTGGGTCAAGTAACTTGACTATATTTATGAATGGGTTATCTGAGTCCCTTGACCCATCCTGATAATGGGTGTATATCGTATATTCGAAATTCCAAAACGTCAAACACCATCCCCGGGATTCAAACGCTGCGCCAGGCGGACGCATAGCGTAGGTGTTACAATGCCAAATATGGCCGCCGAGCGATTCAGGTACGATCCAATTCCACGTGCACTACCGGCGTGCGCCGGATCTACGCCGCCTCCAGCGTAGGTATGCTAAACATCCCATGTGCGGTGTTGCACCATGCAAATGAAGGCATATAGCGATCCACGAAGTGGCGCAGGCGTAGCATATAGCACGCAATGTAAACCAAAAAAAAACGGTTTACATTTACCCAAACATAACATAGGAGTAACAGAAGGCTGTCAATGTCAGGTATCACACTGTTGCCATATGCCAATGGTGAAAGACACAGAGAATGTCAAAAGAAAACATGCACAACATGTAAATAATAACATAAATGGTATGTCCACAGAAACTCACAGCAGAACCCCAGGACATGTCTGCAGAAGGTGCTAAACAATGAAATAATATGACAATGTCATAAAACAGCAGTGTAATACACATCAGCTTCACAGCCACAATACACCATGGTATGCATGGAAAGCCACATCCACGGTGCAAGGGTTGCCAAGGACTCGGCAGTGTTCAGCGTAACTATGAATTAGTAGTCAATGCCATGCAAATGAGGCAGATAATACTGAATCGCAAAACCCCCGCCGGCGTAAGGCTGTACCAAACGGCGCAGTAATACACCGAGGAGTGGCTCAGAAGGAATACATGTCACCTGCAGAGGGGTGTGCCACTGTAGGAGGAAGCACATTGGAGCCCAGCAAACCTGGGCTGTACATTGCACATCACAGCTGTAGGACCGGGCGTGGGGAAATAGTTGAGCTGAGAGCACACAATGCGCGCAGAGGTGCATGTGCACGAGGATGACTACGCCCTTAACCCAGTCATGTGACGCCACCGCAAACAACATCGGATACAGGAAGGTGATGTTGAGAATATGAGGAAATGCGGAAGCAGTGTAATTGGAGTAGTAATGAGCAATCAACAGTAATCAACCCAAAGGCCAATCGGCGGCAGCTGACAACTCTGCATGCAGAAACCTGCAAAACGGGATAGGGAGGCATATGAATGCAAAGAAAGTTGGGGAGGTAGCAGATTGCAAAGAGTGAAGACCTGACACAGCAGAGCCAAGTAGACAGGCAGCATAACGGCGGCGGCACACAAATGCATGATATGCCATGTCCCAGAAACTACACATGACAGGGGTCTGCAGGATGCATGCCAGGAAATAGTAGGTGCAACGTGCAGAAACAGTAAGGTAAGGTCGAAAGCTAATCCATTGCAAGCAAGAGTAATGCAACACCAAAGGCAACAGCGTTGCAGTGCCAACGGTAAAACACGGAAGATAATCCCCAGATACGGCCACAGACACACCCTATGACATCACCGGTGTACAGCACAACAGTATAAAGTGTGAATGCACACAACACACAGCCGTGTATTCCCAAACGCCGCACCATAGGTGTAAACACACGGGGAACTTTTAAAATGTACATGTTGGGTGCCGCCGTGGCCGTGATCCATCAGCATGTGTTAGAGACAGACGGAGTTGTGGAGGAGGGTGCCGACAACTACCGTAGGCCTCAGAGGAGAAGGAGAGTGTTCAGACCAAGGGTAACCTACCAGGGGCTACAAGACCTGGAGATAGTAGAGCGTTAAAGGTTGGATAGGGACACTTTACAGCAAATAGTGGAGCTGTGCCGGCCACGTCTGAGAACAAGAAACAACAGAGGGGAGCCCATCCCAGTGGACACAAAGGTATGTGTAAGCTTGCGAATACTGGCCACAGGTACCTTTCAAAGGCCAACTGGGGATATAATGGGCATCTCACAGGCATCAGCATCCAGGGTACTACACCAGTTTCTGGATGCCATGTTACCACATGCCAATGAGCATATATACTTCCCCAGATCTCAGGAGGAGTTGGCTAGCAATATGTGCCACTTCCACAGTGTGGCACAATACCCGGAGGTACTGGGTGCGATAGACTGTACGCACATACAAATCAAGTCACCACCTGGGGAGCAGGGTAGACGCTACATAAATCGCAAGGGATTCCCTCCATCAATTGCCAGGTCATGTGCAATGTGCAGGGCATTATCATGGATGTGTGTGCTGGCAGCCCTGGAAGCTACCACAACTCCCATATCTGGCATGCCTCACAGCTGTACCAGGTATTCACCAGGGGGGGACATCCCACAAGGCCACCTTGTGGGGGATGCTGGCTATGCACTGGAGCCGTGGATGATGACTCCCATCAGAAATGCACACACACACATGCAAGAACGCCATAATGAGGCACACGCACAAACCAGAATAATCATAGAGCGTGTGTTTGGGATGCTGAAATCACGGTTCCGTGCTTGGATACATCCGTGGAGCCCTGCAGTACTCTCCAGGCACATGTGCCCACATATTCATAGTATGTGCCATGCTACATAATATGATCCTGCGGAAGCAGCTGCTGCAGGGACATAATGGTGAAGGGCCACAAAGCCCACCACAACTGCCAAGGCCAGTCCAGGCACAGAGGGTTCAGGACCATGAACACACTGTGCCAGCCCCAGTAGGCAGATGGAGGCATACCCAATATGCCTATGCCCTGGCAAAGAGGGAACGTATAGCACATACTCTGACAGCGTAGGCCCCATGGACTGACACCTCCCTAACTGCACACACAGTGAAATGGACGGCACACAAACATGGCCACCCGTAAAGTGTACCGTATGGGTGGCCCCATGTGTGACTCCAACATAGGCAGCACCCAAACACTGCACACCCAACAGCCAGTGGAGCATGGAACGCCAACACCTGAACCATACGCGGGTCCTACAGCAGACGGCGTTGCTGTATACTGCCACGCCGCAAGGTGTATACATATAGACATGTAGATATGTGCATATACAGATATGTAGATAGATATAATTACATACATAGAAATATATGTACACATATACATATAAGTACAACAGGTAAGACAGGGAATCAGAGGGATGTAAGGTGATAGAGAAGTAACACGCGATATCTGTACATACTATACATAGTGAAAGACAACCTGAGCATCCGGGAGGTTTAACAGAAGAGGAAACCGCCACCCATGGAAAGGTCAACATACCGAAATGCATAACCGCGAGTCGGAATGATCGCTAGGCCACAGTACAGTAACAGTACATGCGCGGGTAATACTATGATGATATGAGGGGGGAGGTAGACACTGCCACCGGTGATGCGCCCACGAGGTACTGTGTGCAACCGTCCCTGTGACTGCCGCAGTATGTGTATGCGGTGAGGGTGCCGTGTGTTCGCCAGCGAGTGTAATGTGTGTGCCACTGTAAAATGTGTATGTTGGTGCCATGTGAGAGGCATAGTGGAATAACATGTGTAGGCATACAGTACAGTAGCCACAGGCGTATGTACACCAGTAGTCCCAAAGTAGTACTGAGAGCCCCACCCTGGCTAGGTGTGTGGTGACGTATAACGATGCAAAGTGAAAATGTCCCAGAATGTACCACAGGAATATACCCCACATGAAATGGAAAGGACGTATGTACTAATCATGACCGTATGTATGACACCGATATGCCAATTGCAAAACAATACATCGGCAAAGTTACACAGCAATAGGTATGTACCGTGGAAATATGCATGTGCTACCCCGGTACTGATCGTGGCCACGTATCGGCCCATAAACACCGCTGTGTGTTCTACAAGTGTCAAACAAGCAATCACCACCTGAATAGGTGGCAACCACTGGCAAACAGGCCATCCCAAGTACAGGACCACAATGACTGTAAATATCTGGGACAGAATGACAAGGGATAGTCGTCACGTACAAACAACCGCAGATATACCACCGATGTGACGGAGGAATACATGCAGGAAGCACACAGATACCAACACCACATGACAACAACACAACCTACACTCCCAGAACAACAGACAAGTAACTGTCAACTCCCCAGGCAGGGATGGAGCACACAGACAAGCATACCGTGTATGTAGAGACGCAAGGCCCACAACCCGTATCCGTCACCTACAACCTCCGATATTCCCCATCGCACATATCAAAGGGATACAAGCCATAATAGCAGCACAAACATACAGGCAGTCAATGACAGCTGCATAACCGCAACATCTCATGTGGGAAACACTATCAACAGCGGATGCATACTTGCATCCATTGTTTAAAGGAATACAACAGCTATGTTACACATCCGAATGCAAAACGCCATCAACAGACGCCATCAGGACAGGGACACCCACATGTCGAACATAATACCATACCCAACACACACAATCCACGGCTAACACCACTGCAAAATGTACCTGTCGCCACAGATAGCGGCTGCAGTTACACATAACATAACACAATACAGACCATCTCCACGAAGGTAGGGCAAATAGCCAACGCCCAGGTGAGGAATGCAACCATACCCTAGTTACGATGTGTAATGTACGAATGGAGTAGATGCACAGGTGATATGCGCACAAGTACACACTGAGGAACAGCTATTGGTGTGATGAACCCACATGTTGCAGGTATCGACGGATATAAGGATGACTCCCAGGATATTCAAACCGTATCCTCATACCGAACCAGTACTCCACAACGGATAGAGTAAGAAATCGGAATAGCGATACACGCAACGAAAAACGGAAGGAAACACTGACAAGGTATGTAGAACCCATGATATGTACGGGTGTGTAACGCATGATGTGTATGACGAAGCTGTACTGTATGTGAATGGTGTTTATAAGTAATGATACTTGTCCATAATGCAGAGAGTGGTGAAAGGTGGTTATGTAGTGCTATCCTGCTGAGCATACCAACAACTGTGGACACCGTGTGCACAGCAGTGGGACATCATGTACACAGCCGGGATAACACAAGGGCTGCCGCAGGGGGGGCATAACAGAGAACAATGCCACACCACACGCCGATGCTGGCAGTGGATGTCCAACAAGGAAGTGCCATAGCAGGGGATAGGACATGTATGTATACTGTCACAGCACACATGTGTATGGGCATATACCATCGATGTCATACGTAATGTGCGCCCGACGTGCACGTATGCCTTGCAGTAGGGGATACTATGTCAACTATGTGTAATGTAAAGCTGTCATGGTGGATATGTCAGACATCATACACAGTATCACAGGCATATCATACATAATGGAGTTATTGCCTATTGGTATGTACAATAACAGGATACGTATGGCCTGTAGATATGGGACAGAGTAGTAGCATAATAGCTATCTGAAATGGAAGGAACACCAAGTAACCATGGCCAAACGATCTGTAGCAGGTGCAATGTGGGCAACAATGAAGTCCGGCAGGTCCATGTGTAAACACATGTGCAGTGTACACAGTAGTGTCACCTACCCATGGTAGTGTCCAGTGAACAGCAGAGGTGGGTGTCAACTGCATGTCTACACAGTACTGCTGCTGTGGTGGTACCATGACTATGTGTCACTCAAACAGCAAGGGAGCTATAACATGAACAGTGCCACTGTGTGTCCCTGTGGGATGTGCACAGGACCTATGTTCCACAGCATGGTGTGTGTTGTGTCTGCAGAAGTAACACAGAAGCCCAGCCCATGCAATGTGTCATGTGTGCACATATCCATGAGTGGTCCGTTCACACTGCCCACTGCAATTGCCATGTATGAGTACGACATGCATCAGTAATGCGGAGGACATGGTCCATGTCAGAGCAGAAGACACCCCTGTGTATATGGTATGCAGATGTGTACAGATGTGTTTTCCATCTGTCAGCCGCATATGTAAACTGTCTGAGCCTGGAACACATCATGGCATGACAATGCTGTGCCATGTAAAGTCGTAGCCATTGTGGAAGGTACACCACAAATGTGGTATTGTAACCTTGCCCGTGTGTAGATGTTTGTATGCCACAGGTACAATGGCTACCTATGTACCAGCATCACACACAGTACAGATAGGTGTGGCCCTGCAGATGTGTACCCATGCCACAGTGGAATACGGTAACCACAGCACCATGTGGGACATTTGTGTGTACAGCAACCATGTACAATTTGATATGCATGTACGGGGACAGTATCCATGTGATACTCAGTGGATGAATGTTGCTATGCAAAGGTGATGTGCATGCACCATGTGTCATGCATCCTGATGCCATGACACCCACATGATGTATCTGCCACACCGACACCCGTACGGTTGTTATCAGTATGAGCTGGTGGAGCTATAATGGTGCCAGGTATGTAGATGTGGGATATCTAGGCATGGACAGTACTCTGTGACAGCATGTTGTGTATGTAAGCAAATAGTGAACATGAGGGGCCCTATGACTGAGGACTGTGTAATGCCATATGTACCTGACATGTAGTAGGTAGCATGATATGCTTGCACCACTGTATGTCCTGTCCAGGAGTCATATAGCCTAACATCCTGAGACACAGGGTATGATGTGCAGGTGGATGTGTACGTTGCCAATACCAGAACGTGGAATGGTGCTGAAGGGCAATGTGAGGACAATGTCTGATCTGTTGCCCTCTGTACCACACCAACCACCCATGCAATGGTATGATAGGTGGCCAGCATGTGTATGTGGCGTGCTGTGGCACACAGAAGCCCAACAAGGGTGCCAGTAAAGGCATGAAGGTCATCAATGAGTGCGTGAAGCACGTTTGTGAGGATGTGCCCCAGTGCCATACAGAATGGTTCAGTCATGGGTGTACGAATGCAGTCCCACACATGCAATGCAGTGCCACCCATGTGTAGTGCGATAGATGTGGCAGTGTGACGGTCAAGGTACACAATGTCCGACAACAGGCTAGCAGTGAATTCAGTGGGCTGGTGTGGAGACACATACCAAACAGGTTGGCGGGACATAACAGCTAGGGAGATCGGAAGGTGACATTGGGACAGTGTCTTAGGACATAACGTGTGCATGGCAGTACCATGTATGTGTCCACAGGGACACTACGATGTCCATGTATGGATTGCAACCCTGTAGTGAGTGAGAGTGTGTATTGTTGGTAAGTACACCATTGCCTGGCATGTTGCCAACATTATCTCAGTCTGCAATGCCTGGGTGACTGTTGTACGTGACATTGAATGTGGATGTAGCCAAACAACACAGACATACCACCACACTGCCTGAGGACTCACACTGCAATGTGCGGCAGTCATGTGTAGGTAGCTAGCCTTGGAGCATGTGATGGACCACGAGGACCCACCATGGCTGTCAAGTGATGCACCCCACACATGTGAATATACACCACCGTGCAACAGCCTGCACATGTGCCCATACAGCAGATGTGCATGGAACATGACCACCACTGTGGCGTCTGTGAAAAGGCCAGTACTGCAATGTCCCTGTGTGGAATAGCATGGTCCCTACCATTGCGTACATGCTACGGAAGTGCACTGTGGTATGTGTCAGCATAGTTATGTACACTGTCCATCTGCCGGGGTGCCATGCCATTAACAACCCCTGTCAGCAGACGTCAGTAGTACTGGCTGTAGAACACATGTTCCATGTATGCTGTGATGGGTGTGTGTCCAGGGTGTGGCTAGCAGGGCCGTGAAGCATATATGTTCATCTACCAAAGGGGGGATAACCCCAGGTTTAACACACCAGACACATGGAGGTATATTGCATGATGACGGTAGTGTAGGTATGGTATGTGTTGTGTAATGTGTCACCCAGCTAGGTGGAGTGCATGCCTCAAGCATGTGTGGGTACATGGGTGTCCATTCTAGGGAAGTGTGGGTTGCTGTCAGCACATGGCAGTATCAGCTGTCTGAGGCCCAATGTACAGTACAACACAGGCAGCATGTAACCTGTGGTGTACAGTGTAAGCTCTGTTGCATGTTACAATGTGTCTAGCGGTCACAAACATGGGTATCTGAACATGGAGCACCTACGATGCATTGTGTTCGGCAAATATCCAGTATGTGTGCAAAACACTGTGTGATGTGGGATCCCCTCACCTCTGTGTGTTGCAGTCCAGGTATGTGCCTGGGAGGTATGATCCGTGTACAATCTGTAATTGCAGGTGTGCTGTGCAGAGCATGGAGGCAGGTCCCAGGCACTGCAGATAAATGTGAGTGGTGCACTAGTGTGTGTGCCTTGCTTGTGTGCAGCACAGTGGAAGGTGCAAGCATTGTCCCACATGACCCCATGCCGTGCCTGCCTGTTACAGCCCTGCTGGAGACAGTCATGTGACACCACCACAGAGGCAGTATAGCATGTGAAGATGTACATGTGTGCTCCACACCCCAGGCAGATGTCCGCAGGTCATGTGTGCCACAGCAGTGTGGTCGACCAGGACTGTCATAGTGGTCTGATACCACATGCCTGTATAAGTACAGTATGAGCATAGTCAACAGTTGCAGTGACAGAGTAGGTCAATGTACAGTGTCCCTGTGTTCAGACCACTGCCTACTGTACACTTGGCTAGACACACCCACAGGGTGAATATACCGGTGAGCCATCACATGTCCCAGTACACGTAGCCTGTATAATGCCATCACAGGGCGGTCACAATAACATGTTGTATGACAAAGATGTTGTACCAGGTGATGTGTCATGTGTGCATATGTTGAGTTGCACAGCCGTTCACACGTCCGCAACATATCAGTGCATGATGCCTAGTGTAACATGATGTGTGGAACTGCACTGTGATCCACAACAGGGTCATCTGAGACAGATGTGTTGTGAATGGTGTAACCCATGGTTCCACGGGATATACACTGGTGCTATTGGCTGCCATGCTGGGGGCCACCAGTGGTGCCTGCAGTGGTCATACAGACATACTGCACACATTGTTCTGGCAGGAATGTCCATTGTTGTGGATGATGTGTTACTACGTGAAGGTAGGTGTGTGTTGTGAATGTTACCCATCCAGATGTGACCATCAGGCACAGTCACGGTTGTCGACAGCATCACACCCATCCACAGCTGTCAGAACCCTGTCCCCAGAATGGGTGTCAGCCGCCCTCATACTGTGTGACCTATGTGCAGATGGCGGAACACCTCCTACTGGCTGGCTAACAGTGTCATCTAGGAAGGCTATGTGATGGCTGGAATACGCTGTTATAATGTATAATGCTGGTATCCCAATGAAGTACATGGAATCACACACAGTAAGCCATGGCTGGCATGTAAACCATGTACAACAATGACTGTGTGACAGACACAAACAATGCAGAGCCATGTTGAACATGCACCCATGAGAACACCAAATGAGGTATGTTGCACATATCGATGTACAACTGTCAGCTATGGCCATAGCATGGATGCAGACGATATCCCCACAGGCAGTACCACGCCATGTAGGTAGGGGGGCATTGCACGACTACATGTGACAGTTGCTGTACCGCCACATGTACTGCATATCCGTCATGTAGGGGTAGCAGTGGTACATGACTGTTGGACATGCCTGTACATATGACCATGTCCCACAGGATATGTGTTACGTGTGTACAACACGTGTTGTACCGACATCAAGCTGTGAAGTGTATGGCTGCCAGTGTACCTGTGTGACATGTTCTGCAATGGGTGCAAAGGTACGAGTAGTGCATTGCATGCCCACATGCCCCACACAGGTGCATAGCCTGAACATACAATACAAAGAGGGTGTTGGATCATAGCAACCCACAAGAGGAGATGGGTACGAGTGGCAACCCACTACCACCTGTTCGGGTAAGGTGTGCATGTCCATGACACATTAGCACCCGAGAAGCTAGCAGTACAGCAGTACAGGGTGGCATGCATATATGTTCACTAATACCCCTGTGTGTCCCACCACTGGCCTGTGGACAGACAGACACCAACACAATGTGCAGCATTGACATGTGCACAGCACATCCCCGCTGGCTACTGTAGAACAGGCTTACTGTGTAGACATGTGCACAGAACGTCTGCGCCAGCCACACTCAAACACATTATGTGTTGAACTCCACCATTATTGTAGCCCATGCTACAGACAGATGTTCACGCATCTGTGTATGTACGTCTGGGAATGTCCCTGGCCTAGCAGTATAGCTGTGTCAGTGTTGCGAACAACATACTGAATGGGCTGTGTGTGTGAGGTGTGCGTCATACGTGTATGGTCCGATGGATGATACCATCAGTGCCCCTGCTATGTGAACATCCCTGTCCCCATACATGGATACCTATGCTGTGCCCAACACCATGCTCCCTGTGGGAGAGATGGCGCTGTGTGGTGCACCAGCTGACATGGGGGTGGCAGCAGGCACTGGATGTAGACATATGTGGTACCCATGTCAGGCCAGGCAACCATCCATGTGCATGGGATAGCAGTGTGTGGGCACATACAGCACTGTGTTGAACAATATCGCAGCACATAGCACCTGTCAGGGTAATGTGTATGCATGGATGTGCGATACCTGCATGCACCATACACACCCCACCAAGCAGCGTGCCTACCTTGCAGAAGGCCATTGTCCACACCATGATGATAGACATGTGTAATGTCCATATACACATAGCAATGACATATGGAATGGACAGCCACCCTGCCAATATCAGTACCCCCCAGGTGGGACACATCCCTGTGCCATGTATGTAACATACCCTGCCATACCATGCAGCCCTGCCCAGCAAGGCTGCACGTGCTATCACAGTCATACATGGTGCGATGGACAAATGGCACTTGCACTATCAACCGTTCACAGCAGTAATGTGGCACTGATGCACCCTGTGGTGTCACAGGTGCTGTGTGTTGGTGTGTACAACGTGCGCACGCACATGTTATGCATGACCTTCCCTGCTAATGTCACATGGTTACACAATGTCCCATGTGTATCACATGTGCAATACAGGTGAGCCGTGGCAGGTTGTCCAACACCTGTACAGTGCTGTGTAGATGTACATGGCACAACACATGCATGTACAGGTGTCCATGTGTATGTGTGCAGTGCCACCGCTGACGTTCATAATGGCTGCATATGTGATGCCTAGTGACATATACACAGCATCCAGGTGAACAGTAGAACTGTGTGCACACTGGGACACGTGCCAACTGGTATGAACACAGGTACAGGCAGGTACACATTTCCACAGCAGGTTGCCATCCACATGGTGTGTGTACAGTGTGATGAGTTGACACACAGATATGATATGATACCCACTGCTTAATGGTGTGACGGCAACACGTCAGCTGTGTCACTGCCATGATGCATCGCAGAGATTACTGGGCAGATGTCGTACATGTCATAGCAATGTATGTCCAGCGGTATGCCAGTACATCAGTGTAAATGTGACCTGTCACCATCATTATGTCTTACAGATAATGCCACGTTCCCGGCTGCCAGCCTTCAGCCGCCAGGAGGATGAAGTGATTATACCGTTGCTCCACGACAACTATGAGCTACTATTCAGCCATGTTCCACAGCAAGCACAGCAGCGGGATGATGTGTGGCAGGATATGCGCAGGAGGGTGAACAACGTGGGTGGCAACAACCGCACCTACCAGTAGATACGCCGACACTGCACAGACCTAATACGGCACGCAAAACAGCATGCTGCCGCAATCGCCAGACAACAAGGTGGGACAGGTGGTGGGCCACCAAGCCAGCACCCACTCACACACACGGAGGAGCTCCTGGCCAGTCTGGGGACACCCAGGGAACATCATGCAGAAACACTCGCTGCCATCGTGGAGGTGGGTGTCTCCCAACCAACGAGCCTGGAGCTGCCTGGTAAGTCAGTCTTGCATGTGTGTATGATAACTGACGTAGGTGTGGGTGTCACAGTACACCACATAATGTACCAACACATGCCAGGTATATGGCCACACAAGCTGCATACTACAGTATGCTACGTTGTGTTTGCAGACATGTGCATAACACATGCTACCACACAGGTACATGATGTGACATGCACAGTGCTTACTGTGGCTACAGTAATGGATAATGTGTATACTGTTGTGTCACCCCTATACAGGTACCTCTGGCGTGTCACGCAGCCATGGGTCCGTCACAGGTGAGACTGTTGCTAGTAATAGGCATGTTACAGTGTATAGATATTCCCCATGTGGCCAGGTATGACATGCACACCTGGGTCTGCTCCAGTCACGGTATACAGGTTGCACCACCCAACACACATGCCACCCATGTACAGTAGATACAACCGTTAGTATACACCGGCATGACACCACATAACCCATCGGTGTGATATGTGCAGTCAGCTATGCATACAATGGTGGAGGTGTTCTACAATGGCTGCATATGTAGTATGCATCGGAATGCCATTTGCAGTATGCACACAGTACCACATAGTGAGCTGTGATCTGGCCAGCACACAGGTGTTACCAATGTGACCTATGCCCCTGCATTGTGTGCACATCACGTTGTGACATGGCACATGACATGTCCCATGCACGTGGTGTTCTGTCTGCAACATTGTCACACCATGACATGACCTACGCGATGACATAGCAGACATCCACAATGTCTGCATAGCCTTCGGATTGTGACACCTCAGACTAGTATGGGTGTATGTCACATGGGCCACCACAGGGATGTGTACATGATGCCCATCACACACAATTGTCCATGACCCAGTCAAACATGGCCATGGGTGATACCCACAGGCATGTTGCCACACCGTACATCTGAGTGGGTAGTCACCGTTGCACTTTGTCCACACATAGTGCGATCATAGCTGTAGTGGACCACCTGTACATCTGATGTGGTACACCAGACAACCGCAATGCCTGTCTGCAGCCACTGGAAGTGCCACCAATGTCTACCATATATGCTGTGGAACAGCATGACTGTGTTGCAGACATGGCAATGCAATGCGTCCATGTTACGCATCGCACAGAAACATACCTGTGTCTTGCTGCCATGCAGTGGCACAGTGCCTGTACTCCCCACTGTATGGCTATGTACACAGCTCACACCAACCACACCTGCACAGACATCTTTGTTACACATGCATTCTATCTGTAGCCTGTACACATAACACTGCACTGTGATGTCCAGTTTGATGTGGTGCATGTGGTGGGACACCATTGTCACATGTCCACATGTTATCGCACATGTTGGCGGAGTACATGACAAAGTGACACCAGCCATGTGTACTGTTAACCTGCCTGTGGCCACACGGTGTATCACGGTGATGCATGCAAACTACCATGAATGTGTGTACTGCATGCCTACTGAAATGACACCTGCTTGATGTAGTGTGCACCCCAGGGCTGTATGCATACTACCAGTATTAATGTCTGGCCTGCATTCACTGAGCTGTGGTGTGGGAATGCTGCATGCCATCTGCAATATCACATGCATGATGTGTCTGCATGTGTGTGTGTCTGCATGTGTGTCAGCGTGTGTGTGTCTCTGCATGTGTGTGTCTGTGTGTGTGTGTGTGTGTGTGTGTGTGTGTGTGTCTGTGTGTGTGTCTGCATGTGTGTGTGTGTGTGTGTCTGCGTGTGTGTGTGCGTGTGTGTAATGTATCTTACAGTATGTCTTTGTATTCACAGGTGGTGTAGGTGCGTTCCCCTCCTGCGGTCCATCTGATGCTAGTGTCTCCACAGATACTAGCGGTGATGACCATATGCATGAGGCACAGGCAGGGTTGTCACGGGCAGAAGCTGTGCCATTGGTTAACATCCCACCTATGTCCCCTTCATCTCCGCACACGGTTCTGATGCCAACACATACCACATCACTGTTGCCCATAGAGGAAGGACAGTCAGCGTCTGTTGGCATTGAGCAGGGATGTGTGGTGGCTACAGAAGGTGCGGGTACACAACATGTTGCCAGTGTAATGACTGGTAATGTGCCACACAGGCATGTGGCTGGTGCTGCTCGTAGGAGGAGCTCTGGTAGACATGCACCTGCCGTACAGGGTGCAGCAGCTGGTATCACCAGACGCATGTTCCAGACTGTAATGGCGGCACAGGCACGTGCTGAATGGCAGAACCAAGAAGGGCAGAGGCTGCAGAGGGCCGCAATCCATTCCCTAAATGAGAACATCCAGTCATTGGCGAATGCTCAACATCAGCTTGCTGATGTTCTGGATAGGCGATTAGGTGAGATGGTTGGAATCCTCGACCGAGGCATGTCAATCCGCGAGCGTGAGCTGTCTGTGCTGGAACACCTGGTAGGGGTGAGGCGTAGGACATGTGGCCGTAGGCCAGCAACACCACCTAGTGCAGGTCGACGTGTGCGTGCCACCTCTCATGCCCACTCACACAGTGCCGTTAGCAGCAGCAGTGCAGCTGGTGCTACACCAACCACACCAGGACACAGCAAGCCACATGGACGTGGCCCTGGCCGGTCCCAGCGTGGACACGGTTCCAGCGGAAATGTGTCATCGGAGAGTGGCCACTCCATACCTCCACCCGGTAGTGCCCGTGCAACCCCAGGCAGGCACAGGTCACGTGGCCGCAGGCGGACACAGTGAGCCATACAACCTGCACTATACAGTCTGGGGCTGCCAAGTATACCCCGTGTAGGCATCACAGATGGCTGAACTGTGTACACACATACCCACACACAGCAGACACAACTGTAGGGCTCCACCACATCCACATGCATTCTGCACAGTCATGCCCAGTAAATGCACCGGCCCTTACACACACACATGATGTCATCCATTGGTACAGCCTATGCCCCTGGCACACATATCACCCTGTGCATATGATGAAGCCTCTGCCGCAGCACTGTCATCCACACCATCGGTGCACGGATATGCAAATATATTCTGATGCACAGGGTGGACAAGATAGTGAGAGGTGTATGTGATACCTGTGTCCGCATAGTGCATGATGTGTATGTTGCAGTGGTTGTGTATGACAGGTGACAGGTGCGTATGTGACGTGGGTTGTGTACTGACATCATGCAGCAGACATACCATGTAGTGCAGGTGCAGCATACATTGAGCTGTGTACACGGTATGCGTGATGGTTACATGTGTAGCACCATGTTGGTTCTGTTAACCTGTATGCCTAATATGGTGTACTTGCATGTGCCTACTGGGAGCACTGTTATCAGTCCCCACGTAGCTGTGGGTTACCCACAGGCACATCTGGCAATATCAGCATACCACAGGTACCCGCAACCTGCATGGACTCCTACATAGGTACATAGGTGCATAGGTACATACCAGGCTATGTGCCCTATGGCATGTGTAAGCCTAGCCAGAGTGTGTGTGGCTTTCACCACCCCTTAGGATGAGGATACTACATCCATCGGTCCGTTGTCCCTCTGTCCAGCAGTGACACAGACATGATGCCTGGCGCATACCTATGATCACCCATCCACACGTCAGGATTACTCTTGGACAGAGTCAGCGAGGGGCTCTGCTTCACATGGGCTGGGAATCTTTTCCATGTTGTAGGAGGTCTCTGGGCGATGACCCTGTCCCTCCAGCACGTCCTATTTATGTCCGTGTTGAGGTTTCTGTCAGTTGCTTCTGTGCCCGTGTTTGTTTGGAGCCTAGGAGGTGGAACATGTCCATGTCACCCAGGTCGGACATGGCCGTGTATGTCAGGCACAGATCACCTCAGAGCAGACGGTATGAGAAGGTATACAGCCGGAGTCCCCTCAGTCGGGCAGCGTGTGACATATGTCTCAGCACCTTTATCCCTGTGTTGTGGAATGTTTGAGGTCCTTCCGAGTGCTGCAGGTGTCAGGTTAGGTACATTCCAAATGTGGCGTTGTACTCAATCATTGGTCTGATGTGTGAAGAGTACAGGTACAATGACCCTTGATGTGGATGTGAATCCCTTCATGACCAGGTGGGCACAGTGGAATGTCTTCCCAACCACATTGGCAATGTGAGTGTCGAGAGAGGTTACCGACAGGTTTGGTACCCATGTCCCTGATCACATCCACCATGTTTAATGGATTACCACCTATATGGTAATTCGGGGTGAACATGTCTTTCCCAAAGGGTAGGTCTATACCTTCCCTGGCATGTAGCATCAGGCCATGGCTCTGGCACCAGTTATCCATTTCTATGAGACCCCAGGTGGATGTCCGTGTCTGATGGGGTGTTGAGTATGGTGGCCGGTGTGCAGTCATCTGCATACCTTGTCTGCCACAATCCCCTATGTTTGCATGCACATTGGAAAGTTGAATGCCAAACAGGAGGGGGCCCAGGACTGAGCCCTGTGGGCCACCACTCGGGACCAGCTTGGAGTCTGACATGGCACCAGGAACACAAACCCTGTGGGGTTTGACCTCCATCCAGTTGGCAAACCATCGTGTGACATATGTCTCTACATCTACGCTGGTGAGCCTTTCTATGATGCCCACGTGGAGTGTGGTTTGAACACTCCCGACAGGTCATGGTAGTCTGTGCAAACCGACGTACCCCCATCAATAGCCTTAGTGACTCCTCCAAACAGGTCGACCAGGTTTGGGAGGCAGGATCTGCCCTTGACTAAGCCTATGTGGGTATGTTCCGGTATTTGCTGTACACCAATGTCTTTATTTATGGGCTCCAGTATGGACCTCCCCACAGCTTTGCAGACAAGGTTTGTCAAGCTGATAGGGCAGGGATGTATAGAGTCCATAAGAGCACTACCCTGGTGTAGTGGGACCACAGTTGCCGTATGCCATCCATCGGGGACGTAGCCCGTAGTAAGGCTAAGATGAAACAGCAGCCTTATGTGCGGGGTGAGGGCCTCAATGAGGTTGTGTAGCACACAGCTGGGGACACCATCTGGTCCCATTGATGCTGTGTTCACTGCTTAACAGATATCAGCTCTCTCCTGGGCATACGGGATGTTTGGGAGGCTAGACTCTGGTGGGATGGATACGCCCCTTGGGGGTAGATGTATGCATGGAACATGTCCGCTGGTTTGTTGGCAATGTCTGTGGGTTCAGTGATCATTGTAACATTCTGGAGTAATTCCGGGCATAACTGTGTGCTTCCACCCATGTTCCTACCGTAGCTAAGGAAGGCCTTATGGTTGTTTTATGTGTCCTTTGCAGTACCAGTCCCACAGGCGGCCTTGGATGATTGTATGAGTGATCGTATGTTAATGCCGGTATTAATCAGTGATGCCTTCCCTGGTACTGATATTGCTCTGTCATGTATTAGCTTTCAACTCTTGTTATATGGTTTGTCAATGGCTGGGGTCCACCAGACCATGTGCCTGCCTTTGGTGGACAAGGTCCTGATGTTATCAGGATCACTTGGTGCAGACATTCCTGGGGGTGCTCATAGAAGGCATTTGTAAGGGTGTCATCAGTGTGGCCTGTGTTTACCACTGGCATGGAGGCCTTGTAGGGTACCACACCAGTCGTATGACGTGTGTGGTTCGCTGTGGAGAGGTCTTCACTGTGGTCTCCCATGCTGGTGTTGGGTGCAGGATGCGGATCTCCAGTGAGTTCACTATATGGTCTGACCTCACCATTGAGGGGATGTACATCCTGTATGGAGCATGTCGTCCCCATGTGTGATGATCAGAACTAGTATAGTTCCCCCCCTTGTGGGTATGGTGCATGGTTGTTCCACAGCATTCAGGTGTATGAACACCTGGAACCTTTGGTGTAGGGTGTTGTGTCCTGGGTAATGTTCCCGGTCTATGTATGGGTGGTTGATGTCACCCAATATGACGGTGTTGTGAAAGCATTCATACTCACCAGTGTCTTCAGGAAGGCTGTGCAGGTATCCTGGGTTTGGGAGGGTGGTCTGTAGCATGCAACAAACTGTAGGGCAGTCCTACCCATGGTTAATTGCACCTGGATATTCCCCGCTGCTACGTGCATTTCTGCCAATCTGGAGGTGTGTGTATCCTTCATGGAAATGGAGACTCCCCCTCCTTCTGTGTTAGGTCCGGGTTATGGTCATGAACGCGTGATATGGGGTATGACCTGATAGTGCTGGGGTGCTCTCAGCAGCCCTGATCAATGTTTCAGTCACAGCACTGACATCGATGTCCTCCATACTGAGGAGGGCATTTGAGGGTGTGCAGCTTGGGCATAGACCACTGGCACTGAGCAGTATTACCCTGTCTGTTCTCCAGGTTTGTAGTGTAGGGTGGTAGGGTTATCATTCCAGCCTTGCCTGCAGTGGGCACTGTGGGGGTGGCAGGTGCCTTAGCCAAACCCTTGAAGATCAGGGGCGACAGGTGCGAGCCATACCTTGCAAAGGGGTGTGGCGTGCCAAGCATGTCATCCCAGGTATGAGAAATCTGGATCCCCTCAGACTGACACCGGTAACCAGGCACATTATCAAGGGTAACCACTTGGAGCCAGTATAGTGGCATCATACTTGATGAGGGTGGGATACTGCCCAGGGTCAAGGACATGCTGGCCTGGGCTACACAATCTGAGTGGCCCTCTATGTCTCCTTTAATGTATCCCAGGGTGGTATGTCTCCAGTCATTGACACCAGCATGGGCAATGACCGCGTCATACCTGTACATGCTGCGGAGTGACCTGAGTGCATGTGTTATGTATGGATTCCAGCCCGACAGGCAGCCTACTGTGATCATTCCCTTGTTCAGTCTGGTGGGTGGGGCGTCGGTGTGTCTGACAGTGGCGTCACCCATTACAAGTGTGTCTGGCATTGTGTGTGTTGCCTTTGGGGCTCTGACTGTTTAGCACACTGACGTTGAGAACTATGTGTTGCATGTCCTATGTCTTGTGGAGGCAGTTGCTTGTGTGTCTGCTTCAGAGGGCTCGTTAGGTTCGTGACATGTTTTAACAGTGCCTCCAGGTATGTCTTAGTGTGTTCATGTGTTTGATTAGCATTTGCGATAGTCACATGTGACACTGGGTTTGTGGTGTGCATGGTGTCCTTCCCCTCCCGTTTGGTCTTGCCGGTCATGGTTTGAGAGAGCACAGCCCCCTGTCTGGCTATATAGTTGCATCTGTCACATGTATTATGTTCAGTGGGGGAGGTGTGGCTTGTCCGTGTCCATGAGGCACCTGTAACAGTGCCCAGGACACCCAGATTCACCATCTGAACAGGAGAGGTCGCTAGCAATTGACCCTTCGACATGCCAGAGAACGTGAATGCATTTGCTGTGTAACTGGGTCAGAAGGCACCTATAGGGAAGTGGGTACACAAGGGGATTCTAGGCCAGTGTAGTACTCCATTTAGTATACATGTACTTTACCTATGTAGGAATACTATGGGAGCAGGTGCAGAGCTTTTGTGATATAGAGAACAGACAGTCGGGATTGCAAGAAGAGAGGTTATACACATAAACCTGCGAGCACGGAGCCAGATACAGTGTAACGTTGCTTACACGGTACATGACACATGTCCACACATATACTGCACCTGGCGCCTGTGGTCGGTGCCACAGGCTACGGTGGACAGAGACATCACATACATGGCATGACACAGTACAGGTATGGTGACATTCTGCAGGTGTACGCAGTGTGCTGGCTACTGACCGCAGGTGTCACCTGTCAGCTGTGGTGCATGGTGTGCAGCAGTCGGATGCTGTACGGTACAGGAATATGTCCGCAATCGGTGCGTACACCTCTATGGCACACACACCATTGTGTGCAGATGGGGACACCTGTCTGTGTGGTCAGCACCCTCACAAGACAATGCACCCACGCCATGTCACAGGGGTGGTCTTGCACAGGTGGCCAGTAAGGCTCACAGGTATGGCATTGACAGGGCTGTACAATGCAGCACCAGTACGGGATGGTCACCCTGTGTGGTCAGTGTCCAGTCACAACACTATATCTGCATACACCCTCACAACAGGCAGCAGACATACACACATGTTGACACACTGACATGGTGGTGACCACACATGTCTACGGAGGGATGACGTGTTGCATGTACTGCACCATCCACATCCATGCACCCCACACTGAGGTAGGTACAGATCTCTACCATGGTGTACAGTGATGTGTGGCACATGGCACATAGTCCCCCCGATCTGTGGCATACATGGGCACACATTCCTGCACACATGTTGGTGCTAGGAATGCCACACCCGCTATATGGGATATGTGCAGGCGTGCAGCGGTATGTAGTGCATCCTGCGTACTACCACTGTATCTGGCAGCTGTGCCAATATTTGCACTTGGGAGGTGGTAGGGGTTACAGTGGCCATGTGACATATGGTCGATGATACATGGCCGATGGGTATGCATTATGGCAGCGCTGTCATGTAAAGGCGACATAGCAGACTGTATGCACATGGCAGGGTAGGATGGTATGTAACACACCTGTGACCAGCACCTGCACACATGCATGTGGACAGGTGTTTAAACACATGGTGTACACACAGATTGCCATGCGTGCTGTTACTATGCCACCATATGACGGCCCCCATGATGGGTATGCATGTGGTAGGGGGTTGCAACTGTGTTACGGACACCGCTCATGCACGGCTGCATCGTGCACAGTACACGTGTCACATGTATCCCCTGTTGCCATGTGTGTATGCATTGCTACGTTTTGACATGTGTGTCGACATACATGGAACATGGACTGTGGTATGGTGTCACAGCTGTCACAGGCAAACTGTACAAGGGTATGTGTCCCAGTGAACACCGCTACACCCTGTAGGGGGAGCATACCCCAGACATGTGTCCGTCTTCCCTTTGTGTGTGTGTATTACCGCGTACGCCTGTGTTATGCATGTGGTACATCACAGGCTTCGTATGTGTCCTGCGTGCAGTCCATGCACACAGCCAGGAAATCACATATGTGACATATCCGGACATTGTTTCACTGTGGTACAGCTGCAGTCATGTGTCATATCTGTGTCAGGCCCGTGGTATGTGTGGAGCACGCCTGTCCATGTATACCAGTATGGGTGGACTACATCACACCTGTGGGATCATTGATAGTACATGTGTACTCTGCACGACGGACGTACACCGCCACATAGTCTTGTGGACATATGTCACATGCTGTTGCTGGACCGTGAGGCATACTGCTGCACCAATGACATGATACTGGCATGATAGCTACAGTGTTCACTGCAGTGTGTACATGTTCAGCCTGCACCCGTGATGCCTGTGCTGTCATCTGTGTGTGTACGTGTGACTGCATGTGTGTCCACCCTGTGCGTGTGTATGGGTTTACCTGGCCGTGACTTGTGGTGTGTGCACTCCGTCTGCATGCCGGATGGCACGTAGCACATACTACGTGTGTGAGCATGGCTGGGTTGCTGTTGTGTGGGTGGACACACACGACGGTCCACATTCTGCCTCCCATGATTTCTCCCCATGTGTATGCATGTCTGCACTGAAGTGTCTGAGCATGCCCAGTAAGCAGCTGTGATGATGGACACACAGTACAGTGCACACCGTGCCCGTCTGCGTTGATACCCCATGTGCATGCCTGTTTCCCCTTCGCAACCGCCACGTCTGTGGCATGGCTGGGTTGCTGTTGTGTGGGTGGACACACACGATGGTCCACATTCTGCCTCCCATGATTTCGCCCCATGTGTATGCATGTCTGCACAGTGCAGATTCTAAGTGTCTGAGCATGCCCAGTAAGCAGCTGTGTAGATGGACACACAGTACAGTGCACACCGCCCATCTGCATTGATACCCGTGTGCATGCCTGTTTCCCGCAACCGCCACGCCTGTGGCATGGCGGGTTGCTGTTGTGTGGTGGACACACACGACGGTCCACATTCTGCCTCCCATGATTCAGCCCCATGTGTATGCATGTCTGCACTGTGCAGATTCTAAGTGTCTGAGCATGCCCAGTAAGCAGCTGTGTAGATGGACACACAGTACAGTGCACAACGCACCGTCTGCGTTGATACCCGATGTGCATGCCTGTTTCCTTCGCAACTGCCACGCCTGTGGCATGGCCGGGTTGCTGTTGTGTGGGTGGACACACGATGGTCCACATTCTGCCTCCCATGATTTCGCCCCATGTGTATGCATGTCTGCACTGTGCAGATTCTAAGTGTCTGAGCATGCCCAGTAAGCAGCTGTGTAGATGGACACACAGTACAGTGCACACTGCGCCGTCTGCGTTGATACCCGTGTGCATGCCTGTTTCCCTTCAACCGCCACGCCTGTGGCATGGCCGGTTGCTGTTGTGTGGGTGGACACACACGACGGTCCACATTCTGCCTCCCATGATTTCCCCATGTGTATGCATGTCTGCACTGTGCAGATTCTAAGTGTCTGAGCATGCCCAGTAAGCAGCTGTGTAGATGGACACACAGTACAGTGCACAACGCGCCCGTCTGCATTGATACCCTGTGTGCATGCCTGTTTCTTCGCCGCCACGTCTGTGGCATGGCGTTGTTGTGTGGGTGGACACCGGACGGTCCACATTCTGCCTCCCATGATGTCGCCCCTTGTGTCTGCATGTCTGCACAGTGCAGATTCTAAGTGTCTGAGCATGCCCAGTAAGCAGCTGTGTAGATGGACACACAGTACAGTGCACACCGCGCCCGTCTGCGTTGATACCCGTGTGCATGCCTGTTTCCCCTTCGCCCAACCGCCACGCCTGTGGCATGGCGGTTGCTGTTGTGTGGGTGGACACACGACGGTCCACATTCTGCCTCCCATGATTTACGCCCCATGTATGCATGTCTGCACTGTGCAGATTCTAAGTGTCTGAGCATGCCCAGTAAGCAGCTGTGTAGATGGACACACAGTACAGTGCACAACGCGGCCGTCTGCGTTGATACCCGTGTGCATGCCTGTTTCCCCTTCGCAACTGCCACGCCTGTGGCATGGCGGTTGTTGTGTGGGTGGACACACACGATGGTCCACATTCTGCCTCCCATGATTTCGCCCCATGCGTATGCATGTCTGCACTGTGCAGATTCTAAGTGTCTGAGCATGCCCAGTAAGCAGCTGTGTAGATGGACACACAGTACAGTGCACACCGCCCGTCTGCGTTGATACCCGATGTGCATGCCTGTTTCCCTTCGCAACCGCCACGCCTGTGGCATGGCCCGTTGCTGTGTGTGGTGGACACACGACGGTCCACATTCTGCCTCCCATGATTTCGCCCCATGTGTATGCATGTCTGCACTGTGCAGATTCTAAGTGTCTGAGCATGCCCAGTAAGCAGCTGTGTAGATGGACACACAGTACAGTGCACAACGCGCCCGTCTGCATTGATACCCTGTGTGCATGCCTGTTTCCCCTTCGCAACCGCCACGTCTGTGGCATGGCCGGGTTGCTGTTGTGTGGGTGGACACACGACGGTCCACATTCTGCCTCCCATGATGTCGCCCCATGTGTATGCATGTCTGCACTGTGCAGATTCTAAGTGTCTGAGCATGCCCAGTAAGCAGCTGTGTAGATGGACACACAGTACAGTGCACACCGCGCCCGTCTGCGTTGATACCCATGTGAGCATGTCTGTCTCCCTTCACTGCTGGGTGTGAGGGCATGGCCAGTACACCATTTGGGGTACACTACAGTCGGCACCGATGTCTGCTACTAGGCGTGTAGCCATGGCCAATGACATCCTGCATAGCCATGGTGACCATCCAGTTGAGTCATATGTGGTTGTTATGCCACAATGGCTGCCTACATCGCGGCACGGATGCCCTCTCATAGGGTATACTGTATGTGGTGCATCCCGTATCCATGTCATGATGTACTGCTCCGTAGTTAGTTGGTATTCCCGACTGCAACACTACCGTGTTACTGTACGCCCACCTTGGGATGGTAACATGCTGTGTGACTGCGCACTCGGTCTTCATTCCCTATCGGCTGCCTTGCCTCTGCAGATGATATCACACACCTAGGGGTATACCTCCTGACAGTGCTGTGCTCAGTAATCTTGGTAGCGCGTTCTGTAAATGCATCATGCTGTAGTGAGTACATGTAGGTAGGTGTAGGTTTGACTCCCGGCCCTTACCCGTCTGTGTGTGAGGTGTGTGTGTGTGTTTCCAGCTGCTTCTGCAGATGAACATGCTTTTAGACGCTTCGCAACACATACCTTGGCTATTGTCAGCTATTCCCTTACGGATGATGTCACCCGCTTAGAAGTATGCCTCTGACAGCGCTGTGCTCAGTAATCTCGGTAGCGCATTCTGTAAATGCATCATGCTGTAGTGAGTACATGTAGGTAGGCGTAGGTTCAACTCCCGGCCCTTCCCCGTGTGTGTGTGTTTCCAGCTGCCTCTGCAGATGAACATGCTTTTAGACGCTTCACAACACATACCTTGGCTATTGTCAGCTATTCCCTTACGGATGATGTCACCCACCTAGAAGTATGCCTCTGACAGCGCTGTGCTCAGTAATCTCGGTAGCACATTCTGTAAATGCATAATGCTGTAGTGAGTTCATGTAGGTAGGCGTAGGTTCAACTCATGGCCCGTCCCCGTGTGTGTGTGTGGTGTGTGTGTGTTTCCAGCTGCCTCTGCAGATGAACATGCTTTTAGACGCTTCGCAACACATACCTTGGCTATTGTCAGCTATTCCCTTACGGATGATGTCACCCGCCTAGAAGTATGCCTCTGACAGAGCTGTGCTCAGTAATCTCGGTAGCGCATTCAGTAAATGCATCATGCTGTAGTGAGTACATGTAGGTAGGCGTAGGTTCGACTCCCGGCCATTCCGTGTGTGTGTGTGTGTGTGTGTGTGTGTGTGTGTGTGTGTGTGTGTGTTTCCAGCTGCCTCTGCAGATGAACATGCTTTAGACGCTTCAACACATACCTTGGCTATTGTCAGCTATTCCTTACGGATGATGTCACCCACCTAGAAGTATGCCTCTGACAGCACTGTGCTCAGTGATCTCAGTAGCGCATTCTGTAAATGCATCATGCTGTAGTGAGTTCATGTAGGTAGGTGTCGGTTCGACTCCCAGCCCTTCCCTGTGTGTGTGTGTGGTGTGTGTGTGTGTGTTTCCAGCTGCCTCAGCAGATGAACATGCTTTTAGATGCTTCGCAACACATACCTTGGCTATTGTCAGCTATTCCCTTATGGATGATGTCACCCACCTAGAAGTATGCCTCTGACAGCGCTGTGCTCAGTAATCTCGGTAGCGCATTCTGTAAATGCATCATGCTGTAGTGAGTACATGTAGGTAGGCGTAGGTTCGACTCCCGGCCCTTCCCCATGTGTGTGTGTGTGTGTTTCCAGCTGCCTCTGCAGATGAACATGCTTTAGGCGCTTCGCAACACATACCTTGGCTATTGTCAGCTATTCCCTTACGGATGATGTCACCCGCCTAGAAGTATGCCTCTGACAGCGCTGTGCTCAATAATCTCAGTAGCGCGTTCTGTAAATGCATCATGCTGTAGTGAGTTCATGTAGGTAGGCGTAGGTTCGACTCCCGGCCCTTCCCCGTGTGTGTGTGTGGTGTGTGTGTTCACAGCTGCCCTAGTAGAGTGTAGTTATTTTAGACGCTTGGCAACACATACCTTGGCTATCGGAGGCTATTCCTTTACGGATGTTGTCACCCACCTGGACGTGTGCCTCTGCCGGTGCTGTGTTCAGTGGTCCACGTAGCGCGTTCCATACCTGGGTGATACTGTTGTGCGGTTGGGTATGTGGGGGTGTGGTCAATCACCATGCCTGCCAGATGTGTGTGTGTGTCTATGCTCCCAGCTGCATGGGTTTATAGGGTATGGCTTTAGAGTTTCCGCAGAACACTTATATCCTGCCGCCATCCCTGTGTTTGTGGATGGTGAGACGCAGCTCATGGACTGCTTGTGTGCCTGCTGTGTTTGGCGACCTCCGTAGCTTGTTCTTCACGTGCACCCTGCTGTGGTGTGGTGAGGTGGTGCTGTGTACGTTACACTAACGGCCTTGCCACATGTGTCCGTCTGTATCTCTCTCGTTGTATATATACATACCTATGTTGTGCCCATAGCGCTGCTCTTGCATGGACAGCTGTCTGTCCCATGTATCGCATATTTGCACGGCTGACACATAGAACTGTGGTACGATGCATATCCACTCATTGTCCATGCAACGTCCGTATTCCAGAACGCCCTAGAGACATCTGCTGGATATCGTGGCAGACAGCTATCCTTGCTGTACTGACACTGGACCATTACCGCCATAAACCTTGTGTATAATTGCCTGTTTATGGTGTGTGTATGTCTATCTGTGCTGTATGCATGGTGTGTGTGTCCCGCTATAGCCGTCTGTGCAGGTGTCGCCACTATGGGTAATCCTTGTAGACCGCTGTTTCATGTGCACTTCAGCACATACCTGCAGACCGTACTACCCTCTCCTCACGGCAGCCTTAGATCGACCGCTGCCCTAGGCTATAGGGCTCCATGGCACCCACCACCACAACACATGGTGCCCCCATCCTGGTGTACCTACATGACATACCTACTAGACAGGTGGCCCTACTAGTGCGGCGCCCTAGGCAGCCACAGGATTGGCGTATGCCTACGGCCAGCTATGAGCACATCACAAGGCATACGTTTACATTCAGTGTTTTACAAAGGCTAGGTTATAATACCAGAGGGGGTACCTCCTCAACTTTGCTTTAGAATGCGGATTGAGATGGATTATTAGGTGGAGAGTTGACCACACACAAGGGCTGACTGATGAAACACTGATTAAGCCTCTTTTGAGAAGCAGGTGGCTTAAACCCAAGTAACAGGAATGTAGTTTAGGTACAGATATACAGTTAACACACATTAGTCCACTCTTTCAGTTGTTTACCACTGTATTACATTGATATGATATACATATCTTCTATATATATTGTTAGATCTTTGATTGATGAGTATTAGGCATAGTACAATACCCCATGTCTATTAGAATTAAAAGAACTTCAATGGCAAATAACATTCAATGCATTTAATAACCCAGGGTTGAATGAGAATTGCAATATCTCAGCAGTTCTAAAAATGAGTTACACTAGATAAATTTACTGATTCCTCCGTTCCCCCTTCTCCTGCTCTCCCTTCCCCCTCTTCCCCCCAAATCCTCCCCATTCCCCTTCCTCCCCCTCCCTCTCCCCCTTTTTTCCCTCTCCCCCCTTCCTTTCCCCCTACATCCCCTTCACCCACCCTTCCCTCTTCCTCCCTTTCTACCCCTACCCCACCACCCCACCCCCCCCTCCCCTCCCTCCTCCTCCCTCCTCCCTCCCTCCTGTATTTCCACCCCCTTTTTTTCTTTCATTTTTTCATTTCTTTACATCTTTTTACATCTTTTTTATTTTTTACTTCTCTCTATCTTTTGCTTTAAACTTGCCATTTTATTTAGTATTGTTTTATAATATTTAGCCATTTCTTACACATTTTAATCCTTGGAGCTCATCTAGTAATGTTTTTGTATGAGCGTGTTGCCATTAGGATTTCAACAGGAAGTGATGTACTTCTCACACTTCCTCTAAAACTTTTAAAAAGTTTGTTTTGTTTTAACGGAGTTTTTGTGAAGAAGCTGCAGATTTTTCTAAGCAGCGAAAATGGTATTTTATTAAACTAACTGCGCCTAATGTTTTGGAGCTTTTAGTATTTTTAGTATGAGCGTGTTGTCATGAGGTTCTCAACAGGAAGTGATGTAATTTTAACACTTCCTCTAAACCTTTTAAAAAGTTTCACTGCTTGTTTTAAGTTTTACTGAAGAACCTGGATTTTTCAAGCAGCTACTTTATTAAACTAATTTTGCGTTCAAACCTCTTCACATTTCGTGGATTTGATTCGCCAGACTGCTACCTTTCTGCATTTTTGTTTTCATTTTGGTTTGTTTTTTACTTCTCCAGTATTTGCATAGTACAATATCATATAATACATGTTTTAATAGGATGTTTTTGGAGATGTTAATATATGTGTGTGTAGTTAACATTGCATCTGTGCTTTATATGCTGTGGTTAATTGTTCATTGTTTGCTGAGAAATTGACCAATGAAAGTGTAAGGAGGGATATTTAAAGCCTGGATGCTTTTATGTTATGTGTAAGTCTGACGGAGCCTACGAGTGAAAGCGGTTACTTGTCTATGAAGGAACCTTTGTATACCATTTGGGCACTGTCCTGGACAGTTTCGACGTTGACTCTTTCATCTACCTATGTGTGTTTTGGATTGTGTGCCATAAGGTGCCAGCGGTTCTTTGATGTTGATTAGGTGTATTCCATGGTCAATTGACATTAATCCTATTAATTCACTGAAGGATGTTCTTTATAAGTGGGAATGCCATAGTTTAACCATCCTATGACCTTCCTAGCTGAAGTTGTTAGTGTGCCATTGGTATGTGTTCCACAGGTCGCCCATTTGTTCCGCAGTATGGAAGCGAGTGATCCCCATTTTGGTGCTGGCAGATTGAGTGCTGTGTACGCGGTATTTAAATCGGGCGGTCTGACTTTATATGGGGAGTGTCTACTGTAGTCCCTATCTGTATTTCCTGTGTTATGCCTTACTGCAGCTGTGTAATTCCACCAGGTTTGCAGTTATGGGTGCCATCTTGGTCGTACGCTTGTCCATCCATGGGAATTGCCTACTGGACACTGGTATAGGGCTGTACACATTTCACACCTGCATTTAGCATTATCCAGTGGATGCTTTGCATTATTAGTGGGGAGTAAGGCATGTGCTATACCCACATCCCTTCCACGGGGTGGGACAACGTATTATCTGCCAAACAACACTGAGCCCCATTTCTGCATACCCAGAATCCCATGGCTGCAACCCTCGACGGTACCCATTACACATCCTTCATGTGTGCGGGACTGGGATGTGGACGCACTTCTATGGACTTGACCATCTGGGGATTTCTGTTCATATGTCCTGCATTTCATGGACACTTGTCATCAACCTTAAACACGCTGGTGGTGCATATGTCTAGCTGTGCCATAGTCACGGCTGTCACTTCTTCTGGGTCTATCGATCGCAGCTGGTAGATATTGCGTACGGATCAATTTTTGAGGTCCTACAATGGACACCAATGTGCATATGTAAAGTGTAGAACTTGTTGGACTGTGTCCATCTGGCCAGTGGTTTTGACTGCTGCTGTATGTTCCCCAATCGCGGATGTCTGTTTGACTACCCATATTATGTAGTGCTACGAAAACCAGGTTTTTCTATAATGAACCCAAATGGTGTAAATCCAATGATGCAGGTTAGCAAGTGGTTTAAATAATCCTCAGAAGTCCCAATAGGAAATATCCGCCACTGTATTGTCAAAATAACACCACCAAAACATGTAGATCCTATTAATTCATTGAAGGATGTTCTTTATAAGTGGGAACGCCATGCTTTAACCATCCTATGACCTTCCTAGTTGACGTTGGTGTGCCATTAGTATGTGTTCCACAGGTCGCCCATTTGTTCCGCAGTATGGAAGCGAGTGATCCCCATTTCAGTGCTGGCAGATTGAGTGCTGTATGCGTATTGACGGGCGGTCTGACTTTATATGGGGAGTGTCTACTGTAGTCCCTATCTGTATTCCCTGTGTTATGCCTTACTGCAGCTGTGTAATTCCACCAGGTTTGCAGTTATGGGTGCCATCTTGGTCATACGCTTGTCCATCCATGGGAATTGCCTACTGGACACTGGTATAGGGCTGTACATATTTCACACCTGCATTTAGCATTATCCAGTGGATGCTTTGCATTATTAGTGGGGAGTAAGGCATGTGCTATACCCACATCCCTCCCACGGGGCGGGACAACGGATTATCTGCCAAACATCACCGAGCCCCATTTCTGCATACCCAGGATCCCATGGCTGCAACCCTCGACGGTACCCATTAAACATCCTTCATGTGTGCGGGACTGGGATGTGGACGCACTTCTATGGACTCGACAATCTGGGGATTTCTGTTCATATGTCCTGCATTTCATGGACACTTGTCATCAACCTTAAACACGCTGGTGGTGCATATGTCTAGCTGTGCCGTAGTCACGGCTGTTCACTCCTTCAGGGTCGCTCGATCGCAGCTGGTAGATATTGCGTACGGATCAATTTTTGGGGTCCTACAATGGACACCAATGTGCATATGTAAAGTGTAGAACTTGTTGGACTGTGTCCATCTGGCCAGTGGTTTTGACTGCTGCTGTATGTTCCCCAATCGTGGATGTCTGTTTGACTACCCATATTATGTAGTGCTACGAAAACCAGGTTTTTCAAAACTGAAAACAAATGGTGTACATCCAAAGATGCAGGTTAGCAACTGCTTTAAATAATCCTCAGAAGTCCCAATAGGAAATATCCGCCACTGTATTGTCAAAATAACACCACCAAAACATGTAGATCCTATTAATTAATTGAAGGATGTTCTTTATAAGTGGGAACGCCATAGTTTAACCATCCTATGACCTTCCTAGTTGACGTTGTTGGTGTGCCATTAGTATGTGTTCCACAGGTCGCCCATTTGTTCCACAGTATGGAAGCGAGTGATCCCCATTTCGGTGCTGGCAGATTGAGTGCTGTGTATGCCAGTATTCGCACGGCGGTCTGACTTTGTATGGGGAGTGTCTACTGTAATCCCTATCTGTATTCCCTGTGTTATGCCTTACTGCAGCTGTGTAATTCCACCAGGTTTGCAGTTATGGGTGCCATCTTGGTCGTACGCTTGTCCATCCATGGGAATTGCCTACTGGACACTGGTATAGGGCTGTACACATTTCACACCTGCATTTAGCATTATCCGGTGGATGCTTTGCATTATTAGTGGGGAGTAAGGCATGTGCTATACCCACATCCCTCCCACGGGGCGGGACAACGGATTATCTGCCAAAGAACACCGAGCCCCATTTCTGCATACCAAGGATCCCATGGCTGCAACCCTCGACGGTACCCATTACACATCCTTCATGTGTGCGGGACTGGGATGTGGACGCACTTCTATGGACTCGGCAATCTGGGGATTTCTGTTCATATGTCCTGCATTTTATGGACACTTGTCATCAACCTTATACACGCTGGTAGTGCATATGTCTAGCTGTGCAGTAGTCATGGCTGTCGCTTCTTCTGGGTAGAACGATAGCAGCTGGATGATATTGCATACGGATCAATTTTTGGGTCCTACAATGGACACCAATGTGCATATGTAAAGTGTAGAACTTGTTGGACTGTGTCCATCTGGCCAGTGGTTTTGACTGCTGCTGTATGTTCCCCAATCGCGGATGTCTATTTGACTACCCATATTATGTAGTCCTACGAAAACAAGGTTTTTCAGAACTGAAACCAAATGGTGTACATCCAAAGATGCAGGTTAGCAACTGCTTTAAATAATCCTCAGAAGTCCCAATAGGAAAGATTCGCCACTTTATTGTCAAAATAACACCACCAAAACAAGTAGATCACGAGCACTTTCGCCCAGTCTTACCGGGCATTTTCAAGTGTAATTAGCTAAAACAATAACTAAATAAATAATAATAAATAATTTAATAATAAAAATGATAAATATGTTATTTGGACAATAGCTTCTGCTATTGGCATACAATGCTGTGGGTGGTGCCGGTTACCATACATATGGCTTTCTCAAAAGCCGACTTCACACTTCTAAACACTAGTGTGGTCTCCTTTAAGGCCCCTGAGCCAGTGGTAAACATTACTCAAGCCACTGAATCACTTACATATGCCTTCTACCAGCACCTACAGGACTGCATGGATCAGGCAATCCCTTACACAACTGTGAGTCTTTGTACCAATGCCAAGCATCCAGTCTGGTGTACCCAAGCCATACACAAGCTCTACAATGAAAGGAGGTAGCTACTACAAGACAGAGCAGAATCCTTGTAAGGTATGACACCCTTGCTCATTATATGTGAAGAACTACAAGCTCTCATGACATCATCCAGGGCAAATCTGACAGATATATCACCAAGGACTCGACAGACAATCATACGGCCTTCTTTAGCTATGTTGGACACCTGGGAGGACACTCCCAGATATGCTCGGACTGGGTTCAGAATGATGTGAAGTTTACTGAACCTACACACATTGCCAACATACTGGCTGACAGGTTCGGTGCAAACATCTCCCCCCCCACCCCCCACATGGAGAGATGTCTGTACCAGAGGATTGTGGCCCCCAAAACTTCTGTAATGCACAGGTGGGACATGCTCTCTCCAAGGCAGTGAACACAGCATCCATGGGACCAGATGGTGTCCCGGCTGTACTCCACAAACTCATTGAGGAATTAGACCCACAGTTAGGACAGCTGTTTAATCTTAGCCTCACCTCAGGTAATGTACCCAAGTTGTGGCGCACGGCGACTGTAGTCCCACTTCACAGGGGCAGTGCCTCCACTGACCCTGGTAATTACCATCCCTTTAGCTTGACAAGCCTTATCTGCAAAGCCATGGGGAAGGATCATAATGGAACTCATAGATGACGACATAGGGGACTTGCATACTTTGCATCCAACCCAGTTTGGCTTGGTCAAAGGCAGATCATGCATTTAAAACTTGGTTGACATTTTAGGAACAGTCACCGAGGCCATTGATGAGGGTCAGGCAGTCCATACAGCCCACCTCGACCTGGCAAAGGCCTTCAACACAATACCCCTCAGGTATCATTGATAAACCCATCGGCTTGGATGTGAACCCATACATCGCAGGATGGGTTGCAAACTGGCTAGGTGACAGAACCCACGGTCATAGTTGCTGGCACCATGTCAGACTCACAGCCGGTCACAGCGGTGTCCCACGGACTCAGTCCTGGGTCCACTCTTTTCAGCATCTACATTTCCAAAGTACAAGCAAACACAGGGGGGTTATGGCTGACAATGTTTGCAGATGACTGCGAACTGGGTGCCATAGTGGGACGGACATCTGACACAGATATCCTTCAGAAGGGCCTCACAGATATGGATATCTGGTGCCAGGGACATGGCCTACAGCTAAATGCCGGGAAATGCATAGTCATACCCTTCTGGAAGAACAAGGTTACCCCTAGCTGCCATATAGGTGGCAATCCACTGAGCACAGAGGGAGTTACCAAGGATCTGGGGACCCAGGTTGTCAGTCACCATTCGTTCGACACACACGTTGCTAACGTAGTTAGGTAGACCTTCTACATTGCCCACCTGATCATGCAGGGATTCACATCTAGATCAGGGGAGGTCATCGTCTCCTTGTACTCATCACTCATTAGACCTATGATTGAGTACATTGCCCCGTTCGGAGCTGGGAAGGCCCCATAGGTTCATCGTCAAACGGATGCAGGGTGTCAGGTATTTGTGTTATGCTGCCCGACTGAAAGGACTCCTGCTCCATTCAGTCACATACCACTTGCTCACTGGTGACTTGTGCCTGACATACAAGGCCATGTCGACCCATATTTGATGACTATGCTTCACCTAATGGATCTACATCCCTCAGAACCACAGGGGCAGGTGATGTGAACCTTGACACGGTCATTAATAGAATGTGTTGGAGGGACAGATTCATCATCCAGACACTCACTATGCTGTGGAACAACATCCCAGTACATGTGAGGCAGAGCACCTCGCTGGCCTTGTTCGAGGGGGATCTTGACCAATGGATGGGGGATTGCAGATATACCCCAGGGATTACTTCATTGTCACTGCTTGACAGAGGTACAGCAATATAATAGACATTGTTATCTTCGGACTGGAGGGTTGACAAAGGCAACATAACTATGGGCTAGGGTTATAGCTGCCCTTGGGCAGATAGCCTACTATGTACCTATGGACCTATGAACCTATGTTCATAGTTTGTCCCATTCACACTTGTCTATCCCCTATCCTCATTCAGATGTGTATATTTCTGTGGCACATGATTGAACTATGTATTACCTGCAGGTATGCTGTGTACAGTGCACATACGTCACGGTTGATTACAGTGTATCTGTGTACCTACCTCTGTGATACTGAGGACTACCACCCATCCTTCACAGCATTACATGCATATGTCCATACTATTATTCGTTGGCCTGTGGGGGGGTTGTTAGGGCAACGGTTACACGTGTCCCTGTTTGTGCATGCGTCATGGTGGTCTTTGACCAGCCTCCGTTGCTATCGTGGGATGGACGGTAGTGTTGGTGTGTGTTTGGGATGTGTTTCCACTGCCGGTACATCTGTGGGGGGTGGGGTTGGCACGTGTTCCTCTTTGTAGGGAGCCCCATCCTGGACATTTGTGTCATGCGTCAACACTTGGCACGTGCCATATGTCCTGTGCTATTCCCACAGTCGTGTATGCCTTCCTGCATTACTACTGCGTGTTACTGGCAGTTTGTATCTGGTACGCATGGCTATTATGTTGGATAGCTTGGCCTATTCCCATGCTATGACATACCCATTCATCCAGCATATACATGTTATTCCATTCTTTGCGTTGGCCGTGGGTGTTTGGCCATCCGGCAACGCTATTGTCAACGTGTGATGTCCCACCTTCACCTTCTGTGCATGTGGCACCCTGTTGGGGCGTCCTGCTTGGTGGGCAGATGTTCCGCCATATGTGTTGTGTTTGACATGTCTGCATAGCTAATCATCAGTACGGTGGCTGAACATACTGCCTTGTCCAGATGTGTACAGTTATGGGCACCGTGCGGTATGCTGCGCACTATGAGGTTTCAACAGGTCCATACCACATGCGGGATGTACACATTCTGCCGACACATTCACATGCAGCCATTTGGATATCTGTACCTGAGGTGGGATGTTAACATGTGGGGTACATATTTGTCCACGTGGCACTGCCTAGGACAATACTTCTTACTACATTTCAGGTATACCCATTGTGTGTAGGTGTGCAGCTGTGCAAGGCTGCTAGCTGGGTTGGGTGCGCGCATACATGGGTGCGGGTTAAACTGTGACAGGGCTGTTGTGTATTACATTTGCATGCATGGGTTCTGCTTCTGGATATTACGGCTTAGGCATCGCCGTCCTATGTGTATCGCGACAGGCACGTTGCTGGAGTGTAGTACATGTTGCTATGCACATGTTTGTCTGTGTTTAGGGTATCTGGTTTCCTTCTGGTTGTTATACCGACACGGCTGCCCGGCTGCGTACTCTCACTACTGCTGGTGACCATGCCCATGTGGCTACTTGTGTGTAGGTGCAGCGCGCTGACATGCTGCGGTACACCTTCACTGGGTATGCCCACTGACAGTGCATTGCATGACGGACACGGTATTACGCGTATCCTTTATTCCTTGGACGGGTACAATTTGGACTTCGTGGGTTAATGTTTGGTTCTCCGTTTTGTGTGAACGGGTACTATATTGCATACTCTGCGTATGTTTCATTATCCATGGACCCTGGCTGGTGCGGTTACTATTGCAGGCGGCCTGTGACAGTCAGCACTTTAGTTTGCTCATTGCCTGCCAGTTTGGCCACGCCTACGAGCATCCTACTTGGCTCGTGCCCTCTGCACGTGTCTGTGGTTGCGGCGCGCACTCATTACTATGCATATGGCGCTGCTATGCCGATTATACACTGCACTGCGGCGCAGCCTTACACCGCCTTCGCCGAGCTCATGAATCCCGGGCATATGTTCAATTTGGAATTTCGAATATTAAAAACATCAAATGCTTAGAATAGCTTAATTTTTTCCCAGGGAAAAAATTCACTGTTCCAAGAAACATACACACAACACAAGCACACCAAAATAAATAAACCACACACATACAGTTAACAAAACCCAACCCCACACTAAACTACACACACATTACTAACTATCCACTTACCTTAACCCGCACCCTAGCCCTAAGGTCCATAACTATCGCACACATACCCTATAAATCTATACACAAACTAATTTTCATCCAGAGAGGGTACCCTTTGGATTTGTTCAATAAAGTGGTTGAAGAAGTCAACACCAAAAGAGCAGATACCTTTGCACCCATTCTAGGTAAGGAGGAAAACATGATTCCAAATCAACAATAGGCACAAAAGTTTGGAGAAAATGAGACAGGGTTAATCACTACCTTTAGTGAACAATCAGCGTTTGTCAGAAACATATTTTCAAGGGAATGGTATAGTTTTTCAAAATTTTCGGACCTTGAACACATTTTTGACAAAGAATTAACTCATGTCTACCGCAAGGGTAAAAGTATTAAAAATTACCTGGAACGGAGGGATGAAAGTTAATACTTGCAACAATACTAACAAATCCAAGAAAGGATTGTATAGATGTGGGAGATGTAATTACTGTTCACATTTGATTTGTGGGGGGACTTTGTTTTTAGAAGCAAGAAATATGACTCTGCATTTGAATACATTTGCCAATTGTGATACTAAAGGGATTATTTATATAGCTGTTTGTAAAAAATGTCCCTCTTTCTATGTTGGAAAGAGTGAAAGAAGGCTCAGACAAAGAATATATGAGCACTTATATGATGTCAGAGTGAAGAATGAGAAAAATGCACTTAGTAAGCATCCGACAAAATGTGACACTTCAGGATACTCATTTTTCATTTTGGAAGTAGTTCCCACTAATCCCAGAGGTGGGATGTGGGAAACACTTATTGAATATAAAGAATTGTATTGGCAACTTTTTTTAGATGCAAACCGTAACTATGGGCTCAATGATATGGTATCCTTGGCCCCAGTATTGAAGTTGAGAGCTGCAAAGCTTTAACTTCAACAGGGCTGTAATGGTGCCTATTTTCATCTTCATTTTGCTTCACATAATACAACAAAAATTTTGTACTGCAACTATTTTACAATTAGAAATTTGTGTTGGTGTATTGTAATGTAATTCAAATTATGGCCACATGATGGTGCTATGATCAAATTTTACATCTACATTTTTATCTATTTATTTTAAATGAAGATTGATATTTAGATTTTAAATGTTGTATTAAAAATGTTTTTAACAAAGTTTTTAAATATTTATTATAATACATGTTGTGAAATATAGAGGGCATTATGCAATTAGGAAAGTCTAACTTTATCACTGCAAAGTTTTAAAGAATTTTATGCATCACTTTATAATCAACTTTAATAAGGTTTATAAAATGATTGGTTAATTGAGTGCTGATGAAATTCAAATGTTATATATAAGCATCAATTTCAAAATATGGCTGATACAACTGAGGAAGTAGGCGACGAAAACGTTTTATTGGATACGTTATTGTGTTTAGTTCTTGTACTACATTGTTCCCGTCTTTGTGGTGGAGTGTTTTGAAGTGGTGCTTATTAAAGCATTTTTTTTCACTTTTGGAGCGAGATTTATTTGTGCTTGGTGGAGTAGGAGTTATACTTTTATTGTTTTTTTTGTCTGCTACTGGCTCACCAACCGTTTACTTCTTCTGGGTCTATCGATCGCAGCTGGTAGATATTGCGTACGGATCAATTTTTGAGGTCCTACAATGGACACCAATGTGCATATGTAAAGTGTAGAACTTGTTGGACTGTGTCCATCTGGCCAGTGGTTTTGACTGCTGCTGTATGTTCCCCAATCGCAGATGTCTGTTTGACTACCCATATTATGTAGTGCTACGAAAACCAGGTTTTTCTATAATGAACCCAAATGGTGTAAATCCAATGATGCAGGTTAGCAAGTGGTTTAAATAATCCTCAGAAGTCCCAATAGGAAATATCCGCCACTGTATTGTCAAAATAACACCACCAAAACATGTAGATCCTATTAATTCATTGAAGGATGTTCTTTATAAGTGGGAACGCCATACTTTAACCATCCTATGACCTTCCTAGTTGATGTTGTTGGTGTGCCATTAGTATGTGTTCCACAGGTCACCCATTTGTTCCGCAGTATGGAAGCGAGTGATCCCCATTTCGGTGCTGGCAGATTGAGTGCTGTGTATTCGCACGGCGGTCTGACTTTGTATGGGGAGTGTCTACTGTAGTCCCTATCTGTATTCCCTGTGTTATGCCTTACTGCAGCTGTGTAATTCCACCAGGTTTGCAGTTATGGGTGCCATCTTGGTCATACGCTTGTCCATCCATGGGAATTGCCTACTGGACACTGGTATAGGGCTGTACACATTTCACACCTGCATTTAGCATTATCCAGTGGATGCTTTGCATTATTAGTGGGGAGTAAGGCATGTGCTATATCCACATCCCTCCCACGGGGCGGGACAACGGATTATCTGCCAAACATCACCAAGCCCCATTTCTGCATACCCAGGATCCCATGGCTGCAACCCTCGACGGTACCCATTAAACATCCTTCATGTGTGTGGGACTGGGATGTGGATGCACTTCTATGGACTCGACAATCTGGGGATTTCTGTTCATATGTCCTGCATTTCATGGACACTTGTCATCAACCTTAAACACGCTGGTGGTGCATATGTCTAGCTGTGCCGTAGTCACGGCTGTTCACTCCTTCAGGGTCGCTCGATCGCAGCTGGTAGATATTGCATACGGATCAATTTTTGGGGTCCTACAATGGACACCAATGTGCATATGTAAAGTGTAGAACTTGTTGGACTGTGTCCATCTGGCCAGTGGTTTTGACTGCTGCTGTATGTTCCCCAATCGCGGATGTCTGTTTGACTACCCATATTATGTAGTGCTACGAAAACCAGGTTTTTCAAAACTGAAAACAAATGGTGTACATCCAAAGATGCAGGTTAGCAACTGCTTTAAATAATCCTCAGAAGTCCCAATAGGAAATATCCGCCACTGTATTGTCAAAATAACACCACCAAAACATGTAGATCCTATTAATTCATTGAAGGATGTTCTTTATAAGTGGGAACGCCATAGTTTAACCATCCTATGACCTTCCTAGTTGACGTTGTTGGTGTGCCATTAGTATGTGTTCCACAGGTCGCCCATTTGTTCCACAGTATGGAAGCGAGTGATCCCCATTTCGGTGCTGGCAGATTGAGTGCTGTGTATGCCAGTATTATGCAGCGGTCTGACTTTGTATGGGGAGTGTCTACTGTAATCCCTATCTGTATTCCCTGTGTTATGCCTTACTGCAGCTGTGTAATTCCACCAGGTTTGCAGTTATGGGTGCCATCTTGGTCGTACGCTTGTCCATCCATGGGAATTGCCTACTGGACACTGGTATAGGGCTGTACACATTTCACACCTGCATTTAGCATTATCCGGTGGATGCTTTGCATTATTAGTGGGGAGTAAGGCATGTGCTATACCCACATCCCTCCCATGGGGCGGGACAACGGATTATCTGCCAAACAACACCGAGCCCCATTTCTGCATACCCAGGATCCCATGGCTGCAACCCTCGACGGCACCCATTACACATCCTTCATGTGTGCGGGACTGGGATGTGGACGCACTTCTATGGACTCGGCAATCTGGGGATTTCTGTTCATATGTCCTGCATTTCATGGACACTTGTCATCAACCTTATACACGCTGGTAGTGCATATGTCTAGCTGTGCCGTAGTCACGGCTGTCGCTTCTTCTGGGTAGAACGATAGCAGCTGGATGATATTGTGTACGGATCAATTTTTGGGTCCTACAATGGACACCAATGTGCATATGTAAAGTGTAGAACTTGTTGGACTGTGTCCATCTGGCCAGTGGTTTTGACTGCTGCTGTATGTTCCCCAATTGCGGATGTCTATTTGACTACCCATATTATGTAGTGCTACGAAAACAAGGTTTTTCAGAACTGAAACCAAATGGTGTACATCCAAAGATGCAGGTTAGCAACTGCTTTAAATAATCCTCAGAAGTCCCAATAGGAAAGATTTGCCACTTTATTGTCAAAATAACACCACCAAAACAAGTAGATCATTTAGCACTTTCGCCCGGTCTTACCGGGCATTTTCAAGTGTAATTAGCTAAAACAATAACTAAATAAATAATAATAAATAATTTAATAATAAAAATGATAAATATGTTATTTGGACAATAGCTTCTGCTATTGGCATACAATGCTGTGGGTGGTGCCAGTTACCATACATATGGCTTTCTCAAAAGCCGACTTCACACTTCTAAACAGTAGTGTGGTCTCCTTTAAGGCCCCTGAGCCAGTGGTAAACATTACTCAAACCACTGAATCACTTACATATGCCTTCTACCAGCACCTACAGGACTGCATGGATCAGGCAATCCCTTACACAACTGTGAGTCTTTGTACCAATGCCAAGCATCCAGTCTGGTGTACCCCAGCCATACACAAGCTCTACAATGAAAGGAGGTAGCTACTACAAGACAGAGCAGAATCCTTGTAAGGTATGACACCCTTGCTCATTATATGTGAAGAACTACAAGCTCTCATGACATCATCCAGGGCAAATCTGACAGATATATCACCAAGGACTCGACAGACAATCATATGGCCTTCTTTAGCTATGTTGGACACCTGGGAGGACACTCCCAGATATGCTCGGACTGGGTTCAGAATGATGTGAAGTTTACTGAACCTACACACATTGCCAACATACTGGCTGACAGGTTCGGTGCAAACATCTCCCCCACATGGAGAGATGTCTGTACCAGAGGATTGTGGCCCCCAAAACTTCTGTAACGCACAGGTGGGACATGCTCTGTCCAAGGCAGTGAACACAGCATCCATGGGACCAGATGGTGTCCCGGCTGTGTACTCCACAAACTCATTGAGGAATTAGACCCACAGTTAGGACAGCTGTTTAATCTTAGCCTCACCTCAGGTAATGTACCCAAGTTGTGGCGCATGGCGACTGTAGTCCCACTTCACAGGGGCAGTGCCTCCACTGACCCTGGTAATTACCATTCCTTTAGCTTGACAAGCCTTATCTGCAAAGCCATGGGGAAGGATCATAATGGAACTCATAGATGACGACATAGGGGACTTGCATACTTTGCATCCAACCCAGTTTGGCTTGGTCAAAGGCAGATCATGCATTTAAAACTTGGTTGACATTTTAGGAACAGTCACCGAGGCCATTGATGAGGGTCAGGCAGTCCATACAGCCTACCTCGACCTGGCAAAGGCCTTCAACACAATACCCCCCTCAGGTATCATTGATAAACCCATCGGCTTGGATGTGAACCCATACATCGCAGGATGGGTTGCAAACTGGCTAGGTGACAGAACCCACACGGTCATAGTTGCTGGCACCATGTCAGACTCACAGCCGGTCACAGGCGGTGTCCCACGGGACTCAGTCCTGGGTCCACTCTTTTCTGCATCTACATTTCCAAAGTACAAGCAAACACAGGGGGGTTATGGCTGACAATGTTTGCAGATGACTGCGAACTGGGTGCCATAGTGGGACGGACATCTGACACAGATATCCTTCAGAAGGGCCTCACAGATATGGATATCTGGTGCCAGGGACATGGCCTACAGCTAAATGCTGGGAAATGCATAGTCATACCCTTCGGGAAGAACAAGGTTACCCCTAGCTGCCATATAGGTGGCAATCCACTGAGCACAGAGGGAGTTACCAGGGATCTGGGGACCCAGGTTGTCAGTCACCGTTCGTTCAACACACACGTTGCTAACGTAGTTAGGTAGACCTTCTATATTGCCCACCTGATCGTGCAGGGATTCACATCTAGATCAGGGGAGGTCATCGTCTCCTTGTACTCATCACTCATTAGACCTATGATTGAGTACATTGCCCCATTCGGAAGGTATCTGACCCGACACCTGCAGCAGCTGGGAAGGCCCCATAGGTTCATCGTCAAACGGATGCAGGGTGTCAGGTATTTGTGTTATGCTGCCCGACTGAAAGGACTCCTGCTCCATTCAGTCACATACCACTTGCTCACTGGTGACTTGTGCCTGACATACAAGGCCATGTCGACCCATATTTGATGACTATGCTTCACCTAATGGATCTACATCCCTCAGAACCACAGGGGCAGGTGATGTGAACCTTGACACGGTCATTAATAGAATGTGTTGGAGGGACAGATTCATCATCCAGACACTCACTATGCTGTGGAACAACATCCCAGTACATGTGAGGCAGAGCACCTCGCTGGCCTTGTTCGAGGGGATCTTGACCAATGGATGGGGATTGCAGATATACCCCAGGGATTACTTCATTGTCACTGCTTGACAGAGGTACAGCAATATAATAGACATTGTTATCTTCGGACTGGAGGGTTGACAAAGGCAACATAACTATGGGCTAGGGTTATAGCTGCCCTTGGGCAGATAGCCTACTATGTACCTATGGACCTATGAACCTATGTTCATAGTTTGTCCCATTCACACTTGTCTATCCCCTATCCTCATTCGTATGTGTATATTTCTGTGGCACATGATTGAACTATGTATTACCTGCAGGTATGCTGTGTACAGTGCACATACGTCATGGTTGATTACAGTGTATCTGTGTACCTACCTCTGTGATACTGAGGACTACCACACATCCTTCACAGCATTACATGCATATGTCCATACTATTATTCGTTGGCCTGTGGGGGGTTGTTAGGGCAACGGTTACACGTGTCCCTGTTTGTGCATGCGTCATGGTGGTCTTTGACCAGCCTCCGTTGCTATCGTGGGATGGACGGTAGTGTTGGTGTGTGTTTGGGATGTGTTTCCACTGCCGGTACATCTGTGGGGGGTGGGGTTGGCACGTGTTCCTCTTTGCAGGGAGCCCCATCCTGGACATTTGTGTCATGCGTCAACACTTGGCACGTGCCATATGTCCTGTGCTATTCCCACAGTCGTGTATGCCTTCCTGCATTACTACTGCGTGTTACTGGCAGTTTGTATCTGGTACGCATGGCTATTATGTTGGATAGCTTAGCCTATTCCCATGCTATGACATACCCATTCATCCAGGCATATACATGTTATTCCATTCTTTGCGTTGGCAGTGGGTGTTTGGCCATCCGGCAACGCTATTGTCAACGTGTGATGTCCCACCTTCACCTTCTGTGCATGTGGCACCCGGTTGGGGCATCCTGCTTGGTGGGCAGATGTTCCGCCATATGTGTTGTGTTTGACATGTCTGCATAGCTAATCATCAGTACGGTGGCTGAACATACAGCCTTGTCCAGATGTGTACAGTTATGGGCACCGTGGCGTGTGCACGCCTATGGGGTTTCAACAGGTCCATACCACATGCGGGATGTACACATTCTGCCGACACATTCACATGCAGCCATTTGGATATCTGTACCTGAGGTGGGATGTTAACATGTGGGGTACATATTTGTCCACGTGGCACTGCCTAGGACAATACTTCTTACTACATTTCAGGTATACCCATTGTGTGTAGGTGTGCAGCTGTGCAAGGCTGCTAGCTGGGTTGGGTGCACGGTCGTACATGGGTGCGGGTTACGTGCTATGACAGGGCTGTTGTGTATTACATTTGCATGCATGGGTTCTGCTTCTGGATATTACGCTTAGGCATACGCCGTCCTATGTGTATGCGACGGGCACGTTGCTGGGTGTAGTACATGTTGCTATGCACATGTTTGTCTGTGTTTAGGGTATCTGGTTTCCTTCTGGTTGTTATATCGACACGGCTGCCCGGCTGTGTACTCTCACTACTGCTGGTGACCATGCCCATGTGGCTACTTGTGTGTAGGTGCAGCGCTGACATGCTGCGGTACACCTTCACTGGGTATGCCCACTGACAGTGCATTGCGTGACGGACACGGTATTACGCGTATCCTTTGTTCCTTGTACGGGTACAATTTGGACTTCGTGGGTTAAAGTTTGGTTCTCCGTTTTGTGTGAACGGGTACTATATTGCATACTCTGCGTACGTTTCATTATCCATGGACCCTGGCTGGTGCGGTTACTATTGCAGGCGGCCTGTGACAGTCAGCACTTTAGTTTGCTCATTGCCTGCCAGTTTGGCCACGCCTACGGGCGCATCCTACTTGGGCTCGCGCACGTGCCCTCTGCACGTGTCTGTGGTTGCGGCGCGCACTCATTACTATGCATATGGCGCTGCTATGCCGATTATACACTGCACTGCCAGCGCAAGCCTTACACCGGCCTTGCGTCGAGCTTCATGAATCCCGGGGCATATGTTCGAATTTGGAATTTCGAATATTAAAAACATCAAATGCTCAGAATAGCGAATTTTTTCCCAGGGAAAAAATTCACTGTTCCAAGAAACATACACACAACACAAGCACACCAAAATAAATAAACCACACACATACAGTTAACAAAACCCAACCCCACACTAAACTACACACACATTACTAACTATCCACTTACCTTAACCCGCACCCTAGCCCTAAGGTCCATAACTATCGCACACATACCCTACAAATCTACACACAAACAAACTAATTAATACATACACATACAGTTAATAAAACACAACCCCACATTACACCATACATACATTACTAACTATCCACTTACCTTAACCTGCACCCTAATCCTAAGGTCCGTAACTCTCACACCACAGTGGAGGAAATAGCAAAGCCACAGAATGGCCCACCGAAATCTTGCCTTAGGTAAGATTTCAATGTTCCAGGGCTTCACTATTTTCACAATTTGATATTTTCGGTTCGATGTTTTCACGTCCGGCATTTTACCTCTTCGGAATTTTGATATAGACCCCTGATAATATATAGAACTAAAGATCCTCTTCTAGGAGTAGTGATAATTTTGGCTTTTGGCTTTCTAGAGAGTGAACAATGTGATTGTGTGTACAATGTAGGCTGAATACACACAATTTTTGTGTATAAGTGTTGTGTTTTCACATTTTGTTAGGAGTCGTACATCTCAGGTATATCTTATTATATATCTCATCATGTGCAAAAATTTTTCATTTTGAATTTTAGAAAGTGTAAGTCCCTCACTTTGAAAGGGTCAGAAAATAAAGGATTAGTCCAGATAAAATCACATTAGCTGTCAGATCTAGGCGACTCTCTCTCAGATATTCTCCCTGTGGAAGGAATAATGGCACCTTGTTGAAGTTTCTAGTTTATTCAGTTAAGTAGGTAGATATACAAATGTTCTTATTCTAATACATTACATTCAACAAGTCAGTTATTTAAATGCAGTTACAGACAACAGTGAGAGATTCTATCTCTACACTATTCCCTCTGTATTGAGAGGCAAATAAATCTGATCGAGTAGTGTTACACTCATCTTTTTTAATTCTCTTCCAGGCAGTAGATAGGTAAGTTTCCCTGCTGTGGTCTACCTTTTATTTTTCCAGCTCAAAGGCAAATTGAAAACATAATTCTCAATCAACACTATCTATCATAATGTGGAACAAAAATCAAAATGCAGAGCACATGTTAACAGTTTACTAACAACTTCAACAAAGAAGCTTACAGGGCGGTTAAAATATGTTACCTTGTACTTGAAAAACATTATTTTAATGAATTAATATGATTCAATATTATTTAAAATGGATAATTGTTAAAAAATTCCTAACACTGAGTATATGCCAGACCCTTTCATAGTAAACAGAAGTAATCCAGAGGGCTCGAATGAAGTCTGGCATCCCACCTGAGACCCCGAGGGTGACAGGATTAACAAGAAACAAAGTATAAAGGATAAGTCCAGATAAAAATCACTTTAGCTAGCAGATCTGGGAGACTGTCCCTTTGATACCCTCCCTGTGAGAAGAATAAAGACATCTTGTTGAAGTTTACAGTATTTCTCTGTTTTGGCCTCCTCTACCACTTCCCTACCACCACAGCACCTACTTCGCTCTATTGTAGTTCTGTCATTGTTCTACCTGTCCTCTACAATCATTCTCTTGTTTCCTATAACCTAAATTAATATACAGTAACTATGTAAGTAGAACTGTACACACCTTATAGGTTCATAGGTTCATAGGTTGATACTAGGCTATCTGCCCTAGGGCATTTATAAGCCTAGCCAGAGTGTGTTTGGCTTTCGCCACCCTTTTAGATTAGTTGACTGTGCCTCTGTATAGTAGGTCACAGAAGATAGCCCTTTGAGATTAGTTTACTGTGCCTCTGTCTAGTAGGGACACAGAAGAGATCCCAGGGGTAAACCTATGATCTCCCATCCACTCGTCAAGATTTCTCTTAAAGAGGGTCACTGAGGGGCTCTGCCTAACATGGATTGGGATTTTGTTCCAGAGTGAGGGGAGCCTCTGAGATATGAATCTGTCCCTCCAGCATGTCCTATTTATTTCTGTGCTGAGGTTTAAGTCCCTGGAGTGTATAGCTCTAAGGGATTTGCATTTCCTGAGATGGAGCATGTCCATTAATTCTGGTTTGGACATGGCTTTATACGTCAGGCACAGATCGCCTCTGAGTAGGCGGTAAGCAACTGAGTAGAGCTGGAGTTTCTTTAGCCTAACTGCGTAGGGCATCTGTTTGAGTCCCTTGATCCTCTTGGTGAGGTACTTTTGGGGTCTTTCCAGTTGCTGCAGGTGTCGGGTAAGGTACATCCCAAATGAGGCATTGTATTAAATTATGGGCCTGATGAGTGATGAGTAGAGGGCACAATGACCTCTCTTGATCTAGATGTGAACCCTTTCATGATAAGGTGAGCTATATAGAATGTCTTTCTTTCCACTTTGGCAATGTGATTGTCGAAGTAGAGATTGCTATCTACTTGGGTCCCCAAATCTCTAATTACTTCTTCCGTACTTAATGGATTACCACCTATGTGGTAATTTGTGGGCACTTTGTTTTTCCCAAAGGGGATGACTATGCACTTTTTGGCATTTAGCTTTAGGCCATGGCTCTTGATATTAGATAGATTTATACTTTGTTATACAGACTTCTATTATGCTATTGTTATATTTTTACATGCTGGATATTGTATTAGATTTCCACAATGTAAGACAGATATCTATGATGTTGCTATAATGTTTTTGCATGCTAAATATTGCATTTGTATGCATCATCTGTACTATGAACTTCTTTTTTGTCTGCAATTAATTTATATTTACTTCGCTGGACTGAATCAGTCTCACTCACACACACACACACACACACACACACACACACACACACACACACACACACACACACACACACACACACATTGAATGCTGGTTTAGTTGCCAGCTTTCTTGTCAACTTAATTGGGTTGACAGAAAAGCTGATCAATATTTGTGACATTTGTGCGAGGAATAGGTCCTTTCCCCATTATTGTGCGATTTTGTACTTGGAATATTTAAGTAACAGGGAATGCATGGAGGCTTGTCCACCTCCAAAAAACTTGTTTTTGTATTGCATTCTCCTTTGAGCATGCACATTGCTTTGTAAATGTTCCACTGATTACCTTTGATTGTCGACCTTTTGCATACCAATACGCAGAAACTACGATTATTTTAAGTATATCTATATATACAGCCACACCTACACACTCACCCCCCCCCACACACACACACACACGCACACACGCACACACATTTGTATAGTATCTCCCTGTATGCATTTTTTTCACAACTTACTGTATACTATAGCACTTCCTTAAGAGCCCCTTTGATATAGTCATGCAGTCAGCACAGGGATGCATGCATACTAGCTGTATTCTATTTTATGTGATAGCCTCCCTGAATAGTGTATGTATGATAACACACTTTTACGTCCATTACACATTTTAGCATACATTACCTAATAAAGATGTTGGAGATGTCTACGTTACTGCATGCATTTGTTTTTTGCACTCTGGTTTCTTATGCCTGGAATTACTAGTTTTAATGATTAATGTCATACCTATGTCTAAATCCCAGGTTGCACAGTTTTCAGTGACAAATCCTGTGTTTTCTAATACAATGAAAATTTCACTCTGCATCTCTCTCTCTCTCTTTCTGTTTTAATATACATGCTTCACATTAGTTTTGCAGTATAATAGGAAATGTTAATGTTTTAGAATATATTCCACGTGGGGTCTTTATTTGATTTGTGCAATAGCAACATTTGTTCTGTCTCTTGTGGAACAGTGAGCTGCCATTTCCAGTTTTACTTATCGGTTTGAAAACTGTTTCTCATTCAGCCTCAGCCACAGTATGGGCTATTGTATGTCACATACTAGAGCAAGCACAGTTTGGGGGAAGATTAACAAACAGTAGCAGTATCAAATGCACTCACAGTTGGAAGACATTAAATGTGTGAACAGTGAAGGTCAGTAAAAATATGTAAACAAAATGTGTTAACAGAACACAATGCAATTATGCTTTTTATACTGATCTACGTTATACTTGGTATTTCTGTTTGTTTTGGAACATGGTTATTTCACACATTTTCATATTTATTTCCATTAAAGTTATTGCAAAATATGTCACAAGTGATGTCATTTTTTGATGGACATAATAGGTTCATAGGTTCATAGGTTCATAGGTTGATACTAGGCTATCTGCCCTAGGGCATTTATAAGCCTAGCCAGAGTGTGTTTGGCTTTCGCCACCCTTTTAGATTAGTTGACTGTGCCTCTGTATAGTAGATCACAGAAGATAGCCCTTTTGAGATTACTTTACTGTGCCTCTGTCTAGTAGGGACACAGAAGAGATCTCGGGGGTAAACCTACGATCTTCCATCCACTCATCAAGAGGGTCATTGAGGGGCTCTGCCTAACATGGATTAGGATTTTGTTCCAGAGTGAGGGGAGCCTCTGGGATATGAATCTGTCCCTCCAGCATGTCCTATTTATTTCTGTGCTGAGGTTTAAGTCCTTGGAGTATGTAGCTCTAAGGGATTTGGATTTTCTGAGGTGAAGCATGTCCATTAATTCTGGGTTGGACATGGCTTTATACGTCAGGCACAGATCGCCTCTGAGTAGGTGGCAAGCAACTGAGTAGAGCTGGAGTGTCTTTAGCCTAACTGCGTAGGCCATCTGTTTGAGTCCCTTGATCCTATTGGTGAGGTACTTTTGGGGTCTTTCCAGTGGCTGCAGGTGTCAGGTAAGGTACATCCCAAATGGGGCATTGTATTCAATTATGGGCCTGATGAGTGATGAGTAGAGGGGCACAATGACTTCTCTTGATCTAGATGTGAACCCTTTCGTGATAAGGTGGGCTATATAGAAGGTCTTTCTAACCACTTTGGCAACGTGATTGTCAAAGGAGAGATTGCTATCTACTTGTAAGTAATCACTTCATGAACCATCACTTGTACAGCTTGCAGAAACATAATTGTTTAATTGCTGCAATGATTATGTTAATGTCAAAACATGGCATTATAGCAGAGGAACAAAATGTATTATTGTGCACCTCAAAAGGAAATACACATACATACCCACAGAGACACACACAGACAGAAACACACACACACACACACACACACACACACACACACACACACACACACACACACACACACACACGTAACTCATTAGTGTTATAGAATGAGATAGAAAATATTTAAATGTTATAGTCTACAGTCCTAAGAGTAGTTTTCAGCAAAAGTATTTATTACCTGACCTGAATTAGCTTCTTCATGATGTGTATGGCTCAATTTTTTTCTCTAATTCTAAAAGTGGTATTTTGGTAGCAGAAAGCAGCTGCAAGGATATGCAAAGGAATAAACACACAGATTTCACATTAAATTGCATTTCAGTGTTATTTGTCCTCATTTTGTAAGGTATTTGCATAGTAAACATATAAGGTATGAAACCTTAATGCAGCACTTACTGCATTTCAAACAAACACCTTATGCTTATTTTCTTCTACAAGCCTTTTAAAATTATTACTGAACAGTATGTTTTAGGACTGAAGCTCACTGTATCAGATTATTGAACAAGTACATAAACTCCTGATTTAGTGTGAGCACCTCTCAGTGCATTATATTGACTAAGCTTTATTGAAGTTGATTTAGTTGGAAATCCATGAAGCTCAACAGCTTTGCTGTACTGTTTAGAAAAACAAAACTTTAAGGATTAGTGCATATGGAATATAAAACCATTAGCCCAGTGTAAGGATGAGAATGCAATACGTCAGCAAACATTATTAGATTGTCTGAGTAAAACAGTAAACCCAGTGATGGGCATATTTAGTAGCTTGAATGTAATGACACCACCTATTGATAAACACAGCATTTTATCTCATATTACATTTGTTATGGCTAGTTAATACTGACAACATTTGCTTGAGCAGCTCTACACTGTATTAGTAACGGAATACAAAAAATGTTATTACTTATCTGGGATATCAGCATAATCCTCAAAATGACTTACAAAGAAGAAGATGAATGTGATTTTTTCTTCAAACAGTAACCTGCATAGATTCATTAACAATAAGCCTCTGAAACCAGACTGTTTCTAGTTTCCATACAAATGTATAAGACTACGTATAGATAAATCAGACAGTGGGCAAATACATGTTTCATAACATAACTAAATTTCAGTAGGTCTGCATGCATTTCATCAACTTGAATTATGCTGCCAAAAATAAATTCCTGTATGCATGGCTACACTCATTATTGGAAGAAATGGCAGCTTTATTTATACTTTTTCAATAGCTGTGTATATCAGTGCTTTGCAAGGGAGACTATCATGGCTCTAACACTTTGCATTTTCTATTCATCCATCACTGAAAGATAAATCTCTACAGTTGTAAATATCAGTGCTAACCTTACAGAAGCAGAAGTACCATGTTTAGATGGCTAGTGCTTAATGACACAGCCCAGCTTCTATGCCAGAATCCAGCTAGTATTTTACTGTACATTGATGTAATGCATGGTACAATTGTTGCCTGACTGCAATGTTTCTGAAGGATAATTCTAAATCCTCAGGGCAGAATTTCCAATGTTAATGACTGGTATTGTTATGATAGGATATTTCTAATATACTAACTCAAGGAAAAGGTTTGATATCTTCCTACCTAATTTTCATATGATTGAGCATATCTCATGGTTCTTTATGAAAAAAAAATGAATAATCTACTAAGACATTGTGAAAACAATCATAACGGCTGGTAAATTCTGGGTGTTCTGCTTTATGAATGTTTAATTTTTGTTTCCGTTTGCTAGACAAGTAGATGCCAAGGAGCTCATGTCTCCTTTTCTGTGGAAATCTCGAAAGACATTTATGCCTACAAGTGAGAACTTGCTGAATACACAGGGGAAATGCCCTGACTTTTCATCAAATATCAGGAAATGCTTAAACATCATCTCAACAACTCCCAACATAGTTACATGGGAATATGATCTAAAGATGGTATCTCAGGAATACAGCAATTTTATCACACTGTACTGCAGTGTAACTGAATGTGAATCCAAGTACCTTATATCAAGAGATATGAGTCTTATTATACCTGTGAATAAGAATGTGGCAATTATATTGAAAAAGAGAAAATTTGTACAGAGTATCAAGTAAGGTTACTTGTTTTTCATTACCAAGGAACAGTATTTATTTTTAACTTTCAGCCGAAATGTCACCAACATGAGTAGGTTGAATCTCTAAGGTGCTATACCCCAAAACACTGATAATCACGCCATCCTTCATTACTGTTATTTTGCAATGGGAGTAGAAACAAAGAATTCTGGTCAGGTTTTCTTGTCATTAGATACAAGAATGTATTTCTACGTCATGAGTACTGGTTAACCATCAAACTTAATAAATCCCTCAGTACATACAATATAAGCAACTCTTCCATTGCAATGCTAAACTAGTCAATGGCTATCATTTTTTAAGTTTTATTTATTTATTGACATTTGATTACGGTAAAGTCTGACTTGGTAGGATCCCATTTTCAGTGGAGGCCCAGGGAGAAAATCTTCAAAATATTACAAAACATTTTAAGAACAATAATTTTTACAGTCTTTAAAAATAACACAAAAACAACTACAGTTTATATAATTATACCTCATTATACATAATCTGAAAGTATTGGTTAAGAATAGCTACAAGCTATATGATAATTGTTTAGTAATTTTAATCAGTTTATAGAGAAATTAAAGGTAAATTGGTATAGTAGAAACAGGAATTGTAATACAAGTGAGAGAGCAGCAGGATTATGGCATATTGAGAGAGAAAGCACACATTAACAATTTCAAAAAATAATTAAAAACTTCCTTTCTAATTAATGGTCCTGCCCTTGCCATGACTCTACATAAATCCCCTCCTCCTTTTTCTGTCACTCATGCAATTTCTTCTTGTTTTTCTTACAGCCCTTATCTCACACAACTTTACTTCACTCTACTTGAAATAATAACAAAATGTAGAACATCTGTAGCTACAGTCTATGTAAATATTTATACTTATAATGTTACATAACCACCATGTGTATATTATTTATGTATCTATTTTTCAATGTTACATCATTTGCACATAACATTTTGTTCACAACTGTCAATGTTATTATCTGCCTTTTGTTAACTAATTCTGTTCTTCTCTATGTGATCACCTTTTTTCTGCATTCTATTGTTAATCCTAAATGTACGTTCAGAATTATTTGTATTGTATTGTATTGGAGCTTTTCTTTTTGGGTCTCCACTGAAAATGGGCTTCTGATTCACTTGGACTAACCCCGTTATCAAATGTCAAATAAATACTAATAAATAAATAAATAAATCCAGGTGAGAGAAATTGATAGAAGTAAGGAAGTGAGCAAAGAAGGGAGAGTAAGGAAATATAAAGTATAAACAGGCATTTGTCCATATTTAGGGCTATAGTTTATCCTGGTTTTGAGCGACAACAGAGCCATCTTTTTTCTAGGAACACTTTCAGAATGGTTTTGAAGGATGGGAGGTAGGCTATTGACCTGATGGATACCTACAAAGAGTTCAAGGCCTTAGCAAAATGGCATGAGTACCGGCAATGTCCATCAGGTTTGATAGGTTTGTGGACAGATTAGATTATAATGACCAACTGATAACATAGTTGTGTAGAATGTAATTTGGTGCTGGACAAGCAGATGGATTCTCGATAATTTTGTAGAAGGTAATAAGCTGTGTTTATGTTACTTGATGGGGTACTTCTAACCAATTTACACTTTTTTATGCTATACAGTGATGGGTTCTGAGAGGTGTATCTGCTGCAAAATTTATCAACTTTGTTATAGCATTGTGCACATTTTGATTTTTGTGATATCTGAAGTTTAGTAAGGATGGCAGCACAATAAAGAAGTGTGGGGAGGAGATAATTAGTGGCAAGTGTAGCTTTATTTATGTTAGTGAGAATGTTTTGGGCTCTTAAAGCATCCCTAGTTTTTTGATGAGTTTTCTTATGAAATTTTGTATGTGCGGGTCAAATTTAAGATTATCATTCATTATCATCCCTAATAATTTGCTATGAGAAGTAATTTCAAGGGTTATATTATCAAGAGAGAGGAAATTAAATTTTGTATTTTGGGAGAGGGATTTGAGGAAAAGTAGTATTTTTTTTTTTTTTTTTTTTTTAATTTTAGGGTCGAGCATGATTTGAAAGTTCCAAAGCCATTGTTTCAATTGCTGTTAAAGCTTCATGAGTAATTTTTTTTAGAGATGTGTCATGTTGTCAGATGCACAAATGAACATGGAGTTATCTGTAAACTGTATTAGGGAGACCTGTTGAGTGGAGTTGTGGAAGGTGTTGGTGAGAATGTTAAAGAGCAGCGGACCAAGGCAGAGACTTGTTGTATACCGGTGATGACTTGACAGTATGGAGAGAGAGTGCATTGCCACTTTAATAACTGATAACTACTGGATAGATAGGTTTTGAACCATAGAAGGGTGGTCTGGGAGACACTTAGTGAAACAGTGTCAAAGGCTTTAGGCAAGTTTAAGAATAACGAGGAGACACGTTTGCTGTTGTCTCTAACTTTATTGACAGTATCTGTATAGGTTAAAACTGCAGTAAGAAGCTATGTTGTGTGGGGCATAAGAGTTCTTCCTGTAGGAAATAGTTTAACATTTCTTTTTGAATACATTTTTCAAGTATTTTGGAGATGGGGGATAAGATTGCTATAGTTCTAAAGTTAGTCATGTGTTTTGAATTTTTTCCTTTGTGCAGAGGAATAATGAATGACATTTTTCAGACAGAGAGAATGTGGCATTCCTGGACTGACATTTTTGTTAGTACTGAGGCAGAGTAGGCAATGCAATTGGCTGCTGCTTTAAGGTACTCACATGGAAGGGCATCAGCTGAAGTAGAGAATGGTTTGTGTTTGTTTAATAATAGTTTTATATAGGGTGCGAGCACAGGTTTGAAGTAGATTTGGTGATATGTGGCTGATGGCCAGACTTATGGTTAGATGTTAAGTAATCCTTGGTTAGAGATGCTAGATTATCTGTGAAATAAAATTTGAATTGTATTGTGGTTTTGAGTGATGAGTTATTAGGAGAGGGGTTGTGGTGAATTTATGGCTGGGATGCAAGATTTCTTTAATGGCTGTCCAGAATATTTTAGGTTGTGTTTGCTATTATTCTGCAAGTTATTATAGTATATTTTTTTGTCTTCATTAATTTGCTTTTTAGTACAAATGTGAAACCTTCTGAAGTTTTCAAGATAGTGTGGTGTTCTGCATTATTTTCATTCTTTCTATGTTTTTCTCTATCCTGCATAGGCATTTTACTCTGGATAGCCACATTACATTGTTTGTTTTTAGTCTCTTCCTTCTAGGGGGTGCAAAGCTATTCAGAATATTTAGGAAAGTTGTGTTAAATTCATTTATAGCATCATCTAATGGGTGGATTTTTAGGAAGTTCCAGTAAATAGATGATGAGGTAGTAATGGACATTTCTGGGTTAAACTTGGAAAGGTGTTGTTACATAAACATGCTGTTTAAGTGGGTGTGAGAAATGCCTTATTGATTAGATTGGGGGATGAATGAACAGTCAGACATTGTACCAGAAGTGATATATTTGCTAGGGTCTGATTTTAGGATCCAGTCTAACAATGAATTTGAAGTCTTGCTATAATGTGTGGTGCTATTGATTAGCTTTGTGAAACCAACAAAGTTCAGACTAGATGTAGGGAAGTTAGAGTTTATGTTCAACCAATTAACATTCATATCATCTCCTAGTATTTTTTTGTGGAATTTTTTATGGATGTCCAATGTAGAATATCTTTCAGAATAGCTATATTGTCACCAGGAGGGATGTAAATAACAGCAATACATATTTGTTTATAATTGTTTAATTTCAGGAGTGTTATAAGAATCTCTGTTGAATTGAATTTTTACATTAGTTTGTAATATGGTGAAATGGGACAGGTGTTGGGAAATATTAAACCAATACCACCACTTTTCCTCTTTATATGGTCATTATGAATGATATTATAGACAGAAGGTATAATTTTGGAGTCATTTATGCTGGGTTTAAGCCAAGTTTAAGTTACAGTGAGAATATTAGGCTTATGTTGGGCAATTCAAGGATGTAATTCAGCAATTTTATTTCTTTTGCTTCTAACATTTATGGCAGCAAAAGTTAGGTTACTGGGTTTGGGGGGTTGACTTTGTAAGGTTAGAGCTGGGTCAAATTACAACAGAGAGGAATCAGTTTATCGCTAATACAAAGCAATTAACAGAGAGGTACAAAGTAAGACACTTTTTCTTTCATTTCCTGAATGAAGAAACCTGTCAGCCAGCAAACTAAGTAACTAGCATATACAGTGTAAATTACTGGTCAAGAGAAAGGACAGTGACCAGTTTAGTAAGTGGTCCTTAGTGTACAAAGACTGCTCTTTTGGAGGGGGAGGAGATGTTAAAGCCAATTTCCAGCACAGATAGGTATTTGACTAGTTGAAGTTAATACACAGCAAGGTATTTCATGCTGAATTTCCTTACATTATACAAAGACAAAATTCTTGATAAATACATTTTGTCAAAGTGCATATGTTCACCAATGAATGGAGAAAAAGTTTCCAAATTCATATTATTTTTCTGCATATGTACAATATGTGATCTTGATGAACTTGTGAACTCTGAAAATCTGAAAGAATATTTATTACGGAGATACCTTATTAAAATGATACAAAGCCTAGACAACACATTCTACATGGACCGACTCAAAGCCCTGTCACTATAGTTGGCATCCTATAGACTTGTAAGAAGTGACCTGTGTCTGGTGTACAAGGCATCCTCTGACCCACTACGTGATGGATTTCCTGCACATCAGCATGCCAAATGGCATCAGAAATACACGGACTATGGATCTAACAGCAGTGGTGTAGCGGTTAATGTCATCACCTCATAGCAAGAGGTTCCCTGGTTTGATTCTCAGCTGGAATGTCTTCTGTGTGGAGTTTGCATGTTCTCCCTGCATTCACATGAGTTTCCTCTAGGTACTCTGGTTCAAATAAACCCAGAATATCTGCTTCCAGTCAGCCTCACTCCACCCCTCCTTCCACTCCCTAAATCTGTATTTTCTTTCCTCCTCTATACTCCCCTCCTCCCCTCTTTAAACTATCCCTTTCTTTTCCCTGACTAACTCCAAATCCCACTAATTACTCATTCCAATTTGACCTCTGCATTCTTTTATCTTTACACTACAAAGGTCTGCCTACAGATTACCTAAATAACACTGTAAACATCCACCTCAACTAGACTAACTCTATTTAAAACCAGACCTCTAGCCTTCCAAGTTTTCAAATTAGATATACTAACCAACTTTGCTTTCTATAAGTTACCAATGATTTCAGACATTGAAACCTAACTGCTTTTATGCCATTCAAACTATCTTGTAGCACTGTAAACTATTTGTATGTATGTAAATGAAATGGCCATGTTACCTACACTTGTCAAACGCTTTTACTTTGTAATTTCTCAGATGAAAACATAAATGAAATGTTTTACTTTGTATTTTTAAGTCAAAAATATTTACTTTGTATTTCTCGAATCTAAATGTAAATCAAATGACCATTGTACCTATGCTTTGTCAAATATCTTATATGTTATTAACTGTACTAGTTTGTGAAGCTTTTCTCCTTGGGCCTCCGCTGAAAATGGGTTCCTGACCCAGTCGGACTTTCCCGGTCAACAAATGCCAAATAAATAAATAAATGCATCTGGAGCATTTCTCCTAAGGCCACTGCTGAAAATAAACTTTGTCCTAGTCAGACTTTCTCAGTCAACAAATGTTAAATAAATAAATAACCCTCTTCTGCAACATCAACAGAATTATTTGGAGGGACAGGTATATCTTGCAGAAGATATCAGTGCTCTGTAACAGACTCCCCATTCACATAAAGCAAAGTTCATCCCTGTCCATATTCAAGCATAACTTGGATCTGTGGATGGGAAACAGAATATTTACCCCAGGACTGCCCCCTGTACTACTAATGGACAGATGCAGCTCCTAAATGCTTAATCCCATGCATGGGTACCGTCAGATTATCTATGGTATGATCCCGATTATTTTCACTGGGGTAATATATAATTATCACCTATATGATGGGTAAGACCAATCTCTAAACAAATGGGATAGGTTAATTTGAGCACAAAAAGGGGAACTCGCTAGGCTTAAAATGGCCTGCAAGGGCAACTAGCCTTGTACTTAACTATTAATCTATGAACCTATAAAAAGTTCCATCAGTAGTTACAGTTTATATTTACAGATAGTGTTATTTATATACAGACATATCACTTTAGTACATCTTACTTCCCATTGATTGACATACATAAATACAGTTTACTTTTACAAACATTGCCTACATTCAAAGACAGCATATTAGTATGAAAGTCTGATAAGTGAAAACAAATTACATTTTGAAGTAGCAAAGTATAATTTTTAATTTTCATTTTTTACAGTTAATATAATTGCACACACACACACACACACACACACACACACACACACACACACACACACACACACACACACGCACCCACATGCACATATAAATATCGATGCAGTGTTGTACACATGCAGGAGAGGGGGAAGTATATATGCAAAAGTGTGAGTCTAGGCTATAGATGATAGTAGGTTTATGAAGCGGAAAAAAAGAAAGAGTGAAAAAATGGAGGGGTAAGAAAGGAATAATCAAGAGGTTAGAAGCGTAGATATACACAAAGGTATCTTATGGAGTACATATGTAACTGTAAAGAGCACCAAAGCTAATATAGATATTCTGCAGTGGGTTGCAAAACCAAGTAGTTACTATTTCTAATTGTCATTTTACTTTTTGTAGAAATAATTTTAGGTTTGTTTCTGTTCTGATATCCAGAGGAACTGAATTCCAGGCCTTTGCAACATAGGCTGGATAAAGAGAGTCCACATATTGATTGTTTGATTTGGGAGAGAGGATTTGGATGTTTGAGCCCTGAGATTTCAAAGTGGTTCATATAGTTCAATAATATTTACTTGTATTATTTAGAATGCTGGATGCTGTTCTGAGTCTAGCTACTGATAAGTTTTGTTTTAGGTTTCATCATTGGATTTGCTGTGCTAAACAGTGCTGAGCTCTCTGGGATGGTTATTCCTTAGAATGGGGCTATATCTATATGTATATTTATATCTATATCTATGTATAGTAAAGCTGGAAGTAGTAGAAGCGGTGCTTAATGTAGCAGTGACTAGTGTATTTTATATAATGCTCCTGATTTTTTTTTTGTGCTGCAATGCAATAAGTACAATGTTGGTTAGGCTTAAGTTTATGGTCTGTGACTACCCCCAATAACTTAGTGTGATTTATCTGTTGGAAGCTAGTGATGTGAATACATGTAATGCCATTTTCTGGAATGTTTATTGTACTGTTGTGATTGAGTTAGCAATAAAAATCTTTATCATAGTTCATTTTTTGGCAGTCAGTATTAAATTAAATTTAGTGAGCTGTTGTTCTAATTTTGTGAAGTGCAAATGTGTTTGATTTTGAAGTTGGATAAATAACAGAGTTTTAGTAGAGTGCATCAAGATGGGATTGTCTGTGTATTGTATGAAAATTGCATGTTTTATAATTGTGTGCATATCATTAATGAATATAATTATAATTAAAAAATCATCGAGCATCCAATCTATGGCTATATATATTCAGTGTGAATAGCCTTTGTTTTTTGAGGAGTTAACTTTGTAGCATGCCAAATTCCCCAAATTGTCAAACACATTAAAAAGACATTCCTAGATCCATTATTTGCTTTATTCAAATAGATCATAATGTCTTTTGTGTAGACAGTGAAAAATCTTTGCATGTCTCCCTGAATGAAGTACTCCTTGACAGGTATATAAATCAGTTTAGCAAGTCATGGTTCCAGACACTGTGCGGACAAAATCAGTAAAAATGGCACTTCGCCACCTCATTCCACCACTTATTTTTATTTAATTAGGGAGGCTAGTCCCTAGTTTGATCTTTGACATTTTTATTTGACTAGAGAGGCTAGCCCGTAGTTTGATCTTTGACAGATCAATAATAATCAGAATAATAAAAGATAGGCATTTCTACTAACATCCTAAGTTAGCAAATAAGTTTTAACCTGATTATCAGAGTAGTCTGTAAGAGCCAGAGTATAGTGACAATGATTTCAGTCTGCCAGTGTATGACATGTGCTGAAGACCCTGAATTTTCTTTGTAAGAAACCTTTGAGGTCTTTCCAGTTGCTGCAGGTGCCTGGCAAAATGTATAGCAAAGGTAGCACTGTACTCTATTATTGGCATGATGAGTGAGGAATACGGGGGAGGGGTTATAACCTCTTTTGTTCTGGATTCAATGTCCTTACTTATGTAGTGGACAATGTAGAAAGTCTTTCTTACCACTGTGGAGAGAAAGGCTGCTGTCAGCCTATGTGCCCATATCTCTCACCACTGATTGCATGCTTAGAGTGTTGTTATTAACGTGGCAATCTCTAGTGATGTCGGGTTTGCTGAAGGGGATGATAATGCATTTTTTGCACTGACTTTTAGCCCATGACTTTTGCAGCACATGTTTGTCTGTGTAAGTCCCTGTTGTAGAATGCTGATATCGTCTGGTACTCGATGACTGCACCCAGTTTGCAATCATCAGCAAACTTTGTCAGCCATAGGCTCTTTCACATTTTATCAGGCACAGCTAGTGAGGCTTGTGACTTTGTGACTGGATTATGCTCAACATGTAGAATATATGAGGCAGTATTTACAATTCTACAAAATTAGAATTCCAGTGGAATAAATTTTGTTTTTTCTACAGTTTGTTTTATGCATCTATTTGTTTTATGCCTTAAACATTCTAAGTATATCTGTTTCTCTCCATAAGAGTCACTTTCCTTGGTATCAGATGGATAGTGTGAGTGTCTTCCTTCTGTTTGAGGGAACTGTTTTATTTTGCAGGTTTATTATAGAAATGTGGCTTTCATGTATCAGCTTTGCTTTAGAAACAAGAGTTGAAATCTCTTCTTTTAACTTAATTTGTTTGTTTTCATTCAACTAATTGTTTTGGAATTTATTTCCAACCTCCACAATTTGGCACTTACAGTTTACCGAAGAAGATCAGTACACCGTTCATTTGTTTTACAACATAACTTTCACTTTTCTTCCTGTAGTATAAAGTTTTCATTCTATTGGAATTTTTGTTCCATCTCTTTGATGTGTTTATGAAGTGCACTGAAGTCCCTGTTACTGTATCTCTGTATGAAGTTATTCATAGCATTTTTAAGCTCCTAGGCAATAGTGTTGACTGCTGACTTTCTTTTAGTTTCTCAGATTTATTGCTGTGTTTAACCAAGGCTGAGACTGAAATAAGGCTAATGGGATCAGTGTTCTACCCCCGTTAACGGATTTAAAATAAAAAATAAATAAATAAAAATAATTCCTCTTGTATAAACTGAGACAGTCCTCTAATATGACAAAGAGTTTATGTACAGTTCATGATTTTTTTCTCAGTCTTTTACAGTTGTATTTTTAGTAATTCCTTTCAGCTTGCACTCTCTGATAGTTTACATTTATGTCAAACAGGGCTTGCTAACCTTTGGTAGCTGTTGTAATACATTCTCTTTTTTGTGCCAGTGTGGCTCTGAAACTGGCTTCTGTTTTATATTTCAAAGTCCAGCACCAGGTCACTTTGCATTTTTTTACTTTTGGCTTGAGATATAATTTGAATTAACACTTTCATGTTTACTTTAGTGTTTTACTGTTCCCACTTGCACAGAATGTTTAGTAAGTCTTTTGGACAAGTCAACAATTTTTTGCCTGCTTTATTTTCCATTTCTTTTCATGGCAGACGAAAAGGTCAAAGTCAACCAAAACATTGTCAAAAGCACTGCCATTTTCAGAAATCATCTGTTTCAAGATGGCTATTAATTAGGTCTATTTAAATCAGTGGCCTCTGGCTACCATAGCATTTTTATAGTCTTAGTGAATGTTTGAACTTCATTTTGCAGAGGCACATAGCATGGAGATAATGCCTCATTTCCCTTCTCTTTATCTAGGTTAATGCTTTGGTGCAATAATATATTTCTTGCAATAAATTCCATTAGCTTTTTAACAAGTTCTTAATGCTTCTCAAGACTCTCTTATTCAACATCTGAGTTCTCTTCAACTTCATCCATTATAGCGCTCTTAGAGCCTATGGAGCTAGATTCATTCCTCTCCAGTAATGTTTCAATTTGCATAACTGCAGCACCACAATGAACATGTATCCACTAGCTCCTGCATTTCAGCAATATTCTAATGCAAAGAACATCCATTCTGCTGCAGTTATGCAGTGCTTGTTGCCACTCTTAGACGCCCAACACTGCCTATCTTTTTGAGCCCATGTTGCTATATCTCAACTTTAATGATAGCAGGATAGGTATCACTTTCCTTATTACAACTTTAACTTCCTAAGTTTCAATGCAAGCAACTCACTATTTATTCCACATAATTTTCTTCCATGTTATACACAACAGTGAACCATATTTTCACTGTCTGAGGCTTTAACTTATTTAAAACAAATGCTTTATATAAACTTTAGCAAAAAAATACAACCAGAATATTGGTAAAGCAAGTTTTGTGATACTTTTTTTGTTGTGAAATTTTGTATAACACCAACATACATGTCTTTTCCAAGCTACCTTTCATCTATATATATATATATATATATATATATATATATATGTATCTATATATAAATATATACATACACAAACACACACATATTTTACCCAAATCCATTTCCTAACAAAACAGTATATTTCAGGAGAATTAAGGTTCTCTTCTGAAAGCAGTATCAGGTAACAGTTTTCACTTGATCTAGACACAGGACGGGTCACAAGTTAAAAAAATGGCTGGGTCATGTAGCAGTTTTTTTTCAGTGTTGCAATACACTACACTCTGAATTGCCTTTAGCAGATTGTAAAGATTCCACTCTGCATGCTATAACGCTATTACGTTTGCATTCAAAAACTTGTATGGCACGGCAAAGGCTCCTATTTGCTTGAGTTTCCATTATCTACCAGGAAGTTTACTTAAATGCCACAAACCGTCCCCACTAAACTTTTCTTATTACTCCCAGGGTAAACAGTAGAATAGGAAAAAAGTTACTGAGTATGCATCTGTTTTAGAAGTGCCATACTATTAAACTATTTGTGCTTTAGCTTAAAACAAGCAGTTTAGTCACCATTTCCCAATGTGCATACTTCAGAATTGCCGGACTTATTTTCTAAAGAAACCAGTGCAATACTTTTTCCTCAATATATCATTGTTTCTGAACACAGCATACATATTGGCACAAAGCTTTTTTTCCCAGAACTCTGTGTACTATTTACTACTTCATGTATTAAATTAGACCACGTTTCTATACTTTATCTACATCAAAAAGACTTTCTGAGAATTTTAAAATGTCCAAGGGTGGTTCATGGTACTAGCAGCCTCTCCAATTAAAAAGAAATATATATATAGATACACACACACACACACACACACACACACACACATTTATATATATATATATATATATATATATATATATATATATATATATATATAGCTGACAAATGATAGCTGTGTATGGGAGAGTCCCTTTTCCTGCACTGTAGTGTGATCTCAGAGTGAGAATAGTTAAGTAGCGGGGGGTGTAGGGGGTACAGTGGGGCTTGCCCCCCTGCATAACACAGTTTTACTGTGTTTGCAGGTATGTAAATGGTGTTATTTCAGGATGTCAGTATTTGGGAATGTCGATTATATGGTGTCAGCGATATGAAAGTCAGCATTCTGAATGGTCGACATTCTGAGATAGACCCATATATAGGTTCATAGGTAGGTACTAGGCTATCTGCCCAAGGGCATTTATAAGCCTAGCCAGAGTGTGTCGGCTTTCGCCGCCCCATTGATTAATTAAATGATCCTCTGTCAAGCAGAACCAATGAAGTGATTCCAGGAGTGTATTTTCTGTTACCCATCCACTTGTTAAGGTTTCTCTTGAAGAGTGTTAGTGAGGGGCTCTGCCTGATGTAATTTGGAATTTTGTTCCAAAGCATGGGGAGTCTCTGTGACAGGAATCTATCCCTCCAGCATATTCTATTTATTGTTGTGGTGAGGTTTAGCTCACTAGAGCGCGTGGCTCACAGTGACTTGGATTTCTTTAGGTGGAACATGTCCATCAATTCTGAATTGGACATGGTGTTGTAAGTCAGGCAGAGTTCACCTCTGAGGAAGCGATATGTCACTAAGTACAGCCATTGTTTTTTCAGTCGGGCTGCATAGGACATATGTTTGAGACCAGTAATCCTCTTGGTGAGGTACTTTTGTGGTTTTTCCTGCTGTTGGAAGTGCCTTCTGAGGTACATCCCAAATGGGGCATTGTACTCTATAATGGGTCTAATGAGTGACAAGTAGAGGGGCATTATAACCTCTTTATTTCTAGATGTGAACCCTTTAGTAATTGGATGGGCCACATAGAAGGATTTCCTAACTACTTTGGCAATATGATTATCAAAGGAGAGATTACTATCTACCTGGGTCCCCAGATCTCTTATTATCTCTTCTGTATTAAGGGGGCTGCCACCTATGTGGTAATTCATGGGTGTTTTGTTTTTCCAAAACAGGATGACTATGCATTTTTTGGCATTTAGCTTGAGGCCATGACTTTGACACCAGGTGTCCGTCTCAGTAAGGCCCTTTTGGAGGATGTCAGTGTCAGCCGGTGAGTCAATTATGGCTCCCAGTCTGCAGTCATCGGTGAACTTGGTTAGCCATAGTCCTCCTGTGTTTGCTTGTACTTCTGAGAAGTATATGCCGAACAGTAGGGGTCCCAGGACTGAGCCTTGTGGGACACAACTTGTGACTGGTTTAAAGTTGGACCTGGAGCCCACTATTCTTACCGTGTGAGTTCTGTCTGTAAGCCAGTTGGCAACATATCTCATGAAGTAGGGGTTTATGTTCAGGCTGGTGAGTTTTTCTATAATACCTGAGTGGGGAATGGTGTCGAAAGCCTTGGTGAGGTCAAGGTAGGCTGTGTGAACCACCTTTCCTTTGTCTATGGCCTTGGTGATTGTCTTGAAGAAGTCATCTAGGTTTAGTAGGCATGATCTGCCCTTAACAAAGCTGAACTGGGTTGGATCAAGTGTTTGGAGGTTCCCAATGTCTTTGTTAATAAGTTCTATGATGATGCACTCCATAACGTTGCAGACCAGGCTAGTCAGGCTTATGGGGCGACAGTTACCAGGGTCAGTTGTGGCCCCTCCTTTGTGGAGAGGAATAGCCGTTGCCATGCACCATTTTATGGGCATGTAGCGTGTGGACAGGCTGAGGTTGAACAGCGTGTTTAGGTGGGGGGTTAGTTCATTCTGTAGTTCGTGCAAGACACAGCCTGGGACACCTTCTGGTCCCATTGATGCTGTGTTTTTGGCTTTTGAAAGGGCTGTTTTCACCTGTGCGTCTGTGATTTTTGGGACACCACACTTTTACAGTATTGTCGTGGGCCCTTTTGGAGGTGAGAGGGGGTGAAGTTTGCACTGAATCTGTCTGCCAGGATATTGGCAATATCAGTAGGTTCAGTATATTTTGTGCTATTTTGCACTAGTTCAGTGCACATCTGCGAGTTGCCACTTAGATTCTTAACATAGCTAAAGAAGGCTTTGTGGTTATCTTTTGAATCCTTGGTTATTTTTCTTTCAAAGTTAGCCTTGGATGATTTCATGAGGGACCACAGTTTCTTACTGATACTGATCAGGGATGTCCTTCCTTCTTGGGATTTGCTTTTCTTCTGAATTAGTTTCCTCCTTCTATTGTATAGCCTGTTTATTGCAGGGGTCCACCAAACTGGTTTCCTTCTCTTAAAGGAGTGAGTCTTGGTTTTGCTAGGGATGGCATGATCCATGCATCCTTGTAGGTGCTCATAGCATGCATTTGTAAATGCTTCTGTATCTTGGGCAGCGTTATCCTTTAGCATGGGGGCTGTGAAACTTACCGTCTCTGTCTTAAGTAAAGTGAAGTTTGCTTTAGAAAAGTTTTTTATTGTGGTTTCCTTAGTTGGGGTGGTGATGGGGTCTGGACATCCATAGTGATTAGTTTATGGTCTGATCTAACCAGTGACGGGTTGACCTCTGGTGTGGAACACCTGTCGCCCATGTTGGTGATGACCATGTCCAATAGGTTTTCACCTCTGGTAGGGGAGTTTACCAGCTGATCCAGGGCATTTGAGCTGATGAATTCTAGGAAGCACTAGGCCTGGGAATTTGTACTCCAGTAGTTTTCCCAGTGAATGATAGGGTAATTGAAATCGCCCAATATCAGGGTGTTTGGTAGGACCTTCATGTTTTCCAGTGTCTCCAGAAAGGTTGAGTGGTGGTCCTGGGTCATGGAGGGTGATCTGTAGCAGGCCACAATTTGCATTGCAGATTTGCCCGATGTTAGTTGCACATGAATGATCTTAGAGGTATCATGCTGTGCCACTAACATGGAGGTGTAGGTATCCTTGATAAATATGGATACACCCCCTCCTTTTGTGTTTCAGTCCATGTTCTGTGGCCGAAACGTGTGATATGAGTTGTAGCCTGGTAGTGCTGGGGTGCTCTCTGGAGCCTTGAACCAGGTTTCAGTTCCTGCACAGATGTCAACATTCTCCATACTGAGGAGTGCTTCGAGCATGTGCATTTTGAGATTTAAACTCCTGGCATTGTTTAACATAACCCTCAGTTTTTTGTTAATTGTGCTGTTTGCGAAGGTGGGTTTGACTTTTGAGCCTTGCGTAAAAAAGGCACTATGGGGGCAGCAAGAGCCTTGGCCAGTATTCGAAAGCCTAGGGGTGACAGGTGCAAGCCATCTCTTGTGAAGCAATGTGGCTTGTCGAGCATGTCTTCCCAGGCTGACAGACACTGGATCCCCTTTGAATGACACCAGAGGCTTAGCCAATTGTTGAAATTGATAATTTTTTCTTTATACTGAGGTATCATTCTTGGTGAGGACAGGGTGCTACTCAGGGTCAGGGTTATACCAGCCTGGGCTACATGATCAGAGAGCTCTTCCATGTCTCTTTTCATGTAGTCCAGGGAGGTACGTCTCAGGTCATTCACACCAATATGAACAATGACAGAGTCATATTTTTCCTTGTTCTGGAGTGACCTGAGTGCTTGTGTTATGTGGCAGATTCTGGCTCCAGACAGGCAGCTTAACAGTAACCTTCTGCTTGTCAAGCCTAGTGAGTGGGGACATCAGTGTGCCTGACTATAGAGTCACCTATTACTAGTGTGTTAAGTATGTTATTTCGCCTTAAGGGCTGTGATTGTGTGGCACACTGATTGTGTGTTTTATGCATTGTCTGGTTTGTGACAGGAAGTGCATGTTGTTTGGCTGTCTGCTTTGGAGCTCTCTGATGCTTTTTCAGGTTTTTATTTAGAGCCTCTGAGTATGATTTTGTGTATTTGTGTGTATTTTTTGCCAGTGCTGTTTTAGTAGGTCTGTGTGTGGCTGGAGTTGTGGTGCAAATGTTAACCTTCTCCTCTTGACTGTCTGCTCCAGTCTTGGGTGGAGACAGCTTAGCTTCCAGTTTGGCTGTATAATTGCATCTCTTGCATATGTTACTGTTTTGTGTTAGGAGGAGAGGGTTGTCTGTGTACGTGAGGCAGTTGTAACATTGCCTCAGGATACCCAGATTCACCAGCTGGACTGGAGAGTGCACCTGAAGTTGCCCTTTGGTCATGCCTGAATAGTAGGGTGAGCTGCTTAGTCGCTTGGTTGGTGAGGGGTAAATAAAGAGCCTTGCCCTGCTGGGCAATCAGTGTCAGGGTATATAAGTGCTTGCTATTAGGTCTGAGCAAGTGCTGGGCTGTATGATGCTTTTTGAGTGCTTAGGTTGAGAGTTAGACTAGTTTCAAGAGAAAAACTGAAGAGGAGACTTATTTATATATATATGTATATATATATATATATATGGGTTCATATGATACCGTCGACAACTGACTAAATCGACAACCGGCCCTGTATCACCACTTTTCAAAACCATACAGCATCGAATTAATTTCGACACCACACGATCGACACTACAAATTTCTAACAAGCAACATGTTATAACAGGGAACAGTTGAGGTGGTATAGGATAGTGATTTAAAGTTAGTAATATGTACTTGTTGTGTTACACACATCCCCATACCTCACATGTTAATACCTCGCTATAGCAACTATATGTCTGCTAGTGTCGTCGGTTTATTGTGTAGAAATAAGAAGTGTCGTAGCGTCGGTGTCGGTTGGTTAAAGTGGTGCTAAAGTGGTTGTCGTTGTCGTCGTTCATCGGCAATCACTGTTATATATATATATATATATATATATATATATATATATATATATATATAGTACTTTGTGTCTTTTTAATAAAGAATTTTTTTTATTTAGACACCCTAAAAAGTAAGAAAGAAGGATGAAGAGTGAAACCTTTGCAAAAGAAACACAGACAAGCTCATTTCAGAAAAGCATTCAAAGATGCTTTTACTGATCCTGCTACTTTTTTTCTTTTCTATTTCTTTTCTACTGTCCGGGTGCTCATATTCTTATGTGTCCCAAGTATAGTGTGCATACCAGCCTCAGTAGTAATCTAACCAGGAAAGTTTTCTCAATCATGGTTGCATACCAGGAGTGTCTCCCTCTCTGCGAGCTGGCGACCAACTTCACATTCAACTAGTCAACTCTGCAACTAAACCTAGACTCTACTGGGAGCAACATGGAAGTCATAGTTTGCTGTTTCTCCCTAATTCTATGTTATTAATGGTGTGCACACTGCTCAGTCACACTTACTTAAGTACCCTCTCCCACACTTATTTCTCTGCCAATCCTTACTTTACTTTGCCTTGTAGCTTTTGACATTAAACAGTTCAGTCACCCTCACGATCATACTTGTACTTGGCTAAACTAACCCACACTGATACTGTACAGACCATCCCACTGGTTCAGTTCCTCACTGACCTGGGTAGTGCTAGGCTAGTTGATTGCTTTTTGTGCTGTCTCTGCCTGCTGCTACCTCAGTGCAATATCTCATAGTGGTCACCTTTCCCAGCCTGCTTTATTCTTTCTCTGTTCTCACCCAGTATGTCTTTGCACTTAAACTATTTAATTTCTCGTTTTTTTTCTGAGTTCCCACTCTTTTTGGACCTAGCTCCTCCCCCTGTTATTGCATCCATACAGAAGTTTACTTAAGTTTACTTATTTCCCATTCAACATTAGGTGCCATCTTCTTTTTTTTTTTTTTTTCTATTTTCTTTCTACTGTCCAGGTGCTGATATTGTTATGCATCCCAAGTATAGTGTGCATACCGCATTAGTCTGTTATACTATTACAGTGGATTAGCATTTTAATATGTAGTTTTTTTGTTGTTTTTAAGAAGAACTCTGTATTTTTTGTGGCTGTACATCTTGTTCATAATGTTAAAGCTCAGATAACAATGTGTGCTGACTCTTGATTTACTGTTTTCGTCCTGCATGGTACCTTGAACTTGTTTAGGAGAGCTGTTTGCTAATGCTTGGTTTAAGTAATTGTTTCTATTCTTTCTATATTACATGCAATAATCATCACAGTAGATGTGTATATTTTGTACTGTTTATTGCCTATATGTAACCTGCTATTAAGAAACTTTCAGCTGAATCTCCATTGTTCACTCTGCTTCATCTCTCACTGAATGTGCCTAACTTTCAACTTCTGTACTGTGGATCAGTGTTTCCTGGCCTTTTACTCCTTCCTGTTCTCACCAATACTACTCTCTCTGTCTATCATCTACTACTTTACTACTATCTCTGTCTCTCTCAGTCATACTTATCCATTTAACCTGATAGCCATCACTTTCAGTTTCAACATGCCAATTTGCTATACCCTGGCTTAACTCCACTCTCTTACATCCTTCTACTACCATTCAACCTGTATTATTTGTTGCATGTTTTTCTTTTTACTTTTTTTCTGCCTCTCTAAATGTTATGTGTTATATTCTTTGTTTCTCTCTTTCCCTTTAATTTCAGTATCCTACATCGTTGCTCCTAATCTCAGTCTCTATTATTCCTTACATTTGCTTTCTCTCTCTGTCTTTTCAGCCTCAGTAGTAATCATGCTCAGGAAAGTTTTCTCAGTCATGGTCACATACCAGAGGTGTCTCCCTCTCTGTGAGCCAGTGAGCAACTTCACATTCAACTAGTTCATAGGTTTATAGGAAGGTACTAGGCTATCGGCCCTGGGGCCTATACAAGCCTAGCCAAAAAGGTACCCTGGCTTTCACCACCCAAGAAAATTATTTTCCTGCACCCCTGTCGTGCAGAGCCACAGAGGTGATCCCCAGGGTGAATTTCCTATTTCCCATCCAATTATCAAGATTTTTCTTGAAGAGTGCTAATGAGGAGCTTTGTTTGATATAGATAGATAATTTGTTCCAGAGTATGGGAAGTCTCTGGGACAGGAATCTATCCCTCCAGCATGTTCTGTTTATTGTGGTGACAAGGTTTAGGTCCCTAAAGCATGTAGCTTAGACAGATTGGGATTTCTTTAAGTGGAGCATGTCCGACAGCTCTGGGTTTGACATAGCTTTATTTGCTAGGCAGAGATCTGAGTAGGTGATATGCGACAGAGTAAAGCTGGAGTTTTTTGAGACGGTCTATGTAGGGCATCTGTTTGAGGCTGGTAATCCTCTTTGTGAGGTATTTCTGTGGTCTTTCCAGTCGTTGTAGATGTCCTGTGAGGTACATACCAAAAGGGGCATTGTACTCTATAATGGGTCTAATGAATGACGAGTAGAGGGGAACAATGACCTCTTTTTTCCTGGATGAAAAACATTTTGTGTTGAGGTGTGCCATGTAGAAGGATTTCCTGACTACTGTAGCAATGTGATTATCAAAGGAGAGGCTACTGTCCACCTGTGTCCCAAGGTCTCTTATCACACTTTTGATGTTAAGTAGACTACCACCTATGTGGTAACTCATGGGTACAGAGTTTTTACCAAAGGGGATGACAATGCACATTTTAGCATTGAGTTTGAGGCCATTACTTTGACACCAGGCATCTGTCTCAGTGAAACCCTTTTGTAGGATGTCCATATCATTAGGAGTTTCAATTATGGCTCCTAGTTTTCAGTCATCTGCAATCTTCATTAGCCAAAGTCCTTCTGTGTTACCCTGTATTTCAGAAAAGTAGATACCAAACAGGAGAGGACCCAGGACTGAACCTTGTGGTACTCGACTTGTCACTGGTCTAAAGTTGGATTTGGAGTCTGCTACTTTTACAGTGTGGGTTCTGTCAGTGAGCAAGTTGGCAACCCATCTTGCGACATAGGGATTTATACCTAGTTTAATGAGTTTATCTATAATTCTAGAGTGGGGGATGGGGTCAAACCCTTTGTAAGATCTAGATAGGCTGTGTGAACCACTATACCCTTGTCTACAGCTTTGGTGACTGCTTCAAAGAAGTCAATCAGGTTTAGGAGACATGATCTGCCTTTTACAAACCCAAACTGAGTGGGGTCCAGAGTTTGGAGATTACCAATATCTTTGTTTATAAGTTCCATGATGATATGTTCCATGGCCTTGCAGACCAGGCAGGGTCCGTGGTGGCTCCCCATTTGTGGAGTGGGATAACCATTGCTGTGTGCCATTCAGTGGGCACAAAGCCTGAGGTGAGGCTATGATTGAACATGGTGCTTAAGTGGGGTGCCAGTTCATTCTGTAGTTCATGTAGAATGCAGCTTGGGATGCTGTCAGGTCCCATGGATGCTGTGTTCTTGGCATTGGAAAGTGTTGTTTTTACCTGTGCAGCCATGATTACAGGAACTTTGCATTCTTCTGGTATAGAGATGGGCCCTTTAAGGGGTGAGGGGTGGTAAAGTTAGCACTGAACCTATCTGCCAGGATGTTGGCAATATCAGTTGGTTCTGTATATTTACTGCCATTGTGCTGTAACGCAGAGCAGATCTGAATGTTGCCATTGAGATTCTTGACATAGCTATAGAATGCTTTGTGGTTGTCTTTAGAATCAGTGATGATTTTGTTTTCATAACTAGCTTTAGAGGATTTTATGAGGGATCTCAGCTTCTTACTGAGGCTGACCAGGGAGTTCTTCCAGTCATGGGATTTTACTCTTTTTTTTGCAACAGTTTCCTTCTTCTGTTGCAGAGTTTGTTTATGGCATGGGACCATCAGATTGGCTTCTGTTTTTTGGAGGATAGCATCTTGGTTCTGCTAGGGATAGCATGGTCTATGCACTCGTGTAAGTGCTTACATTGCATTTGTGTAGGATTCAGCAGTCGTATATCTATTGTCCGTCTGCATAGGTGTTGTGAAGTTTGCCACTTCTGTCTTCTGGCTTTGGAGAAATTTTTACGGTGGTTTCCCTAATGGGGGTGGGGACGGGATGTGGATGTCTAGGCTGATTAGCTTGTGGTCGGATCTGACCAATGAGGAATTGGCCTCTGGTGTGGAACACCGGTCACCCATGTTGGTAATGACCAAGTCTAGGATATTGTTGCCCCTGGCTGGGTGTGTGGATAAGTTGATCCAAGGCATTGGAATTTATGAATTCCAGAAAATGATGAGCAAAAGAAATGGTGCAAAAGTAGTTTTCCCAGTTAATGGTGGGCTAGTTGAAATCACCCATTATTAGGGTATTGGGTTGTACCCTAATATTTTCCAGTGTATCAAGAAATGAGGAGTGGGAATCCTGGGGCATGGTGGTGGATCTGTAGCAAGTAACAATTTGGATTGTGGTCTTGCCCAGAGTTAGTTGCACTTGGATAATCTCAGATGCATTATGCTGAGCAACTAGCCTGGAGGTGTGGATATCCTTAATGAATATGGACACGCCTCCACCTTTAGTGTTTTGGTCCAGCTTAGGTGGCCAAAAGGTTTGGTATGAATTATAGCCTGGTAATGCAGGGGTGCTCTCTGCAGTCTTGAACCAGGTCTCTGTCACTGCACAGATATTGATGTTCTCCATTTTAAGGAGTGCCTCGAGTGAATGCATTTTGAGGTTTAGACTTCTAGCATTGAGTAGCATTACCCTCAGATTTTGCTTGCTTGTACCTGTTATGGTGGTGAATTTGTCATTTCAACCTTGCCTAAAAAAGGCACTATAGGAGTGGCAAGAGCCTTAGCCAGTATCCGGAATACCAAGGGCAACAGGTGCAGGCCATCTCTGGCAAAGAATTGTGGTCTGTCTATTATGTCATCCCAAGCAGACAAATACTGGATACCCTTAGAATGACACCAGAAGCTTAGCCAATAGGTGAAGTCAATCATTTTGTCCTTGTACTGTGGTATCTTTCTGGGTGATGGCAGGATGTTACTCAGGGCTAGGGTCATTCCTGCCTGGGCTACAATATTGGAGAGCTCCTCCATGTCTCTTTTCATGTAGTCCAAGGAGGTACATATCAGGTCATTCACACAAACATGGACAATGACAGTCATATTTGTTCTTGTTGTGGACTGACCTGAGTGCATGCATTATGTGGTGGATCCTGGCACCTGACAGGCAGCTGACAGTAACTTTTTCCTTGTTTAGCCTGGTGAGTGGAACATCAGGTGTCTGACTATAGAGTCACATATGACTAGAGTGTTGAGTATGTTGTTATGCCTTATATGCTGTGGCTGAATGGCACACTGAGTTTGTGGGCTATGTGTCATTTGGATTGTGTTGGGGTGGAGGTTACATGTGTTTCTGCTTTGGAGGTCTCTGTTGCTTGAGCAGAGTTTTATTGAGAACCTCTGTGAATGTAGGTGTGTGTTTTATGTTGCTGTGTGTGTGTTTTGGTAGTGTAGGTTTTGAGGGACTATGTGATGATTGTGGTGTGGTGCAAGTGTTTACCTTCTCCTTTTGACGGTCTAGTCCAGTCTTGGGTGAAGAGAGCTTTGCTTCCAGTTTGGTTATATAAGTGCATCTCTCACAGGTTGTAGTGTTGGGTGGTAGGAGGAGAGGGTTGTCTGTGTACATGAGGCAATTGCTGCATTGCCCCAAGATGCCCAGATTCCTCAGGTAGACAGAAGAAAACACCAGGCGGTGACCCTTAGACGTGCCTGGATAGGTGATTATTTATTAAGTACTAAAAACTGTTTTCCTCTAGACAAGTGAAGAAAGTTGAGTGATGTAGTAATTTGTAGCTTATTTAGTACTTGCAATGAGTTCTGAACAAGTGCTGAGCTCAAAGGAACAGATTTGAGTGCTAAAACTAAAAGACTGGCTAGTTCTAAGGGAAGATTTGAAGAGCAGACTTTATGGTGCCAGAAATAGTTTAACGCTAGATAAGCAGCTATGCATAAAGTGCATTTTTTAATATAACAGTAGCAAATGAGCAATCCGATTTAAACAAATTAACCAATAAAAAGCTAAAAACTAAGCCCCGTTCCAGCAGTCTTCGATTAGACAAGTTCTAACTGCACACTCCTGCCACTAGGTTGCAGGGGAACCTTCTCCAAAAAAAGATGGTCTGGATTAGTGCTCAAGTTATGCAAACAAAGCTGGATTCTGCAGGTCTGAATTTAGTCTATGCTACAGCAAATAAGGCATACCAATTTCAGAAAGAAGCAGTTCAAATAAGCAGGCACAATAAGCCTTTAACCAGAAACTCCCAGCTCAGAAGGGCAGAATCTACCCTCTCCTCCCACAAGAGTGCAGACCACACATTCTTAATGTAAAATAACTGGCCCAAAGCCCAATTGCTTTAACCAGAACTAATACACTTTTAGAATAACAGACACTAAGCCTTCAATCAGCAACTCCCAACTTAGAAGGATGTAAGCTACCTGTGCTGCCACAACAGTGCAGACCACAAACTTTCTTAATGTAAAACAACTAGTCTGAAGCCCAGGTGCTTCAACCAAAGGCTTAGAATAACAGTTACAATTTAATCAGGCTACTAACAAGAAGTAATAAATGCAACAGAATAAATGCAACAAAGTAGGAAGAAACACAAATACAGTAAAAGCAATTATTTTTATATAACAATAGAAAACATGCAAACTGATTTAAACTAATTATGCAATTAACCAGTAAAAAAGCTCAAAACTGAGCCCTGTTCCAGCAGTCTTCAGTCAGACAAGTTCTAACTGCACACTCCTGCCACTAGGGTGCATGGGGAACTTTCTCCAAAAAAGATGGCCTGGATTAGTGCTCAAGTTATACAAACAAAGCTAGATTCAGCATGCCTGAATCTAGTCTATGCTACAGCAAACGAGGTGCACCAATTTCAGAAAGAAACAGTTCAAATAAGCAGGCACATAAACCCTTTAACAAGAAATTTCTAGCTCAGAAGGGCAGACTCTAACCTCTCTCCCACAAGAGTGCAGACCACAAACCTTCTTAATGTAAAATAACTGGCCTGAAGCCCAAGTGCTTAAACCAGAACTGATACACTATTACAATAACAGACAATGAGCCTTCAATCAGCAATTCCCAATTCAGAAGGATGTAAGCTACCTGTCCTGCCACAACAGTGCCGACCACAAACCTTTATTAATGTAAAACAACTGGTCTGAAGCCCAAGTGCTTAAACAGAAAAGCTTAGAATAACAGTTAAAAGTTAATCAGGCTATTACTAAGCAGTAATAAATGCAGAAGAATAAATACAACTGAGTACTTTTAAGAAGAGGCAAAAGCAAAATAAAGTGCATTTTTAAGTAAAGTGCAAGGAGAGAGGAAGGAGGACCAGAAGAAAAATTCAAGGAAGAACCTAAGTGGGTTGGCCTTCTCAAATGTTCTGTCTGTATTATGTAGAGTGAACACCTGACTGGGAGGGGTGTCCGAGATCAAATTTACAGTAGAGGTAGGCAATTACAAAGCCACCAACTATAACAACTCTACAAGAATAGAGTGGGAGGGAGGGGGAAAAACAGTTTCAAGACAGCTGAGAAACATAAAACAATGCCAGCAAATATATAAAATAATTTAGTCAGACAAACAATAATTCAGTCAGGCAAAATAAAGACAATGCAGAACTCTGAAAGGTTAAAATGCCAATACATATACTTATCAATCAGCAATATATTTCCAGATTGTTTGAAAATCACACCAGCCAGGAGTTTCCAACAGTGTATGCAAGAATTTACAAAGATAAGCTTTTTTTAAATCAGTAAGCCTTGAAGCAATCAGATAACACAAAATATGTTAGACCAGTTTTATAAACTCCACCTCAGATATAGGGGGAAGCAGTTTCAGGACAGATGAGAAACATAAAACAATGTAAAAAAATATATAAAATAATTCAGTCATGCAAACAATAATTCAGTCAGGCAAAATTAAGACAATGCAGAACTCTGAAAGGTTAAAATGCCAAGAAATATACTTATCAATCAGCAATATATTTCCAGATTGTTTGAGAATGATACCAGCCAGAACAACAGGCATTTCCAACAGTGTATGCAAGAATTTACAAACAGAAACTATTTTGAAATCAGAAAGCCTTGAAGCAATCAGATAACACAAAAGCTGTTAGACCAGTTTTGTAAACTCCACTTCAGAAATAGGGGGAAGTAGTTTCAGGACAGATGAGAAACAAAACAATGCCAGAAAATATATAAATTATTTCAGTCAGGCAAACAATAACTAAGTCAGGCAAAATTAAGTCAATGCAGAACTCTGAAAGGTTAAAATGCCAAGAAATATACTTATCAATCAGTGATATATTTCCAGATTGTTTGAGAATCACACTAGCCAGAACACCAGGAGGTTCCAACAGTGAACTCTGTAACTATATCTAGACTCTACTGGGAGCAGTAGGCAAGTCATAGTTTGCTGGTACTCCCTAATTCGCCATTATTAATGGTGTGCACACCACTCGGTCAAGCTTACTTAAGTACCCCCACACTCATTTCTGTATCAGTCTCTACTTTACTTTGTTTGTAGCTTCTGACATTAAACAGTTCAGTCACCCTCACAATCATATTTATACTCTGCTAAACTAGCCCATTCTGATAATGCATAGACCATCCCACTGTTTCAATTCTGCACCAACCTGGATTGCACTGGGATAGTTGATTGTTTCTGTGCTATTGCTGCCTGCTGCTATCTCAGTGCAACATGCTCCATTTGTCCTCGATCCACTATCCTACCCTACCCCCATTCTCACCCACCCCTTCTTTCATTACATTTATACTCTCCTAGAAACTTCCTCTAATTCCTCATCTAATCACCAACCCCCTCTTACTCCTCTACACTTCCCCTCTGACAAACAGTCTTCACTCCCTTCCCTTACATCACTTTGTCATAATACCTCCTCTCTTTCTACAAACAATATTCCCACTCCTTCTCTCCCTACTTCTCTTGATTCTAACACAAGGAGCACTAAATCCAAACTCATTACCTACCAAAACAAACTCTTTAACTCAACATACACATTCCTCTTATTATTCCTGTTCCAACATTACTCTTAGCCTATATTGTACAACTCCACTTCTCTGTGCCAAACCTCTAATTCTCTCCATCAACTATTCCTTATATCATAGGTTCATAGGTTCATAGGTTTATACTAGGCTATCTGCCCTAAGGCATTTATAAGCCTAGCCCAGAGTTTTTTTGTGGCTAACGCCACCCCTTATGTTAAAAAATACTGTGCCCATTAGTTTGTTGTGCCTCTGTCCAGCAGTGACACAGAGATGATTCCCGGGGTAAACCTACGATCTCCCATCCACCGGTCAAGATTTCTCTTGAACAGAGCCAGCGAGGTGCTCTGCCTCACATGGACCGGGATTTTATTCCACAACATAGGGAGTCTCTGGGTGACAAATCTATCCCTCCAGCATGTCCTATTTATATCCGTGCTAAGGTTTAAGTCACTTGCTCTAGTGGATCTGGTAGATTTGGATTTTTTGAGGTGGAGCATGCCCATTAATTCCAGGTTGGACATGGCCTTGTATGTTAGGCACAGGTCACCTCTGAGCAGACAGTATGCGACTGAATAGAGCTGGAGTTTCTTCAGTCTGGCAGCATATGACAGATTTTGGAGTCCCTTTATCCTTTTGGTGAGGAACATTTGGGGTCTCTCCAATTGCTGCAGGTGTCGGGTGAGATACATCCCGAATGGGGCATTGTACTCAATCATTGGTCTGATAAGTGAAGAGTACAGGGGAACAATGACCTCACTTGATCTGGATGTGAATCCCTTCATGATCAGGTGGGCAATGTAGAAGGTTTTTCTAACCACTTTAGCAATGTGAGTGTCAAAAGAAAGGCCACTGTCAACCTGGGTCCCCAGGTCCCTGATAACCTCTTCTGTGCTTAGTGGATTGCCACCTATATGGTAGCTTGGGGTTACCTTGTTTTTCCCGAAGGGTATGACTATGCATTTTTTGGCATTTAACTTCAGGCCATGGCTCTGGCACCAGCTATCAGTTTCCATGAGACCCCTCTGAAGGATATCTGTGTCCGATGTACTTTCCACTATGGCTCCCAGTTTGCAGTCATCTGCAAACTTTGTCAGCCATAGTCCTCCTATGTTACCCTGTACTTCTGAGAAGTAGATGCCGAACAACAGGGGCCCAAGGACTGAGCCCTGTGGGACACCACTTGTGACCAGCTTGGAGTCTGACATGGCGCCAGCTACTCTAACCCTGTGGGTTCTGTCCTTTAGCCAGTTTGCAACCCATCTTGTGACATATGGGTTTACATTTAAGCTGGTAAGTTTCTCTATAATACCCGAGTGGGGTATTGTGTCGAAAGCTTTTGCAAGGTCAAGGTAGGCTGTATGGACTGCCTTTCCCTCATCAATGGCCTTGGTGACTGTTTCGAAGAAGTTGACCAAGTTCAAAAGGCATGATCTGCCCTTGACAAAGCCAAACTGGGTCGGGTCCAATGTCTGCAAGTCCCCTATGTCTTTGTTTATGAGTTCCATTATGATCCTCTCCATAGCTTTGCAGACCAGGCTTGTTAAGCTTATGGGGCAGTAATTACCAGGGTCCGTAGAGGCACCGCCTTTGTGGAGTGGGACCACAGTTGCCGTACGCCACTCCTTGGGCACGCATCCTGTGGTAAGGCTAAGATTAAACAGCTGCCTTATGTGCGGGTTTAGTTCCTCATTGAGTTTGTGTAGCACACAGCTGGGGACACCATCCGGTCCCATTGATGCTGTGTTTTAGCTTTAGAGAGAGCAGCTTTCATCTGCGCATTGGAGATGTCTGGGAGGCTGCACTCTGCTGGGATAGTTATCTCTCCTTTTGGGGGGGGGGGTGAAGTTTGCACTGAACCTGTCTGCCAGTATGTTGGCAATGTCTGTGGGTTCAGTGATTTTTGTATCATTTTGGACTAATTCTGAGCATATCTGGGAGTTTCCACCCAGGTTTCTAACATAGCTGAAGAAGGCCTTATGATTGTCTTTTGAATCTATGGCAATTTTTCTCTCAAAGTTGGCCTTGGATGATTTTATGAGTGCTCATATTTTTTTACTAATAATGATCAAAGGTGTCTTCTCTTTTATGGATTTTGCTCTATCATGTAACAGCTTTCTCCTCTTATTGTAAAGTTTGTTTATGGCTGGGGTCCACCAGACTGGACATTTGCCCTATACTCAATACCACTATCTCTTCTATATAAACTATAAGCTTGCACGTATCATACCCCATCTTGAACATACCCTTTCTTCCCTCATCTACTCTGGAGACATTCACCCCAACCCTGGGCCCTCTACCACTTTCTTATCTTCAAAACATTACTCCCTTAAAATTTCAAAAACTCTTCACATAACTACCCTAAATTTTCAAAGTATCTGTAATAAAACGTACAAGTTGAATGCCTGACTCTCTCAAAACAATACCAATATTCTAGATGCTACAGAAACCTGGTTAAAACACACTACACAGGACTCTGAATTCTTCCCGCTTAACCTTAGTGTAATTAGAGTAGATATACATAATAAAAAAGGAGGTGGTTCTGTCATTATTTACCCTAATACCCTCAACATCTCCCCATTTACAGCCTCTATTCCTCAATTTCAAAATACTGACATTCTGATCTCCTTTCTAGAAATCACCTGCTCTAAAAAGCTTTATATTATTGTCCTATATATCCTCCTGGAAATAACATATCAGTACTAGAAGATATTGTCTCTTGGATTTCCCATACTATAAAACAATTAAGCAATTATTCTTGGCAACATGAATATTGATTGGGCTTCCACTTCTTCCAAACAATCATCCTCCAGCATAAATCTGTTTCATTTTTCCCAACTAATCTCTACCACTACTAGATATAACAACAAAACCAATGAAGGGTCCATCCTAGACTGGATTCCTGTCTCAGACCCCTCCAAGTGCATAACTTCTGGCACCATGTCCAACTCCATTAGTGACCACCCCTCTGCCTATGTAATCCGAGCCTGTTCATCCCTCCCAAAAGTCTATAATATCAAACTTATTCAAAATTTATCAGAGTTTAACACCCAAACATTTAATAGCATACAGATTACATTTAACTGGAATGGTCTTAAAACTCTTCCACTAGATGATGCTCTGCTCTACTTTAATAACTCCTTTCTAAACATCTTGGATAGCCTAGCTCCTATCAGAACCAAAAGAATCAAAATCAACCATGGCTTTTGGTTAACAAAAGCCAGCAAAGAAATCATGTGTAATAGGGGTTTACTATCATTATTTTGAATCACACTCGGTTCACCACACTATGTTCGACAACGGAAAGTCGAAAACAGCAATGTTGAACTTTAAAAGCAAGCCTAGGAACGGGTTTTAACATGGGTCGAGATAGGGGTTCACTGCTATTGCCGAACTACAAACCTTGCCCCTATCTACCACTGAACAGTTTTGTTTTGCCTAGTATTATGCCATGTTATTATTCTCTGTACTATACGTTTAATCTTGCCATTTAATTTTGATGTTAATATAATGTTTTGTCAGTTTTAACTACCTTCTGTAAATTTTTGATAATTTCTTTTATGTAATTTTCTTGATCTTTTGAAACAGTTTGAATCTTTTTCTGAAACATTATGTAAGGCCCATTGTTACACTGGAGCTTTTCTCACTGAAAACTGGCTTATTTTGGCCCAGTAGACTTTCCAGGTAAACAAATGCCAATAAATAAATACATAAATAAATACTTCCTCTGGTACCTAATTACCAGAGTTCAAATGTTTTTCTGAAATCAACTTGTCTGTTTCTTTTGCAAATGTTTCACACTTCTTCCTTGTTTTTTTACTTTTTAGTGCAACTGAATAAAAAGCATTCTTTATTAAAAAAACTTTTTTTATTTTTTTATTTTTTGCTTTTTAGCCTTTAAGTAAAATATCATTCATCTATAATTACAGTACAGACCCACAGTCAACTAAAATGCATATTCTTAGTCATTATCATTTCAACAACATTTTCCTGTCCTTTTACACTTTCTGCTTCCCTTGTGCATGTCATTTCCATTCATAACGTGTGTGTGTGTGTGTGTGTGTGTGTGTGTGTGTGTGTGTGTGTGTGTGTGTGTGTGTGTGTGTGTGTGCATGTGTTGGCATGTGCACGCATGTCTGTATATCTGCATGTTATTCTGAATGGATCATGTGTGTGCGTGTGTGTGTGTGTGTGTGTGTGTGTGTGTGTGTGTGTGTGTGTGTGTGTGTGTGTGTGTGTGTGTGTGTGCGTGTGTGCGTGTGTGTGTGTGTGTGTGTGTGTCTATTTTTGTCTGTTTGTGTGCTCTGTCCCTCTGTGGTCCATTAGTGAGACAAAACCACAGAGGGACAGAGCTACAAACCCAAGTTTAATAAAAAGCATTCTAATAATAATAAAAATAATAGTAATACTAATAATAATAATAATCATAGCCAACTTTCATACCTTCTGGTTTCTTTCTGGTCCATGTGCTAAGGTCTAAGGAAGTCTTAATACTGACAAAACTCATCTTCCTACACTCTCTGGGCTGTTTTTGAAACTTCCATGGCATCTTACTTCATACCTCTGCTTTCACCATAAGATGATTTTGCCTTATTACTGCTCTTCATCCCATGTTGAGAACATCAGAGATACCACAAAACAAGCATCTGATCAGCAAGGAGTCTTTCCTCTTGGTTCAGGCTACCTCACGTGACAGAGGCAGGTGTACAGCTGCAGCATGAGAGTATTTTTTTTTTCTTTTGAATTATATTTTTTTGCAAGAGCTACCAGTATGTAGAAAGTTAAGTATTTAATGTGTGTGTGTGTGTGTGTGTGTGTGTGTGTGTGTGTGTGTGTGTGTGTGTATGTTTATGTGTATGTATATATGCATCTATGTGCAGATGTATATATGTGTGAGAGGGCAAAGAAGCTTTCAACTTGCCCTGATTTTGCCTAATATTTTGGTTTATTTTTTTTGTACAATGTATGGTTTTCTGGCAAACCAGTCAAGATTGCAATTACTAAATAATGACAATTATTCACAGTTCAGTAATACTAGCCTTCATAAAAAACAGGTAATACAAAAGACAGTTATTCTAGTAACTTTATAAGTATACAAATGTGATAATTTTCCATGATTTTTGAATTTTGTTCATCATTAGTCTTTCTTATTGATTCTCTTTTTTTCTTTTAAACAATAAAAACCTTCTTTATTAAGTTATCACTCATAACTTTACATAACATAGGCACTTATACATTTATATAAGTGAAAATAAACCATATTGGCATATTTTCAGTTACAAACATTATACATCACATATAATCTTTTATATAGTCATTGCCAGTCGAACATCACATAGCTCATTTAATTCCTGCCTTCCTTTATGCCTCATTCCTCCTCCTGCAAAACATTATTCTGCATGTATTGTTCCCACAATTCCCATTTTTTCTATGTAATTTGCTCCTACCATGTTTTAAAGATAGCACTTACAGGTCTTTTATCTATGTTATTATATTCATTACCTCTAATATGGTTAATATAGTGTTTTTGATTTCCATTTTCTAGTTATTGCTTTTTTGGTAGACATCAGAATTAAACTCAGCAAGGCCTTACTACATCTAGACGATTCTTATTCTGTATCACAGCTCAAAAAACTCTTTCTAATATTTCTGACAGTAGTCTGCAGGGAATTTTTAAAGTCTTCCAACTAATTACAGTACAAAAATATATATTCCCAAATATCACTTTCTTCCCAGTCACACCTCCAACATTTGAAATCTACCTGAGGAAAAATTCTTTGGAGCCTGTTTGAGGTATAAATATACCTATGCAAACACTTACAAGTAAAAATCCTATATCTGCTGGACTTTATTGCATATCTGGGAGTCATAGATAATCCTTCCATTGTTTCTTTGTGAATTGCTTATCCAATCTCTTTTCACAATCTGCTCTAAACTCTACTGATTGATTCATATAGTTATCAAGCAATATTTTATATGCCCTACTAATTATCCCTTTTTAACAGCAGCTTCTGTCTAGATTCTACTAAAATTTTTACCAGTGCTGGTCTTCCTCTTAGGATCCCCCTATTTCTTTCTCTTTGCCTATGCTCTGATATCAGTCCTTGATAGGGAAGGCAATCTCTCATCTGCAGAGCAAATGTTTTCTTGGCCTCTTCCAATTCTATTATCTTTCCCTCTCTAATAATTTGCTCCCAATAACTCAGTTCTTTTGCCAGTTTTTCCAGTACATTCCAGCGCCCTCTTTCCTATTCTCTGTACTCCTAATTGTAGTCATCCTTATTGTCAGAATCTCCTTTCTATATTCCTATGTTGGTTTAGTTCTTAGAATACTTTCTGTTACTTAATGAATATAATTTTCTACATGGCTATTGTTATTCTCCCTAAGGAGCTGCATATCTTGAGTGGAACAATGGGTTACATGCTGCATTCTGACAACAATGAGTTGAGAATATAAACTTCTATGTAGCAGTCATTTATGTATTTATTAATTAATTTGATTACAAGCATCTGAGGTGTACAGTAACTTTTGTATAATTGGCTCAAACTGATGTTCACATATATGTGTGGGAGATCATAGATGCTGACAACTATCCCTGATTTCACAGAATGTCCTCGATTTTTTACATCAAATTTTGGTCTTTTTTTAACATTAAACATCTTTATTGAGTTAACATTTATGACATAGGAAATCATACATTTATAAATTAAAAAAAACCCACAATGACATAATTTTAGTTGCAAACATTATATATCACATATAATCTTCTGTACAGTCATTGTTAATCAACCATTATATAGCTCAGTCAATTCCTGCCTTCCTTTAAACCTCATTCCTCCTCCAAAACTTTATTCTGCACGTATTGTTCCCACAATTCCCTTTTACTTACATACATACATACATACATACATACAAATATATTTATTTATTTATTTGACATTTGTTGACTGGGTTAGCCTAGCTGGGCCAGATCCCTTTTTCAGTGGAGACCCATGGAGAAATGTTCCACACACACATCTAATTAACTAATTAAGTACATACACAAAATACATAGCTAAATAAATAATAGTTACTAGAAGTACAGTTATGTTGGATTAAACAATTATTGAGAAATAGGTTCAATAGGCTAATAAGTACTACTGGTAGAAGACAGCTAAATCAAGAAACAAAAGAAAAACATATGCTCATCATCTTTACTTCAGCTAAATAACAGCAGAGGGTAGGACTAACAAGAGTGATGTAGTGCAAATATTGTTCAAAGAGAAGGGTAGTGAGGTGATCAAAGAAGGGAAGAGAGGTGTGAGTCATGATAGCAGACATGAATTAAATCAATCAGGAGACTGATTACACTGACATAGCCATGTATTGCTGAGATTTGTTTTTGCTGTGTTCCTGAAATGGTGTTTAGGCTTACTTTTTCTAATGTCAAGGAGAAGTTTATTCCAGCTCTTGGCTGGGAAATAGCTGTAGAGGATCGTGCCAATATTGAGTTTTTGGCTTGTATATAGAGAGGAGAAGTTGTTCTGAGCTCTGAAGTGTTCTAAGTGGGGAGTAGGGTAGATAGTAGAGGTAATGCTGAGACAGAAAGTGGGCTGGAGCAGTATAGAATGAATTATTTGGAGCTGAGAGAGTAGAAGACTGAGTGGAAGCTCTAACCAGTTTAGTTTTATAAGTGCTGTGGTGGGAAAGGTAGGGATGTTCAGCAGCAAATTTGGCCACCTTGTTGTAAGTGGACTCTAGTTTAGAGAGCAGTGTGGTTTGTAAGTTGGTGAGGATTTGAGAGCAATAGAGAAGGGTTGGGAGTAGGTAGGCATGAGATAAGGCTGTCTTGGCTTTACTGGAAATTAAGATTTTATTCCTATAGAGGAGTCCAAGTTTTGACTGGTTTTCTTAATGTTACTGTGAACATGTAGGTCAAATTTTAGCTGGTCATCGATAATGACCCCAAGAAGTTTGGTGTGTGTTTTAATTGTGATAGGTGTATTGTTAAAGGAAGAGATAGAAAAAGAAGGTTTAAGTTGAGTCATTGTTTTTGGGATGAAAAGCAATAGTTTAGTCTTCTTTGGGTTTAGGATCAAGTGGTTGTGGTTGAGCCAGTTTTTGTTTGACAAAAAGGAGTTTTGAGTTGTAATATGTAGTTCAGAGTGGGTATTAGCTATGGTGATGACTGTGGAGTCATCAGCATATTGTACTAGTGTTGATAGCAGTGTGGAGGTAGATAGCTAATTAGTGAAAGTATTAAATAGTAATAGTAGTTGGTCCAGTACAGAATCTTGGGGAGCACCCATATTTATGGGAAGTTCATGGGAGATAGCAGAAAGCCATTTAACTGATTGGAAGTGATTACTGAGGTAGCTGGAGAACCTGGAGATAGTTGAGGTGGATAGGTTTAGTTCAGAGAGTTTATTTAAGAGGAGGGGGTGAGAGACAGCATTGAAAGCCTTTGAGAGGTTAAGGAAGATGCAAGAGACTAGTTTATTGTGATCTCTAGCTTGTGAGATGGTGTTAATGAAGGAAATGAGAGTAGTTGAGGTGCTATGACCTGGATAAAAGCCATGTTGGGTGGGGGTGAATATGTTCTGTTGCATGAGCTGTTGCAGAATTTGTTTGTGTACACATGTTTCCATTTCAATGGGCCTAAATTTGGAGAGTTCTGTACAGTTGCCTCCTTTATGAATGAGTAGGGTGTAGAATGTTTTCCAGATATCAGGAACTTTAGCTTCAGAAATGGACCAGTTTATGAGAATAGAGATGGGAAGGGCAAGGGAGTTGGCTGCTTTCTGGAGAAATAGTGGAGGGAGACCATCCATTGTGGGGGAACAAGGCATAAGTTTAAGAAGCAGGGATTTAGTGTAATTGGTGGATACAGTTTTTAGGGAGAAGGTTGAGGAGGAGTTAGAGGGTTTAAGAGGATTGGTGGGTGGAGTAGAGTTGATGGAGTTAGGATGGCTGGTTAATTTGCTGATGATGTCTGTAAAGTAGGAGTTAAACTTAGTGGCAGTTTGTAGAGGTGTGCTAGTAGGGCTGGGTTGGGGTGAGGAGGGGTTACCTGGATGAAGGATTTGGTTAATAGTATGCCAGAAATTCTTTGGATTATTTAGGTGTGATTCAGGAGGGTTTTTGTATTAGTTTCTCTTATCAGTGGTGATGGCTTCCTTTGCTAGGTTGCATAGATGTCTGTACTGTTGGAGGTGGGAGGGGAGTTTAGTTTAGTCCAGAGCTTCCAGGTTTTATCCCTCTGAGTCATTAGTGAGTGGTTGGGGTTTGTTAGCCAGGGGGATGTAATAGCTTTAATTCTAATGTTGTTTGTGGGTGCTAGGAAGTTAAGTATGTTAGGGAATATGTTGTTAAATGCCAGTACAGCTTCATCGAGTGGCAACTGCTTGAGAAATAACCAGTTCATCCCTTAGAGATGGCCGTTGAACTGGTCAGAGTCAAAGTTTGTTACTTTGCGACACGGTTTGATTTAATGTGGCCTGCACATGTGAGGTGTAAAACGAAAGACTTTAATTGGGCAGTGGTCACTGAGAGTATCAGGAAGAGTCACTGGGAAGAGATATTTCTGGGGATGGGATACTAGAATCCAGTCAAAGATGGAAGAATGATTAGAAGATTTAGTAGTATAAGTAGGTGTAGTTATTAGTTGGGTGAACCCATGTAGATTAATGGAGGAGGAGGGAGAGTCAGAGGAGAGTGTTAGCCAGTTAATGTTAACATCTCCTAGGAGTATGGTTTCATTGGGGAGGTCTTTACAGAGTGAGGAAAGAATGCTTTCAAGTAATGTTATGTTGTTGCCTGGAGGTATATAGATTGCAGCTATAGTAAATGAGGTGTGAGTATTTAATTTACAGTTTGCAATAAGACGTTCAACAGGAGAGGTTGTAGTGGAAGGGATAGTTAGGGGGGTAAGTGTAGGGTGCTTTGAGAACATGATGGCAATGCCACCTCCTTTTTTTCGGGTTCTATCTAGCCTTAAGATGTTATAACCGAGGGAGGATGTTTTTGTTTGGAATGTGGGGTTTTAGCCATGTTTCACAGAGGGTTATGATGTCTGGGGAGTGCTTGGATATCCAAGAATGGAATTCTGTGGTTTTGTTCATTATGCTTCTCAAGTTTATGGAATAAAGGGAGATGTGTTTTGGGAGGATACTAAAATGGGGAGGTGTAGACTGTGAGGAGATACATTGCTTGTGGAGTGGAGGTCTGGTCCTGGGTTGCGAAGAAGGGTAAGGAGATTGGGAGTGGGAAGTGAAGTAGGGGTGTCAACTAAATAGTATTTTAATTTTACATTACGGACATCAGGCTTCCAAGTAATAGGCTTTGTTGTTGGAGGCAAGGTTGTAGAGAGGGTGGATGGTGAGATTGTTATGTAGGAATGAGAGAGTTGAAGGAAAACTAGGGGATTGTTAGAGGTTGGTGACTGGTAGTTGGGTTTCAGGGGGAAGTTGTAAGAAGAGAGAATATAAGAGATAGTTAGGGTAGATGTAGTTAGCAGTAGTAGGAAGAAAGTAAAGGATATCATGGTGCATTGTGGTAATGTAGTAGGTGAAAGAAGGTTAGTTGCAGGAGTGGTAGAGGTAAAAATGTAAAGGTAAGATGAGATGGTGATTATAGTATAGTGGGAAGAACATTAGCTGATGAAGTAAAGGCTTTTAAATTAGTGTAATAGGTGGTGGTAGGGAGGGGAAGAGGGTGGCGACAGAGGTGGAATGTGATTGGTGGGTAGGAGTTGGACGGTAGTGTATGAGGAGGAGAGGTTAATAGAAGGATAGAATACAGGAAATGATGTCAGGGATGGGTGGGAATGAGAGTAGAGTAGGGGAGCGGAGTGAGCCTGAGAATAGTGAGGGTGAATGGAGCAGGTTGACCCAGCTGTATGCGGTAAGTAGAAGGTCAAGAAACCAATCAGTAGGTTTATGCAGGAAGGTATGCCAGGTTGAAGCTTCAGGGCACTGAAATGTTTCAAGTAAGGGTATTAATACCCTTCTAACCTGCCAGTATACCAAAACACTTGTTCCCATAAGTGCCCAGGCTGTTGTTAAAAATATATAAACTAGTACTTGTTTTAATGTAATTTGGTAGTCTGTTCCATGCATCAGCTACTCTGTCAGAGAACCAATTAGTACACTTCTCATTCCTACAGAATCTTCTGTATACATTGTCTGATGGTTCTCTACTACTTTTTGATAATCCCAAATATTACCAGAGGTAGTTGTCCCTAAATGTCCTTTATACCTGAATAAGATCTCCTCTTAGATATCTGTAAGAGACACTGTGCAAGTTCAGATACTTTAGTCTTTCATAACAACTTAAATTTTCACATCCATGGATACCATTGATATATTTCCATTGTACTCTTTCCAGTTTACTCATGCTTGCTTTCTTATAAGGATTTCATATTGTTATTCCACACTCAAGTTTGGGCCTAATGCAATTAACAAACAATGACTTCATCATTTCTGATAGCTTAGATTTTATAAATCTTTTAATACAACCTACAGTTCTATAACTATCATTAACCAATTGCTTGATATGATTAGAAAAACTCAAAGCTGGATCTACCCATATACCCAGGTCCTTAAATGAATCTACAGTTTCAATAACTGTGTGCTGTATTAAATGTTCCCCTTTCAGTTTATGTCGCCCAAATCTCATATGCTTAGTTTTTTATGCATTTATTAACATATTTTCTCTTCCATACCCAAATGGTCAATTTACTCAAGTACTTTTGCAGACATGCCTTATCTGTAGCACATAATCAGTTTACCCAATTTCAGGTCATCTGCATATAGACTATAGAACACCTCAAATGTAAAAGTTAAGTCTGAAAGATACAATCCAAACAAATAAGGGTCTAGGACAGAGCCTTGTGGGACACCCTGACTGTAACCAAGAATTTCACTTGTCCAATTGTTGTATGATACTTGCCATATCCTATTTGTAAGCCATGCAGCTATCCATCTTATCAACAGTACATTGATACCTAGTTGTTCTAATTTATTGATAAGTGTTTTTGTGTATGACCCTATCAAATGCTGAAATTAAATCTATATAAATTACATTACAACACAATTTTGCATTCATAGATGTTATTATATAGTTATAGAATATCATGTTTCAGATGGGAAGAGATCTATTTTCAACATATGCATGCTGATATATGGTTTCAAGTCACAACCTATCCAATTCTGACAATAACTTATCCAGTATTACCTTCTCAATTATTTTTGCACAACATGAAAGTAGACTTAAGGGCCAATATGACTCTGGGATTCTCCTGCTCCCCTTTCGCTTAAAGACAGGTTTATTAAGCACGTCTCCAATCTCCACATATTTATATGACCTAGTAAATAATAGATATAATGGTACTGTAACTTCTTGCTGAAGTGTTCTCATGTTATTATTACTAATTTCGCCTCTTCCCTGTGCTTTATTTGGATCCAGTTTGTGCATATTTTTTTTTTGATTCCAGTATCTGAGGTTACCTGGATGCCATTAGGATGACTTATCACCCACTTTATGGAGCCACACTATTTTGCATATGATTTTGTAAATATATCTATAATCTCTTGTGCCTGAGAATAAATTTAAGAATCTGCACGCAGTTTATCAGTTTGTATGTCTTTATTCCTTCTACATCTTATGTATGTATAAAAAGGTTTCCTGTTATGCTCAATATGTTTATATAAATTTTCTTCAAATTGTTCTTGATCTTGTCTTACTCTATGCTTAATTTGTTTGTGCAAATTGTTTATTTCAGTTTTCAAAGTTGTAGTTCGACCTCTCTTCCATTTCTTATATTTTTTGTCTCTCACCTTAAGTAGGTATCTTTTTCTTATGGAGATATACCCCCTTGACATTGTATGCCTAGATCATGATGTCAACCATGTATTTTTATTTTTTGCACTCAAGCAATTTCTCTTTCAAAACTTTTCACATTCCATCTGCAGTTTTTCCACTGAACACATCACTCCATTTAGTTTTACAAAGTGACTGTTTTGCTTCCATATAATCTGTAATCATTCTTCTAAGCATTGGTTTAGATTTCATGTTTGGCAGAATTATCTAGTAACAAATTAACCTTTATAACCCCATGATCACTGTACATCAATGGTGGTAAAACTTGACTTGATGTAAGTGTAATTTCTTTAGGAACCAAAAACGAACACAAAAACTTATTTTTTGGACAGCGAGATGGAAGCAACGCCAATGAGGAGACAATAACAGCTGTTACAGGACAAACCTTCACTGCTAGGCAATACTGTTTTAGCAAGTTGTAGCAGTATTGCCTAGCAGTGAAGGTTTGTCCTGTAACAGCTGTTATTGTCTCCTCATTGGCGTTGCTTCCATCTCGCTGTCCAAAAAAGTAATTTCTTTAGGAACACAAACAATGTCTAGTGTATTCCATTCCCTGGTATTTTTTTTTTTTTTTTTACAATCTGAAGCAATTGTTCCTTAATACACATTGCGAATAATTTCCTTACTAATGATGAATCAATATTATTTCAGTCTGTTTCTTGTAAATTTAAGTACCCAGCTAATATTATTCTCCCCTCCTGTGTATAAATTCATCTAGTTCATCAGCACTTGACTATGGTGTTCTATAAACTCCAACAATATGTTCCAAGGTTGTCTTTATTGTCACAGTTACAAGTCTATACTATTGTTGTTGTTGTGTCTTTGTGGTCAATCATTGACTCCAAGTATGTGACATTATGATCAATACAGGCTAATTGACTTGTGAGCATGGCATATATATATATAATCTTGATGAATGGATGGGAAATAGAAAATTCACCCCAGGGATCAGTCCAGTGGTTCTACTCAACAGAGGTACTGGGAACTAAGTTAGGGTGGCACAATGCCACGATAATCCTATGGGCTACGCTTGTAAAGGCTCCAGGGCCATTAGCCTAGTACACACCTATGAACCCATATATATGGCACAATCCACACTGTCATGAATGTAACCCATGCCATCAATGTTGTCAAACAGCTATGTATGTACTATGTACATCACCAGAACAGGTAACAAACATGCATCTGGTATAACATCTTGCTGGGGGTTTCACATCATCAAACAATAATGTTTATGCAGCAAAAGGAATACCTAGGTATGGCTAATAAACCGTGTGACAGCTCACTGTGACAAAGGTAATGCACTTCAGTTACACATCACTTCAAGATGTGTAGGGGGGTATATGAAGAAGGGTGCATTGTACTCAGTTATTGGTGTGATGAAGGCTGTGACCTATGGAGGTATTATGGCCTTCAATGTGAATGTCCTGCACATATTCAGTAGTTCCATTACATAAAAGGGAGTAGTCACCACTGTGGCCACATGCTGGTGGATGTTCTACATGCCATCTACCCCAGGATACGGGTCACATGCCAGTTGGTCTGCTTATAGGGTGTAATGTCTGTATTATCCTTGGTTTGTGTGCTTATTTTCATAATGTAACAAATCTCGCCATGTTTTTGTTTCATCTCACATGTTGTCATGCCTATGGCAACAATTTCTGGTGTGTGTTGATACTGTCTGTATTATAGTAATATCACACTTGGAGTCAATGATTGACCATAATCTGTAGTCCTCCAGACAGCTGTTTGGACACATGATGTGTATGTCATTCTTGATGTCTGTGACTTAAATAATGGACAGGAGAGGGCCTAGCTGACAGCCTTGATTTACGGACCTGATCACTGGACCCAGGATATACTGTAGGCCACTTCACACATTTTAACATATTTAAGTTCCCTGTATGTGATCCAGTGGTCTACCCACTTGGTGATATAGGTGTTTATGGCCACATCTGACAGTGTTGAGTGAATACCTCAGTGTGGATTTGTGTCAGCCTCCTTGGCCTGGTCAAGTTCTACAGGATGACAGTGTTGTCATCAGGCATGCCCATGATGACCTTTTTTTTTGTTACTGAAAAGATTTTATTGAATTTTCATAAAACAAGAATCTGAATTATTGTTAATTAGGAAATTAAGCCTATTTTACTGGTTAACAACACATATAACAATATAAAAATACATAAAAAACCAACAATACAATCTATTTACATAGGTATCTAAGTTAAAGAGAACAAGGAATAACACTAAAACACATAAAAAGAAATCTTCAAAGTATAATATGAAATCATATGGTAGATCACTCATTCTTGTCCAACAGTTCTACCACTTTTTGCCAAGAGATATAATAAGATGTAATCCTTTCTCTTCTTTTCCCGATAGTTTTAACTCCATCTGAGATGCAGTCAACACAATGCTTCTGAAGTCCTTAAAAGTTGAAGATATTTCACTTTTCCAGTTGGTTGTAACTGTCTTGTGTGCAATAGCTAAAAGATTCCAAAGAAGTAAATACTTTGCTCTGGGTACACATTGTGGAATAGGAGATTTGAAAAGAATAAAGACAACTGAAACATCTCATTAAAAACTGTTTGGAAAAAGTAGCTAACTTTGTCGCAAAATACTTCAAGCAATTGACAGTCAAAAAAGAAGCGTTGCCAGTCTGCCTTCAATTTTGCTTTACACCTCCAACAATCCATTTGTAGTTTAAACATTAATCCTAACCAATGAGGTGCCAAAAAAGACCTATGAAGAAATGTCCATGCAAATAACTTCCATTGGATTAACAAGGATATACACTTAGGAGAAACAAGGATCCATCTTTTTTCATTTTCATCAGGAGCTCTATTATTAATTCATTTGTAGTAATCCCAAAAATTATCTTTATAATATGCTTTCATGCTTTTAAATATTTTATAAATTTTAGATAAGTAGCCTTTTCCCTGAACAGCATGATTTGTAAAATGAACAATATATTCAATAAACGTAGGGAACTTTTGCCTAATGGTTGGACTCATTAATTCTAATTTATTAATAATATATTGGTAACCACATACTACTATCTAGATCAAAATTATGTTTAACTTGTTCCATTGTTAGAAGTTTACCAGTATGTATCAACTGATCCCAAAAAATGAGTTCCTTTTCCTTGATAGCTTTCATTGTGGCCACGTCAAATGTATAAGGACATCTAACAGATGAAACAGACATGGATGTAGCATTAACAACTCACACATATCTGTTGCACACAGCTGGGATGTTACTAGAGGCCATTTAGAAAAGCTCCATGATGACATGTTGGTCTACCTCACAAATGAGGAGAGTCAGGATAACTCTATACATGCATGCATCAGGTCCCCCCCCCCCGCTCAGATGGCTGTATGTTGATATACACCCTTCTACAAGAACATAGTCCATTTGGAGGGTGTGTTGAAGTTTGTATCCAACTGTGTTAGGTAGGTGTATGATCTGAGTCATTCTATAGATGATCTGTGATGTTGTCACAGCCCATTGATTCTGTGTGTTAGGCCTGGATGAGGGTAAGACAGTGCATACTGCCTATCTTGATCTGGCCTAGGGCTGGGAGGCAATCTCCTACTCAGGTATCAATGAAAAACTCTCCCACTTGGGGATTAACTCTTATGTCACTAGATGATGAACCAACTGGCTCATCAACAGAACGCATACTGTTAAAGTTAGTGAATCAACCTCTAACAGTAGAACTGTCACCATTGGTGTAGCCCAAGGATCTGTGCTGGGCCCTTTACTGTTTGGAATCTATTTCTCAACAGTCCAGGCTAAAGTATAGGACCTTTGTCTTACCAAGTTTTCTGATTCTTGCATACTGAGTGCAATCTTTGAGTCCACCAATTATGTTAACGTACTACAGGAAAAGCGAACACAGCCAAATGATTGGTGCCAAAGTCACATGGTCTACAACTAAATTCAAAATGTACCATTATTTTGGCCTTCTATGAAGTGGAATTGCCTGCTAATTACAGCACTGACAACACTCTCCTTATGCTGAAACCCAGTGATGCAAGACCTGGGAACATACATAGATAGCAATCTGAACTTCATTCACCAAGTGTTCATAGTGGTATGGGAAGGCTACATCATGCACCTCATAAGTCAGGCCATTGTATCCATATTTGAGGATGATGTAATAGCACTGCACTTGAACCTTAATAGAGTATAATGCACCCTTTTGCATGTACCTCACCAGATACCTGCAGCAGGTGGAGAGACCACAGGAGTTTCTCACCAAGAAACACAGACAGACAAACCATGCTGTGACATATGTTATTAGAATTAAAACCCTGTCACTGTAATATGTATTGTACAGGATGAGGTGAGTCTCTGACCCTGATCTGATGGGAATACTGCAAATCTGCAAATCAGCTATAGTTGATGACATCAATAGAGTCTGGTGAGAGGAAGATGGTAATAGCAGGGTCACACATGCTGGTGTAAAATGCTCTCTCTAATGTCAAGCAAGTGCACAAACACACATACACCCAAGCTAACTGCAGATAGAACAGAACTCCTACCTAAGTACACCAACTATACAACTCTGTTTTTAAGGCAAACTCCACAGCTCAAGTCTGACTTGGAGAGTCTCAGACAACCCTTTACAGGTGATGACATCAGCAATGTCTGGTAAGGAAAAAAATGGTAATAGCAGTGTCCCACATGCTTATGTAAAATGCTCTTTCTAATGTCAATCAACTACATAAATACATACACACTCCAGTTAACTGCAGTGAGATAAGAACCCCTACCTATCTAAGGTATACAGACTACAGAACTCAGTACTTTATCAAAGCACTACTGCACAAGTCTGACTTTTACAAGGCTGCAGGACAACTTATAGTGGATAACATCAACAGTGGATGTTGGAGAGAAGATGTTAGGAGGCCTGCTTGAAAAGGATGTTCATAGGTTCATAGGTGTTTACTAGGCTAATGGCCACAAGGGCCTTTTAAAGACTAGCCATGCATCCCAAGTCTCTGACGAGTTCTGATACCCTTGCTAAGTGTAAGCAGGGGTGTGGGAGGTGAAGCATTTACAAGCAGGGGCCTGGAAGATGAACCATTTACAGGTTGTCTGTGTCCATTAGAGACATAGGTGCCAAATCAGGGCTGAATTTCCTGTTCCCCATCCAATTGTCCAAGTTTCACTTGAATTAGGTTAGGGAGGAACTCTGCTTCACATGGATGGGGAGCCTGTTCCATAGACGGGGTAGTCTCTTGGATACATACCTGTCTCTCCAGCAGGTCCTATTTATATCACCGGAAAGAGTTAAGTCTTTAGAATGGGTAACTCTGGTGCTGTTTGTTTTGTGGATAAACAGGAGGTCCATCAGAGGGGGGTCTGACAATGCCCTGTACTCCAGGCATTGATCTCCCCTCAAAAGCCTGTATGAGACAGAATACAGAAATAGGGCCTTGAGGCAGTCTGCAGAGGACATTTTACTCATGCCCTGTATTCTTTTAGAAACCTCTATGAACTTTCCAATTGTTGAATATGCCTGGTTAGGTACATACCAAAGGAGGCATTGTACTCAGTGATAGGTCTGAAGAATGCCCAATAAAGTGGAACAATGACTTCCTTGGACTTAGATGCCATACCTTTGTTTATAAGTTGTGCAACATAGAATGATTTGCTCACTTCTGTAGACACGTGACGGTCATAGGCTAGATTACTATCTATGTGTGTCCCTAAATCCCTGACTACTGGGTCAACTCTAAGGGGTGTGTTGTCAATATTTTATTTATTTATTTTTTATTTAATTATCATTTGTTACTGGGAAAGTCCGACTTGGAACAAAACCAATTTTCAGCAGAGGCCCGGGGAGAAAGGCTCCAGATGCATGTTTTGTAACTTTTTTTTTTTTATTATTTTTATTTTGCATTTGTTGACTGGGCTAGTCAAGCTGGATATATGTCCATTTTCAGTGGAGGCCCGGGTAGAAAATCTCCACAAGCAGCAAAAAAGCAAGAGGAATGGTAATTACAATAGACATTGGTACTTTACAATGGTAATTACAATAGACATTGGTACTTCACAATGCTTAGCTACAAATTTGCCTAAGTACGATTTAGCATTCCAGTAGGGAATACCTGATATGAACACACCTTTATGTAATTTATATTTAAGAGACACTATAGATTCTAAAGTCACACCTAAGCTTCAAAGGAAAACAGTAATGTTAATTGGTTTGGATATTCCTAGGCAAAGAACAAGGTTACAGTTTTACTATTCAGTCTAACAAGAGTGCAGTTATTTGATGTCATTTTTCTGTATATACATATTTACATGAGGAAAAAATTCTCTGAAAGGTTCCACAAAGTAATATCAGGGAGTTAGCACAAGATAATGCTCAAAGAGGGTTAGAGTCAGGGCTGTCGGGGAAAGCATAGGTGGTTAGTCTGGGTTAATACAGGGGCATAGCCAGAGTAATTTAAGGTATGGTTTGAGCTTGATTTTAAATAGGTAAACTGAGGATAGGGAGGTTACTTGACATGGGAGGCTGTTCCAGGTTTTACCTACTGTATTAGAGAACAGAGTGTCACCAGCTGAATTATTGGATTTAGCTATGTATACAAGTAGTTTGTTAGATGAGCGTAGGGTTTTGAGATTGTTATAGGGGGTGATTAGGGAAGTACGAATGGGTGTATTGTTAGGATGATGCAGGATCTTATGGGCTACAATTAGTTGTTTGAAAAGTATAAGATTTCGCAATTCTAACCATCCTAGCTAATTTAGATTGCCACAGTGATGGGTTCTATAGGAGGACCCAGTTGTAAATCTGGCGATATTGTTGTAGGAGGAGGAGAGTTTGCTCATATTGCTTTTGCTTATTTTGGTATAGATCAGGGATGCATAGAGTAGGGTAGAGATAAGGTGGGTACGGCAATGGTGACCCTAGCTGGAGGAATCAGAAAGGATTTGATTCTGTAGAGGGAACCTAGTTTCTTATTGACTGTTTTTATGGTGTTATTAATGTATGGTTCATAAGACAGGTTATTATCTATTAGTACTCCGAGAAGTTTAGTGGTTTGCTCAGGAGCTATTATAGTACCATTATTTGAGGTGACAGTAAAGTTAAGTGGGGAGGTTCTGCAGGTGGGGGTGAATAGTAACATTTTAATTTTTTGGGGGATTAAGATAAGATGCCTATATAGGAGCCAATTTTCAACGTGCTAATGGTCTTTTGGGTTAGTAACTGAAGTTTTGATGGGGAATTAGCAGAGCATATGAGTGTGGAGTCATCCACTTATTGGATATAGACAGCTTGTGGAATAATGGAATGGAGGTCATTAGTAAAGATGGAGAAGAGGAAAGGGCCCAGAATGGATCCTTGAGGGACACCTAGATTGACTGGGAGGTGGGAAGATAAGGAATTATCCCATAGTACAGCCTGTTGCCTATTATCTAAATATGATTGGAACCACTTTATAGCAAGAGCATCCAATGACAAGTTTTTAAGTGTGTTTAAGAGGAGGTTGTGGTTAACCATGTCAAATGTTTTTGACAGATCTATAAAAAGGGCTGAGGATAGAGTGTCATTGTTGAAATTGTTTTTAATGCGGTCAGTAAAGGATAAGAGAGCAGAGATGGTGCTGATGACAGGTGGCTAGTAAATTGTTCTCAAGTAGGTGGGTTAGCAGTTGTAAATGAATACATGTCTCCATTATTTTTGCCAAAGGGGATAGTATGGCAATGGGTCTATAGTTAGAAAACTCATTGGAGTTGCCACCTTTGTGCAGCGGGATGATGTGAGAGATATTCCAAATTAAGGGGATGGTTTCTTCAGAAATAGTTCTGTTAATGAGGATGGATACAGGGTGGACTATGACCTTTGCTGCTTTTTGCAGGTATTCAGCAGGTAGTAGATCTGCAGAGAGTGTGGTGGGTTTAAGTTTCCGAAGGAGGTTACAGATAAGGGATGTAGGCACAGGCTGAAGATGAAATGGGGGGGTTATTGGTAGATGCTGTGGTAGGGCAAGTGGTACTAGGGGATAGTTGGTTGGTGAGGGATAGAATTGTTTCAGTGAAAGATGTGTTAAATGAGTTGGCTATTTGGATGGGATTGTAGTGATCAGAGCCTGAGGGAGAAGGTGTTGCAGAGCGTCCCAGGTGCAGGAGATTGTTAATGCCTAGCCAGAATTTTTGAGGATTATTTTGGTGGGTTTGTTGAAGCTGGCAGTAGTAGTTTTTTTTTATCAGACAATATAGCTTGTTTTGTTTGGGTTCTTAGTTGTTTGAATTGTAAGTGATCCGAGGGGTTTTTAGTAGAGCGCCATTTAGCCCATAGTTTATTTCTTTGGAGGATTATTTGTTTGGTAGTTTTGGAGAGCCATGGTGCTGGTTTGGTTCTAGTTCTAATTTGGCGTAGTGGGGCATGGCAGTCAAGAATGGATAGGAATTTAGAATTAAACAAGCTGACTGTATCTAATAATGGGAGGTGTTTCAAGGGTGACCAGTTACAGGTGCTTAGTTCTGCTTGGAAACTAGTAGGGTTAAAATTTTTGCTAGATCGAATAGTTTTGTAGATGGTTGAGTTTGGAAGTTCAGTCTTATATATAATTAGGTAGGTCAGTAAGTGGTCACTTATATCCTCTGGGAGAGTGCCAGTTTTGTAGGTTTGTTGTTGAGTATTAGTGAGTATCCAGTCAAGGGTACTTATTTTGTTGTTGAGTTTATTATTTCGGGTAGGGGATGTGATATTTTGGCTAAAACAATATAGGTTGATATGGGTGGAAGGCTGTTCAGATATGCAGGAGGTCCAATTTATATTAAAGTCACCAAGTATTATGGTTTCTTGTGGGTAGCTGGTTGAGAGCCAGCTAAGGATGGCCTCTAGTGTGTTAGTATTGTTGCCTGGGGAAAGGTAGATACAGATTATATAAATGACTTTACATTTGTTAAGCTGTATTTTGGATAAAATAATCTCTGCATTACTAGAGTGTGGAGGTTTAGGGTCTATGGAGGTAACTTGTAGTCCAGTCTTGTAAAGTATGGCTACGCCTCCACCCTTCTTATTATTATGGTCAGGTTTCATGATACTATAGCCAGGGGGTAGGACTGCACTGTCTTGTATTGATGGGTGATGTCAAAAGAATGTACCTCTATAAGGGCATGCAGGTGAGTGATGTTATTGTTGATGCTTTGAATGTTAAGGTGGCTGGGGAGAGAGTTGGGGGGCCTGGTAAGCCGCTGTGAGGTAGTGGGAGTTGGTGTTTCAGTCTGTGAAGCTGTGTGTGAGGTAGGGCCTGGGTTTGGGTGTATATCACCATCTAAAAGGGAGTGAGCCTTTAAATTTAGGGTGAGTTGTAAAAGTTTAAAGATTGGGTTCAGAGTTTTTCTGGCTTTGGGGTCATAATAAGAGATGTGAGTGAATCTATGTAATTTGGCTTTGGAATACTTTGCTGGACAAGAAAAGTTGTAAAGAGTGTGTGGAAGGCTAGGTGTAGGCATAGAGGTTAGCCTGTTGGGGGTGTGATGTCCTAGATAAGAGTGATGTTCATAGAGAGTAAGTAGGGTAAAATAATAATACTAAGGAATGGTAATAAAAATAAAGATTTGTTGTAAGTTTGAGCCATTGTAGGAAGCATAGGAGATGTGATGTTGGTATGCTTTTAGGTATTTAAATAAGATGAGGCTAATGGGAGTTGAGTGTTAGCACTTTAAGGAGGTGGGGTTAGAGATTGGTGTTAATTCATAGGGGAGTGGCAATTTGTGTATAGGTTTAGGATTACTGGGGGTGGGTGGGATATGGGGGTAGGATAGGGGACCGGAGTGAGCCCGCAGGGCGAATGGAGCGTGCTGAGCCACAGAAGGAGTGCACCCTATGAGAACAATCAGAGGAGCAGTGGGCTAAGGTAAGTGTAGACGGTGAGGGTAATATGAGAAGAAAGTTTTAATAGTAGTTAGAATAAACTGTAAGGATAGTCAATGAAAACAAGATAAGGGAATAGAGTGGAATTGAGGGTCTTACAGGATATGGGAAATCGGAGAGTCTGAATGTTAAGTTTAAAGTCAGTAGTAGAGGTCTATGGAAAAATGTTGCCCTCTAGTGGACAACAGGCTGAATAGCAGTGGTACTGTATATATAGAGAGAAGGAATGGAAGGCAGAGGATTAATGTTCGAGCTGGGTTAGAGTTAGTGACCAGAGGTGTAGGTAGCAGAAGGGAGACAAGGTTAGAAACAAATAGAGTTTGGTTACTGACAGTCCTGGCTGGTGAGAGCAAATTTACAACCTAGGATAATTACACACTATTATATCTATAGACAGTGGTGTAAAGTATGTACTTTTTTTATATATGTTTATCCCTTGGGGGGACTGTTGCACAGGGAAGGATGGGTTCTGGTACTTATTATGGGGAGATCACAGTATTGTGTAGCAAAGTTGTAACTCAGCAGGCAAGGCAAGTCCTCAATATTACTGGAAAACCAGGTTGGGCAGTTTCTTTTATATCTGTTTATCCCTTGGGGGGACTGTTGCACAGGGAAGGATGGGTTCTGGTCCTTATTATGGGGAGACCGCAGCATTGTGTAGCAAAGTTGTAATTCAGCAGGTAAGGCAAGTCCTCAATATTACTGGAAAACCAGGTTGGGCAGTTTCTTTTATATATGCTTATCCCTTGGGGGGACTGTTGCACAGGGAAGGATGGATTCTGGTCCTTATCATGGGGAGACCACAGTATTGTGTAGCAAAGTTGTAATTCAGCAGGCAAGGCAAGTCCTCAATATTACTGGAAAACCAGGTTGGGCAGTTTCTTATATATATGTTTATCACTTGGTGGGACTATTGCACAGGGAAGGATGGGTTCTGGTCCTTATTATGGGGAGACTGCAGTATTGTGTAGCAAAGTTGTAATTCAGCAGGAAGGCAAGTCCTCAATATTACTAGAAAACCAGGTTGGGCAGTTTCTTTTATATATGTTTATCCCTTGTTGGGACTGTTGCACAGGGAAGGATGGGTTCTGGTCCTTATTATGGGGATACTGCAGTATTGTGTAGCAAAGTTGTAATTCAGCAGGCAAGGCAAGTCCTCAATATTACTGGAAAACCAGGTTGGGCAATTTCTTTTATATATGTTTATCCCTTGGGGGGACTGTTGCACAGGGAAGGATGGGTTCTGGTCCTTATTATGGGGAGACCGCAGTATTGTGTAGCAAAGTTGTAATTCAGCAGGCAAGGCAAGTCCTCAATATTACTGGAAAACCAGGTTGGGCAGTTTCTTTTATATATGTTTATCCCTTGGGGGGACTGTTGCATAGGGAAGGATGGGTTCTGGTCCTTATTATGGGGAGACCGCAATATTGTGTAGCAAAGTTTTAATTCAGCAGGCAAGGCAAGTCCTCAATATTACTTAATTCAGCAGGCAAGGCAAGTCCTCAATATTACTGGAAAACCAGGTTGGGCAGCTACAATCCCTATTTGCTCAACAGCAGCCTAGGTAGTTACTAGCCATGGATGACTTCCCAATGGATAATATTATGCATTTCTTGGCATTTGGTTTTAGTCCATGGCTCTGACACCAGTTGTTTGTCTGTGTCAGCCTCTGCTGGAGAACACTTGTGTCAGTGTGGGATTCAATGGCAGCTCCTAATTTGCAATCATCTGCAGATTTTGTCAGCCAGAGACCATTGACATTGATCTTGACTTCAGAGAAGTAAATGCCAAAAACAAGCAGTCCAAGGACTGATTCCTGAGGGACTGCATTTGTGACTGTCTTCTTTGTAAAGGTGGACTCCCCAGTTCTAAATTTCAGGGTCCTGTCTGTGAGCCAGTTGGCTATCCACCTAGTGACATATGAGTTTGTACCTAACCTCTTGAATTTGTCAACAATGCCCGAGTGGAGTATTGTGCCAAATGCCTTGGCCAGGTCAAGGTAGCCAGTGCAAATCATTTTTCCCTCATCCATTGCTTTGTTTACCTTATCAAAGAGTCCACCAGGTTGAGTAAACATGATCTGCCCATGATGAAACTGAAGTGAGTTGGGTCCAGTGTCTAGAGGTTTACTACAGCTGTATTGATCATTTTCATAATAATTCTTTCCATGGTTTTACATATAAGACTAGCTAGACTTATGGGTCTGTAGTTTCCAAGTCTGTAGATGGCCTATATGTAGGCATGTGCAAGTGTCAAAATACTGGCAATCCATGGGATTGGAGCATTAACTGTAGGATACACACTTATGCTCCTCTGACTAGATAGCTACACACACACACACACACACACACACACACACACACACACACACACACACACACACACACACACACACACACACACACACACACACACACACCTCCCAGCTGACTGCAGTGAGAACAGAACTAAGTACATAGACTACATAATTCAGTACTTTACACAAGCACCATGGCAAAAGTCTGACTTTTACAAGGCTGCATTTCAAGTTACTGTGTATTAACTAAACAGTGATATTCTTTAACTAGCCTGTATGTATAACTGCTTGTCCAAACTGTATCTAGATAGTATTTTAACTTCTGTGCCCTACATACATATATTCTACTTATATCTTGTATTTCTGTATGTTTTATTGTGGAGCTTTTCTCCCTGGGCCTCCACTGAAAAAGGACATGTGTCCAGTCGAAATTTCCCGATAAACAAATGTAAAATAAAAAATATATATATATATATATATATATATATATATAATGGATGACATCAGCACCGGATGTTGGAGAGAAGATGTTGGGAGGCCTTCATGAACTGGACAGTGAAACACATTCAACTGTCAGGATATTAAAGTACTGCATGTTACCATAGTGATTGGTGTGGAGTATGTACTAGTTGGTGGTTGTGTACAAATGTGCAGGTATACTTTAAGAGACAGTTTTACAAACTAGATGCAAACAGGTGTCCACATCACTACAAGTACAGGAGAATATGAATGTAAATTGTAATTCTAAACATGTGTATGGTATATAAGACAACATTTGTTATTAATTTATGTAGTGTAGTTGATATATTCATGAAGAAGTACTGAGCAACCAAGGTTCCAGTGCATGGGGAAGGTAACAGATGGCTGCATTGTAAATATGTGACATTTTCTTAGATAGGGCCTTCATTTTTTTAGCCAGCAACCAACAGCAGCAAACAAGAGTGAGAACAAACCAAAAGCAGGATACAGGATGCAGGATAAAATTTATTCCGGTACCTCGGCCCAACAGCCTTCAAAGGAATAAAATACATACCTCCAGGTGCAGTATATATACACACTGGTGCTACCAACAATCAAACAATTAAACACAATTAAATACAATTGAAGGAAATTAGGACAAATCACAGAATTAAAGAGACACACACAATTTTGAAACCACTAAGAACTAAGTAACATTAAATTGCTATAGAAATAACTATTAAATATTTAAATTCATTTCTAAATTCAAACCTCGAGGTTTCAATGTACCATATTTTAAAATGAATCTGCTTTCTAGATTCAATAAACTTTTTAGATAATTACCTCCAAAAGATGCATTAGGTTTAGCCAAGGCACAAAAATATAATGAGTCCACAGACCCTTTATGTACACTCTGAAAATGTTCAAATATTGGACTACTAGTTCTAGCATTACGTACATCACCAATGTGTTCTAATATACGTTTTTTCAGTTGATGTTTTGTCTGACCTATATAATATTTGGGCAAAACACAGTCACAACCAATAATATAAACTACACCACATGAGATACAATTAAATTTGTTTTCAGCATAATATTTAACCCCATTAATAACACTACCTGATAGGTTTTTCACCCTCTTACAAATCTTACATTTTCCACATTGAAACATGCCTAATTGTTTATCAGAATTTAACAAAATTACATCACTCAAGAGATATCTAGGTTTCAACATTTCCTTGAGATTAGGATATCTGCCATATGAAAAAGAGACATGTTTAGGGAAAAGATACCCAATCTCTTCATTATTACAAACAAAAGGCCACAAAAAATTAACAATATTAAACAAAATATCCGAAAATAAAGAAAATTTTGTGACAAAAAATATCCTATCCTTCCTATCAATCTCATTATGAGTAACATTAATGTTAGGTGTCTTAATAATATGATGCTTATGAATAGAATCAAATTTTGCACGATTTTTCCTAATAGAATTTCCTTCAATTGTATTTAATTGTGTTTAATTGTTTGATTGTTGGTAGCACCAGTGTGTATATATACTGCACCTGGAGGTATGTATTTTATTCCTTTGAAGGCTGTTGGGCCGAGGTACCGGAATACATTTTATCCTGCATCCTGTATCCTGCTTTTGGTTTGTTCTCACTCGCCTTCATTTTTTTTTCAGTTTCCACATGTAGTTTGATGGCATGAACATTAAATGGACAGCAAACAAAAGTAATACATGCTATTGTCCACTTTGCATAGCGCAACACCAAGCAGTGGGTTTATGGGATGGTTGGCAAAGTGTTTGCGCCTGCGAGATAGACATTTCTACTGCTTTCCCTGTTTGCACATAGTTAAGCAGTGTGCAATTGTGAACTTCAAAGCTAAAACTCTAAGAGTTCTCAGTATTGGGGATATGAAACACAGCTGCTGCGTAGCTGATTCTGTGGCAGCAGGTGTAAATGCACTGACATGTTTCTTTTTGAGCCTAGATTATATAGGGTTTGAATCCAGGTGTATGCAATACTTTTAAATAAGTAGTGCTAATGCAAGAAAATACATTTTTATACTACATTCACTTTGTGTTACTGTGTATTGATGTAGTGCAGTGTGTTTAAGCAGCACTGCATGAAACTAACCAGACCACAGAGGATCCATTCATCGTCGTTAGGCATTGGTGCATGAAGACAAAACTGTGCACAAACACAGAGGCCAAAATGTGAAGGGCTCCATTGCTTTTTGGGTACTTATGTGTGTTGTGTATGATTCTATTTTTTCCAGATTATATTGGTTAAAATGGGGTACATAGGAAACTGGTGAAATGAGGGGAAAGCATGGGGAAGAACAAAAAGAAAACAATATAGGAATGTGCAGGAGGTAGGAAATAACCACAGCTATCTATTTCTTTAACAATGTTAAATTAAAATATGTACAGAATATAAGCTGAAGTTGGACTGTCACCTCCACAAAGAGGAATGACAACAAGTCAAGCATGTTGTATAGACAATTGGACCAAATCAAGTGTGTCAAGAAGACACATGTGCAAAGCAGAGAGCTATGTATGTGACAATTTTTTTTTTTGTGGGACAGGTACCAGTTTTTTCTTTCACTTCAGTAAGAGAAGAATGCTGGGTAAGAGACGTTGTTATTTCTGGGTCAGGTATGTTGGGTAGGTGAGGAAGAAAATGCAAATAAACAGGACAAACAAGACAAGGCACAGGAATGGTGAGGGACATAAATGGTTGTGGAACACCATGACTGGAGTGAGGGAGGGGACAAAGCAAGCCCATGCCTGTCAAACATTGGAACAGTGAGAGTCTAGTCCTCACCAACAGTCTACTTACTCTACTGGCTGCTGGAGTGCTTGATGTCTTCTCCTCCTATGGACCATGAGAGAGAGAGCAGCCTCTCAATGCAGCATAGGTGCACACCAATGGTGTGGTGCACAACCCTAGGCACCAGCCCTGGCATCTCCTGGTGGATGATGAAACCCCTGCCTCTTCCAGTACTCCTAGATGGTATCACAGTACCAGCTGCTGAGGTAGTGCTACCTGAAAAAGGATGTATTACAGTGGCAGCAGAGGCAATACTGCCAGGTTGAGACCCAGATGTGCTGGGCGTTAGTGCCGGAGCCAGTAGAGTGAGGGCAGACTGAACCACTGGAGCTGGCCTACCTTGCTGTGCTGTGAAGCATTTAGTGATTTGTTACTGGCGAATGACATGGAGACATTTTGATGACACATAATAGAAAATAAAAAAAAAGAGATGACATTAGCACCATCATATGTGACATGCAATGCATTATCACAATAATGCAACTATTTTATCTGAAGTTTTACATTTAAGTATAGTTCCTAACAACTGCAAACTATAATTACAGATTGAAAAATAGAGAAAGCGAAAAGCCACCAGCCGGATATAAAACGTAAATTATTTTATTTGAAACAACGAACTTGTAACTAAACAAACTTAAAATAGGCAATCGAATCCTTCACATACACAAACGATAAACCATAAGCGCTTTCGTTTAAAAAGTTTTAAACTTCATCAGATAATCAGTTAAATTACATCACTTCCTTATATAACATTCTCATTTTTCAAAAAATCCTGCTCACATGACTCATACAACTCGGGCATGCTCAATGATGAAAAAATGACTGAAAATATTTTGATTTGTCGCACATATATATTATTATAAGTTCTTATATTGCATTAAGAATTATAATTCTTCTTTTAACATTTATACATACTTAAAATAACTGATACTATTAATATATACTATTAAATAAAATATATAAAATCACTATAAACATTACATATGGTATCAGCCTACTTGGAAACAATAATAAATACATTTAAAATATAGTACTTTCACTTTTAATTTAAGTACTGGTGCTATAGAACTTCTTTTGTTAATACATGGCCTGGTATTAACGAAAGAAGTTCTATAGCACCAATACTTAAAGCACTGAGTAGAAAGAAAATTAAAAATTAAGTAGTGAATTATATGAACCTCCACAACAATGGTTATTATAAAATTTAAGCTTTTTAGTTAATATCAGGAATAATATACATATAAATATATATATTTATTAATTAAAATAGGTGGATATTTTTTTAGATAATGAATGAAAACTAAAGGAAATGGTTGAAATATATCTTATATATAATATAATTATAAGGTTATAGACTTAATACCATTTAATATGTCTTATAGATTTCTAGAATAGTAAAAATTATTTTTTTTTGTAAAATTATGTATTTATAGGTTTTTAATTTTTATATAATGAAAGTATTAATATATTTAATTAATAATTTAAGAAAGTTTTATAATATAAATTAAATAGTAGGGTATATTAAATTTATTTATTATTGTTTCCAAGTAGGCTGATACCATATGTAATGTTTATAGTGATTTTATATATTTTATTTAATAGTATATATTAATAGTATCAGTTATTTTAAGTATGTATAAATGTTAAAAGAAGAATTATAATTCTTAATGCAATATAAGAACTTATAATAATATATATGTGAGACAAATCAAAATATTTTCAAACAGTCATTTTTTCATCATTGAGCATGCCCGAGTTGTATGAGTCATGTGAGCGGGATTTTTTGAAAAATGAGAATGTTATATAAGGAAGTGATGTAATTTAACTGATTATCTGATGAAGTTTAAAACTTTTTAAACAAAAGCACTTATGGTTTATCGTTTGTGTATGTGAAGTATTCGATTGCCTATTTTAAGTTTGTTTAGTTACAAGTTTGTTGTTTCAAATAAAATAATTTACGTTTTATATCCGGCTGGTGGATTTTCGCTTACTCTATTTTTTTAGTTTGTCGTTTTTCATTTACATAATTACAGATTGTTCAAAGCAATCCTTGCAATGTGCACACAGGCTTGGTCCAGTTATACAGATTACAGTTAACAGCAGGACATTTATGACACTTATGTATAACTTAATTTATGTAACATTATTAAAGGATGGCAGTATTGTATAGCTGCTAGCTGGGGCATTTGAACCCACAACCTCTGACTATAGTCGTACACTTGACTTCTAATGATGGTTTGTGCTACAGAGTTATGCATTGCTTTTACAATTAGGATATTCATGCTTACTTTGCTGCTACTGTATACAAAACAAAAACATTTTCTTTAACTTTAACAGCTACAAAAATACTTATCTTGTGCTGCATACATACCACTTGCTTTCCTCTGTCTGTCCAGAGGATCAGCATGAGCTTGCCTATTCACCACTATTTCAGGATTAGCTGTGGAAAGAAGAGAAAAGAACAAAAGAGCATTATGCATACCACTCTTTCCTATATTTAGCTTTCTATGTATTATAAATTTTCTTTATTAGCATACTTACATAACTGTGGGATGTTGCTAGAAACTCTTCCACTCACTGGTTGACTATATCCCTCTTGCACATTTTTAGGTTATTGAAGTGGTGTTTACACTGTTCTCCATTGTGTGGGATACCATTTGTACTGGATACAGCCTTGGCCAGACTATTCCAAGCATAAGAGTTGTACTCAGAGCCAGAATAGTCCCCCTGCAGAAGATTTTGACTGTGGCGCTTTACCAGGAGTCCAACAAATATTCTGGACTCATAAATACCCCACCTCTGTGCCTTAAATTGGGCAACTTCCCCTCTAACACCAGACATGTCTAATCACAAAGCAATAGAAATAGTAAATAATGATTTCCTTCCAATTCCTGTTATCGCATTTAATGGTAGTGCGCAAACCAAAGAAATTATGCCAACTGCATTTGCTCAGTATTGATTTTTACTGTGTGGGATTCAAATCTATGCATAAAGGGCAAACCATTTTTTGCATAGTGGTGACTTTACCTCTTTGCCACAGAAGAAGTGCTTCTCAGACATAGTCATGAAACATTCATAAATACAGATGACAAACTAAGGTGTTAACCATGTATGTATGTGACCTGACAAGGTCTTTGTATACACATTCACTTGTGTATGTGTCTTATTTAAGTGTGAAGGTCATCCAGGTCCAGATAACAGAATTATACTTACAGAAACATAATAGACAGTATACCCTCAGTCATACATCTGAACCTTCAAAACACAGTAAGTGTGTCTTATCCCTCATACATATAATTCATATCAGCTCCAATATTTATAATGATGTATAAAGTGTTATATGTAATATCTAATATAATTTGAAATGGAGTAAAAATGTCTGCAATTTCCTGTATTAGAACCCAGGACCATGTGCATGGCAGCCCTACACTTATACCTGTTGCCACAAGAATATTAAAATAATGCTTGTATATTTTCCTGTACATTACTACAACCTGAACTGTCAACAGTAAAAATATGTTGCACTTCCTGTATTAGAACCCAGGAACATCTGTATTGTTCCCTACACTTATCGCTATCACACAGGAGTCGTCAAATAGCTGCATAATTCCCTTTTCATTCTTAACTTCTGTGTGTTAACTAATGTGCAACTCCACTTAGTGTGTTTGCGCAGTGACCAACAGAATTAATAGAATGTATCCATTTTGAATTTGTTGACTGCTTCCTGTCTGCAGGTATAAAATAGCTGCAGGTTTTGAGGAGGCTTACTAACTGCTGTGCAATGTCGCTTAGTGGTGTTGCTCGATGGAAAGCAAAAACTGCAACAATGTAATATTTTTGACTTTTACACTGTTTATGTCCCGTCTGCAGTTGTTTTGTCTGCTTCCTGTGTGGGCCACTAGTCCAGGTTTGTGCACTGCTAAGCATCGCACAAATGAGATAAATACAGCTAAACATGATATTTATTGTGTTTCTCCATTTCCTTTGTGCTAAGCCATGCACTGCACAAACACTGGCATTTAAAAAAAAGGAAAATTATGACAAAGGAAGAAAAGAACTCTATTAAATCAACAACACTACAAAAGTTTTTGTTGGTACACATGAACTATTTTCACATAGGTCTGGATTTGAACTCTCACTCCAATGAACCTGCTTTCTATCCTCCACCTGTTCCAGCTGTGTCTTCCCATGCCACTCGATGTATGTTTACAGCCATGATGGAGGCATAGGTATGTTTCAATAGGTCCTCCAGAGAAATGCTTAGGGTTGTAAATGTGGAACAGGCTGACATGTGTGACTGCCTCCACTGTATTGCTGACTCAGTGGATCAGATGAATGACACATTAAAATGGGCAGTGATTGTGATAGAACATCTGCTGGGAGGGGGGACAGCATCCACATGGGCATAGGTCAGCCAAATCACCTGATGTTAGCCAATGTGGCCATGTCTATAATGCTCCCATAGTTGGACTACTTCCACTACTTTGTCAGTGGTTGAGGTGTCCACACCCAGACATGGCAGGCCATGGGGTTGTAGTCCTGGGTGTCCTCGTGAGGACAGCTTGTCCAGCAGACATCAGTCACATTCATGTAGCAGCAGTGCACCTGACTTTGGACATGTCAGTGCAACTCCTGGTAGAGCCAGTTCTCATGGTCAGATACAACAATGATGATCTGCCACCTCTACCATGCATGACTCACACCTGTTGACATACCAAGATACAGAGCTAACATAGAACTTGTCTGTGCACTTGCAGACACTCTCACACCAGTTTCACTTGGAGGGCCAATACAGACACATACACAGCAATTACATGGTTCAGCTGTGAAGATTAAAGCTCATTCTGTCTCATTGACCATATTTTACTTTATCCAAATGACTGTCTGTTTCTCTTTCTTACTCACATGCATTCACTTAACTTTGGTGTCAGCCTAGGCTTCCTGCCCCCCAACACTCTGTGCAAGTGATGATAATTGTGCCATATCCTTGTTTTCTATCTTTTGGACTCAGCGATACATAAGCTTTGTGTCTGATGCTCAGGGTGCATAGCTGAATTAGTGTTTAGTATATCTGTGTTTGTGATGTTGCTTTGCTAATTGTACTTGTGACATATTTTGCTCTTGGAAAATTAGGCAGTTGAAAGAATCAAAACAGTGTTTTGCATCAATATTACTTTCTAACTTCTCTCTTTAATGATTTTCCAATACAAAAGTATGAGGCCAAACCGAGGACATTCAGTGACCATCAGTACTTTTGAGAGGTATGACTGTGTAAATATTTTATACCTAAGGCCTATGATTTGATAGAGGGCACAGGTATTTACATAAGTCTCAGTTTTCACATATTAACATTGTTGCTGTACAAATCACACACATTTTACTTACTTACATTACCAAGTAACAGCATGGAAGGATGTGCCATTCATTTGTATTATTACACATTTTTATTTTAACACTCTAGGTTCAACACTTTATTTATAAATCCAGCAGTTGATACAGTTTTAGTTCAAGGCTGAGTCTGTCTGATGCTAGGAGTACACAGCCATTACATGGGTAGGTAAAGATTCTGAGCATTGCATGGCATCGATATTACTGTATGTATGTGCGTAGGATGATGGTTTTAGCTGCTTACATGGTGAGTGTGTGCCATGCTTTGCAGCTTAGCCAATACAAGGGCATATTGGGCATACCTATGCCTGCCTACACCCACAGCAGCTGCTGGTTCCCACTCTGACTCCTCACCTGCGTGTGGTTGTGTTGAACTTGCCATTAGTGGTGGGATGTGTGTCCCTTCCCCTTGTTGATCATGTTGAAACTTGTTTTCTCTGAATGATGTTGTGAAGTATGGCACAGACAGTGAATATTTCAGTAAATGTATGTGTATTGTACTGCCAGCTTCTCCAGATGTATCTAGGCAGTGGAACCATGACTTCAGTAGCCCAAACACACATTCTATGATATTTCTGGTTTGAACATGTGCCTCATCATGGCGTTCTTCAGTAGGTGTGTGTGCATTTCCGATGGGCATCATCAGCCATGGTTCCAGTGCATAACTTCCATCCCACAGTAAATTATCTTGTGGGATATCACCCCTAGTGAACATCTGATACAGTTGGGGGGTGTGCCAGATATGTGAGTCATGGTAACTGGCTGGGTTTCCAGCATACACATTCCAGATTACTCCATTAGCATTACACACAACTTGGTAGTTAATGGAGTGGAAGACCTTTCTATTTATGTAGACCATTCCCTATTCCATAGCTGGTTCCTTGATTTCTATATGTGTACAATCTGTGGCACCCAGTATTTCAGGATGGTGTGCTATAGGGTAGAACTCTTGCATAATTGTGGCTCTGTCCTCAGGATTACAGGGAAAATATATGTGGCCACTGGTTTGTTGGAGTATAGCATTCAGGAATTGATGGCGGAGCCTGGATGCTGATACTTGTGACACCCCCAGCATGTCCTCTGTTGGTCTCTGAAAGGCTCCTGTAGCTAACATTCTAAGTGCTACACATACCTTTGTTTCACTGGTATTGGTTCTCCTAATTTGCCTTGGGTCTGAGTTGAGGATGACAGAGGTTGCAGTGTTCCTGTAGTGCGTCTCTATCTACCCTGTAGCATTTTACGATTTCCACCTCATGTGGATTGTGATAAGTTAACTGGGATCTAAAAGCTCTTCTCTTTCTTGGCCATAGTCGATTAGCAGCAGCAGCAGCCGCATAGACTTCAGTCTGTTGCACATACGCATGAATTAAAGCAACAGCAGCCTCTAACATTCTTTCTGTGTAGAGTCCTTTCCATGGCTGTATTCCAATAGGTTTTGGAATTCACAGGGAAAACCAGCACTGAATCTACATGGTTGCTTTATAGCTTGTTGAATATCTCATCCATCCTGGATTGGTTGATTATCATGCAGTTCAGCTGCTTATGCTGTAATTAGCATGCCACTGTGAGCCGCTTACTGTATACAAAACTGTACACTACTGGGTGGGTGGCGTGTTGCTATGCACACATGGTCTTAGTAGACTGTGTAGGGTTTATTGAATCTGCCCATTTATTTACAGTGATACATCATCATAAAGTTCATTATTTCAGCAAACATTTTTCATACCATAGATGGTTTAATAATGCACCACTTAAATCAGAGAATTGACTCACAGTTCAGCTCAGGTAAACAACTCATTGATAAGCTGGATAAATAATTCAGATCAAGCATGTTCTAAACTTCAGTGTTGCAAGCTCAAATGTGGAAACCTCTTCAGTATATCCACAGGTTTGAGTTCCATCCAACTCTATAGTTCTCCACTGGACACTTATCTAATAACTTACAGTTCAATGGGTTCTCCCAAAGTAAAGTCAGGTAGATTCTCCAGTTCAAGTACCAGTTCATCTCCTACTCTAGAAGCCACCCCATGTGATTCCCAATCTCTTTCGCTCTGCAGGCACCAGCCTGTATGTCTCTCCAAGATTCTCCATCTTTCCACAAGAAATGGCAAGATCACTTTCTTCTTGTCACTGGCCCTTACTTTATATAGGAAGGAGGCATGGATGTTGTGATGCCCGTGTCCTGGCCCAGCAATCAAGGAGCCTCAATCCTCACCATTAACACCAGAGAAGGCATCTCATATATGAGGAAAGGATAACAAATACACACAGTAAAGTGCAATTTCCCTTAAAAGCACACAGCGATCACAGTCAGTCCAGGGCTGGTCGCTCCCTTGCTCCCCAGGTCCCCAATAAGACTCCCCACTAGCAAAGCTATAGGGTCCAGATCTCAGGCTAGCTTGGCAAGCTAAAATCTCCTGCACCCTCTCTGTCCAGCCATTGCTTTGTGCCCAAGTAGCAGGCACACCAGCACTTTGAAATAAGAGTTTACACAATCACATAGACACTTCTGGGGAAGGCTGGCACTGGTTCTCCAGATGTGCCCCTTTTACTCAGACTATAAAGTAGTACAACTTGCCACCACCCAGCTAATATATATCAGCTACTCAAAGGCCCTTAAAAGGGTGTCCAATTACTACTGTGCAATATTATTATCCAACTGGTAGTGTGACTAATCAGTCAAAGCTTATTTGGAGTGACTTGGACAGTAAACTCTATAAATATGCAATGCACTCTAGAGCTTAAATTATCTCTACACAAACCAGCCACAGCTAAAAGGTTTTAAAATATTTAATAATAAATAATTAAAACCACAAGACAATACTTTCTACTACACAGTCAGTGCTAGTCAAGAGTTCAGAGATCACACAGAAATACTTAAAATAATTCAGTAGTACAGTTCTGACATAAAAGAAAAACACTTAGTCTAATCTTTCTAGCTTTTAGCTATCCCTAAAAGAAAACACAAGTATAAGATGACTTACATAAGAAAACAGGCAAAGTGCTGTGAGTTGGATGATCAAGACAAAAGTGCTTAAAATGCTTAATGTCTTCTGATTCTCTCTGTTTAAATTGCTACTGCAGTTCTGATAAACATTACATCATCTTTTTGCCCTTTCATGGTGTTCCCAGTTTACACATTAACTGGATTTATATTCTTAACATCTCTCTTTTGTTATCTTGCAGCTGGTCAGGAACAGAGCAATAAAATACATTTGCATGTTTAAATCTAACAATTTAACTCTTGGTTAAAACAATAGAAATAACTTTTCATCTAGACTTTTCGGCACCACTCCTACTTCAAAGGGACACCACATACTTTACTTTGGTCAGTAGAGTGCACTGTTGTCACATTTATTTCCAGTTCCACATGCAACAGTATTTCTTTACATTTAAGACAACAAGCCTGTAGTTTACATTCATATTTACAAATGATAGAATAATCTATAAAATTCTATCTGACTAGGCTGGCAGCCTTCACCCTTCTCTACCTTCTCTACCAGTCTTCACAGATGTCTCCATTCAGGACAAATGTGTGTTCTCCTCTCAGCATGACTCTAGAATTTTACAGTTTTAAAAATCCCGCAGTGGCAACTAAGGGCACTATACCAGAAAATATATGCATCTATCTATCTATCTATCTATCTATCTATCTATCTATCTATCTATCTATCTATGTGTTATATAGGATCTTAGAATGAATTCCCACACAGAAATATTTTCTTAATGAGGGTGTTGAACTGTGGAATGGCATATGTTAAGTTATATGAAGTTTGCATTTTTGTTTTATATTTCCAGTATTGCTTGAATGTTTTGTGAGCGAGTGTTTGCTATGTTGTATATACTCTTGGATTGCACATTATTTCCATGTCATAGTTGTGAGAGTATTGCACTGGTGTGTGTGTGTGTGTGTGTGTGTGTGTGTGTGTGTGTGTGTGTGTGTGTGTGTGTGTGTGTGTGTGTGTGTGTGTGTGTGTGTGTGTGTGTGCGTGTGTGTGCGTGTGTGGTGTGTGTGTGTGTGTGTGTGTGTGTGTGTGTGTGTGTGTGTGTGTGTGTCTACGTGCACATGTGTACATGTGTATTTGAACGGAATTTCATTTAGTATTTTGGAGAAAGATGACATAACAACTTTTTCAGGGGATTGGAAAAAACAGTTATATTGTTAAATGCTTTGGCAACTGAATTTGGATGCTATGACGTTCCTAGGCCTAAATAATGTTATTTCAATTACCAGTGAGTTGAAATTTAGAGTATCAAAACTTTAAACAATTGTATTCTATATATTTTCTAAGTTGTTGATATCAAGTTCCTGGGTTTTGTTTACATTTGTTTGTTCATCCTGTGAGACATCTACCATTGGATGAAAGTAGCAATTCTGTATTCTGATTGCCAGGAAGTTATGATTGGTTCTCTGTTACACTTTTATCAGTATTTTCCATCTGATTGTTGTTTATGCTATATGATCCCATTTGTTTGTTCACCCTGTTACAGGTTTACAGGTCTATCATTGGATGAAAGTAGCAATTCTATATTCTGACTGGCAGAAACTTATGATAGGTTCTCTGTTCATACTTTAGCAAATTAGCATTTTCCATAAGATACATGTTTATTTCACCAAACTGATTGGTCTTATTACAGGAGTGCATGTCAATGTATGTATTTTTATAGGTTACTTCCTCAGTTTTGTTCATGGTTCTGATGATCTCTTATTGATGACAGTGCTTAACCATGCAAGTTTTTTAATGTGGATTTTTATTAGACTCATGTTTTTCGAGTGTTAACTAGTCATTTTGTTATTTGGTTATTTTTTTACATTCCAGTGCTGGTTTGGTGCTTGCTGTTATTATTTTGATATGTATACTCATTAAAGGTTTCTCATCAAGACTCAACAACCTGAGCCCTCTGCTGTCTTATTTTTCTTAGGGTGCTAATATCATAAGTCATCAAATAATTATACAGCTGGTTGTCATTATGATATAATCCTGTATACTGTCAGAGGTCAGTGGTGAAGTCTTCCCAGGAATTAATATAATAGAAGCATCCCAACCTCCCACATCAAAAAGCCGCCACCCCTACTTTTGTAACAGGTACATGATGTACAGTGTTCCCCAATAGTCATATGTTGCAGTGTGTTAACACAAGGGTCATTCTCACAGGAAGTGTTTAAAAGTCATGTGACATACCATTAAGGCTTTTAATCAGAGGGGTAATGCTGCTATATGTGAAATATGAAAATGTTTCACTAAAACAACATGCAATATGCTGATCATGAAAGAGTCATATCACTTTACTGAGATACCCCATCTCAGATATCAACATCAGGCATTAATCTACATTATGCTGAACAACACTGAAGACAACAACACACTGTCCTTTAAAATTCATATCATAGTATCAGAAAGAGTACTCTATTTTTCAGAATAGGAGACATTCAGTTACTAGTCCCCATATGCTAGTGATAAGTAATCTTTGCATAGGCTTAATTTAGTTATTTAATAATGTAGATATCCTTTTCCAGGTCGGTATTCATGAGAAACAGAAATAATCTAAGAGGCTTAAGATTAAATCTGAAGGCAAAATCTGCAGTACTAAGCCTAAATCATTGCATTTGTATTTACTTAGTGTACAGAGAATAAAACATGTTATGAAGAGGAAAATATGATATATCAAAACAATTTATAAAAAACTCAGTATGAAAGGTCTCCATGGCTTACCAACCAGAATACCATGGTAGTCCAGAAAAAATGTGAAAAACTGACCAAGCATCTATTTTCCAGTGATAATACAAACATCCAGGTTTCACAACCTTGTTGTGGTGGATTTTGTATACCTCTGCGATCCTTAGACCTGTGTCTTCTGAAACAGTATAGTCCTAATAGGGTAACCTTTGGAAAATTGTTAAGAAGTGTGAAGAGTCTGAAAAACAGAAATCCAAAAGACATCCCATATCTAGCAGTTGTTGCAGTAAGATGATTTTTTTAAAAAGCTGATCCCTTTAGACCAAGGTATATAATTTGATCCTTCCACCTCCATCTACCTGCTGAGTGACTCAGAAAGTCACATAACTATACAGTGTTCCTAAGTTTGACAGGGGACACATATCCTATTGGCTTACCCAGTTAACAAATGAAGAAAGAGTCTAATTAAAGAGTCAGAGAAAATCAATTGGAATATGGATACTAAAACTGATTCCTGAAGCTACACTTGGGAGTGATAGTACTGGTGGCTGATCTGTCCACTTAGATCACTTGGGCTCAGCCCAAAAAACTCCATGAAGAGGAGTGGCCTTATTTCTTGTGAAATGAATGGTAGAGGCCTGACGTGACACCAGTCAAATGTCTGTAACAGTATAGATTAAGCAGATCTAGACCTCAGCAGTAAAAACTGGCTCTTTGGACATGGAATGTCTCCACAGTGCTGGCACAGGCAACAGAGCTTGTTTGAGAAGCTGGAAAGCACCAACCATATATGGTTGATCTTTTACATAGGACACTGGTTCTACAATTGGACTTCTCATGGAGGAATGGTCTCTGTCGTTCTATATGGTAATCCTCAGAACTTGTCCTAGGTAGGTGTCAGTTATATGCACAAAGCCCCATCTGCACACTACACAGCAGCAAACCTGTGCTGTCAAATAGTCTTGTCACTGCATCTTTACATTGTCTGTGCATATGCACCTAACATAGTAATCTGCCTTCCTAGAAACCATGGGCAAGGTGCTGCATAAGTTACCCCTACTGGGTCTATAGTATTACTTGAAAATGTCAGCAATAACTTGGGGAATGATGAAGGTAGTCTGTTTGCTTAATCTGGTTTATATTATCAAGTCTTGATAAAATGGAACCAAACAAACCAAAGAAATACCATTCAGAAGTGAGAGTGCTTATAAGTGTAATTTGTAACAGAGAATCATAGACTATAGGTCAGTGATTCATCTTGAAATTTGCTACTCTTACTTATTTTCTTGTATAGATTTCTATTACAATTGCTATTTTACTAATGATTTAACTTTTAATATGCATTTCAGTTTCTTGTTTTTGTAAAATCCTTTGGTTGAAACACTGATAAATTTAATGAATACATTTAAACAGTCATACCATCAATCCTTAGACCATATGTCCTGGGTACACTGGTCAAGGCATGTATTAAGCTGTCAGCTGATTAGGTCATATGGCTGAGAATGTGGCTAGACAGACTCAGGAAACTCAAATAAATAGTGATGGTGTCCTAGAAATTCCTAGTCAGTGCCGTTAGATGGAATAATTTCAATTATCACCTCTAAAAGAGTTTCTGCCATCTACCTTATGACGTTATGGATGCAGAGTCAGAATGGAATATAATCAAGACCGAAGATGTTTTTACAGATGTTGTAGAATGATAGTTAATGATTTTCATGGAAGTAAACCAAGGACCCATTCATGAATACCAACAATGACAGAAGCTGCAGGTTAAAGTAAGAAGCCTTCCATACAATGCTGTTTGGAGGCCTCTGGATCTTAATTTTAGGTACTAACAATTCAGGAAGGTAGGAGTTGTGGCAGTCACTAAAGTGAAGATCAGACTATGAATAATGTTTGAAGAGACCACTGGGAATGACTACTGAATTGCCACAAAGAGTTTCTTGGAAGGCATCTGGTGACTAAGATGGAGAAGGTAGGATATTGCCCAAGCTTTTCTTATCAAAGTTTCGGAAATGTTGACATTCACTGGTAACACTACTGATAGGTGAAAGTAGCTCTTTGTGGCACTTGTGAATTTACCTTCCTCTGAGGAGGCAGTGAAGATAGTAGGATTGGTCCCATTTCTGAAGATGGGGTCATTGCAGAGTCTGAACTACACCTAAATGTCAGTACTACAGCAGTGAATAAAATCTGACTGACACCTAAATGTCAGTACTACAGCAGTGAATAAAATCTGACTGACACTAGATACTGTTTAGATGTCATTGTTGGTATGTCTGTCTGATGTCTTGTTTAAGGCAGACTCACTCTCGATGGATTAGCTAACTGGAGTTAGTAGCCCCTCTCTTTTCAGAGAAATGGAGGAAGTGTTGCAATTACATAGAAATTTAATTTCATAACTTCCTTGGGCAAACATATGGCAGGGTATTGACAAGGAGAGTTCATCCAATAACCAAGTGTTTGCTTCAGTTAGATCAACACAGATTTATCTTGCTAATGGAAGAGTGAGTTAGTTCTTTGAAACTGAACAAATACTGACATAGTTAAGGGAATTTCCCAAGTCTTTCTTAATGTGTTTTGCAAATATGGAAACAGCATGTGACAGTGTAACTTAAAATATCTTGTGGTAGATGTTACAATACTAAAGGTTTCATATCCACTGCTGCATATCATTTAGGCCCATATTTCAGAGTTGAGAGTCATGACCTATGTTCTAATGAGAAAGTTGAGCACATTAAATGTGAGCATAGGACGCCATCAATGATATGCTTAGCCTGTCCTGCTTGAATATTTCATAAAGAGAATACAATGTTCAGCCAAGGTTTTGAGAGCATCCCAGTAGAGGATGGGATGACTAGCAATTTGTTGTTTTTAGATGATACAATCTTTTTACCTTCAAGTGCATATAACCTCCAGGAAGCAGTAAAGCCATGTTGAATGTAAAGCAAATGAGATGAAAATCAGCACCTCCAAATCAGACGCCATGGTACTTTCCCAAACAGAGCAGATGAGGGGCACCATCTGTCTCAGGTAAAGGGCTTGAAACATCCTGGCACTTTGTTCATGAGTGAGGGTATAGGGAAACAGAAGACTGGCACAGTGTCTGGTTGCAATGGTGGCTGTACTGCACATACTTTCTTGGTTTACAAAGATGAAGCAAAAACTGAGGCACAGAATGAAGCTCTCAGTTTACCCCACAGTCCATCTCTCTGTCCTCAGCTGTGATCATGATCTTTGAGCAGTGAATAAAAGGATAGATCATGGACACAAAAATTGAAATGATGATCCTACTTAGGGTTGCAGGATGAACTCTCATTGATAGACTGAGGAGTTTGTTAGTCTTAGATGCTCCTGAAGTAGATCCATTACTCCTCTGAGCAGAAGTCAGTTGAAATGATGCAGATGCCCCATGGACGAGAGATCAATGGGAAGGCCAAGGACAGGCTGGCGGCATTGCAACTCTCAGTTTGCCTGAAAATTATTTGGTATCCCACAGGATAATCTAGAGATTTTTACTGGGAGGAAAGAAGTCCTACCTTATATAGCTTGCTAGCACTATCATGTTCACCAAGGCAGCTGCATAGAATATGGCATGATGGACATATGATGGATGAATAGTCATGATTCTCTAATGTGGAGCCTATTAAATCCAGTATAGTGTATATAGTAATCCCACCTGGAGAATATAGTTGCAATGTTTGGAATATCAGAAAATATGCCATCTAATAATTCATTAACAGTAATAACTCAAGCAGTTGTATCATATTAAGAAATTACAGAGGAGGGTGATTCCATTATGTGGCAAAAACCATATAAATTGTGATTGCAAAAAATATTCCATTGAAACAATAATCAGCATGCTGAAAGGTTACATAATTTCTGAACATTCTACCATAGGGAACAATACTAACCACACTGATGTCTAGACACAAGTTTAGATATAAAATTTCATCTGTGAGTGAGCCAAGAAATATACTGGCTGAATGTATATGAGAATGGCACATTGAAAAGAAATCCAAAATAAAGAGATATTCTGATTTTAAGAGACAGCCTAAGGAACACACTTTCCAGAAGGGTCAATCTGTTTTAGCAAGACACTAGGAGATAAAACAAATGCGTATGTACAGCTCTGAGATTTACTTACCATGATAACTGTGAGAAGTGAGGAAAGCCCTAAGACACTTACTGCAAATTTTTAAAACACTATTGTGATGATTTTGATGATTTTGACTTACGTATTTACCCAGGGCAGTAAATAATGGTATGTCAAGTTATGATAAAATGTCATTCTGTCCGTGTTAAACCATTACTCTGCATCAGGTTGTCTGCAAAATATGGGGCAACATATATAATATATGCACAAGCTTAAACATAAAAAACACACACATGCATAAAAAATGTTTTTGAGGATAGCTGCTCCCTTACAAGTTACACAGATGGGAATGTTTCTCCCATACTTGCTTACTTATATAACCATCTACAGGGTCATGTAACAGTTGGGAACAACAGTCCCAAAAAGTCAGGAGGTTCTTTTTTTCTGGCCTGCCAGCCCTGACCTCAGACTCTTTCACTGCCAGCTCCATTATCATCTCTTTCTCAGATCACCAAACCTAGGTGACCTCCTGGTGTGACCCACACTAGGGAGTCTTCTTTCTGGAGAAGCTCATGCATATTGGGGTCCCCAAATTGAGGGTCCCTAAATTCCTATGATCTTCCTTCTGAGAGAAGTCATAAATATCGGAGTCTGAAATTCCTATTTGTATGTTGTAAGCAGTACTAGCCCCCAGGTATAGAGAGAGTAAAAGGGGCATCAAAGGTGTCTCATACTACAACTTGCAGTTTTCTTTTAGGTCCTATCCCCCATTGCATTCTGATGCTATTAATGTTTGCTGAACAAAGACCTGTGAAGACATATCGGTCCTGGACCATAAAGTAGGCACACCTCCTCATCCATCCCATGTGTTTCAGCTTGCTGATCTTTCCTAGACCCAGGTCAGTCAGGACTTGAAGAATGATCCCCTTAAACCAGTACAATGTCTTCCATAAAATGGGCATACCTGTCCTTTCTGCCCACTCCATTAGTTACCTGAGCTGCTAATCAAACTTGGGTCAACTGGGCTATAGTCAGGGCTTCATCCCTGTATTCTGCCAGAGCTTAACAATCAGGACTTTTGACAAGCTGAGTATTGAACGTAGACAGAGAAAGGATAGAGAGAGAGATCTGTTTGTAAGGTATTACTGAATTCAAAGTTCATTTAAAGTTCAGGAAATGCCTACAGAAATGTTGCTTGTCATAGAATGTTTGAAATATTATATACTGCTGAACTCTTCAGGTAGTACTCATTCAAGCATTCATATTTTTATTTGACATTTGTTAACCAGGAAAGTCCAACTTGGAACAAAGCCAATTTTCAGCAGAGGCCAGGGGAGAAATGCTCCAAATACATGTTTTTGCAACATGGGAGGAAACTGCAGCACCCAGAGGAAACCCACACGAATGCAGGGAGGGCATGCAGACTCTGCACAGAAGGAAACCCAGCTGAGAAATGAACTGGAGAACCTCTTGCTTTGAGGCGACAACGCTACCACTGCACCACTGCACTGTCCATTTTGTCAAAACGTTTTAAATATGTTTGTGAAGTAGCAGCTTTTAATACTGTATTACTGCACTTTATTGCAAATGTACTGTTTTCATTTAAAAAAAATGGGTGATGGAATATTGTGTAGAAGCAGGCTGATTCCTAAGCAGCCCTAACTTATATTGTTACTAATTCAGTTTCCTAGGCCAGAAGCCATATTTAACAACCAGACAGTATGAGTGCCAGTCCTGCAAGGCTGAACACACAGATTTGCTCATTGAAGGGCTACTTGCTGCCACACTTGGAACATTCTGTCATGCTCTTCCCATTTGTCTTTTAATCCCCAAACTTAATCTAATTATACTGTATTTTTATGCAGGATTGTCTGTTCCACTGCTGTATTATTGTTCTGTTCCACTAGTGAACCTAAAACTTTAGATAGAATTTTACAAACTACATTTTACTGTCATACATTCAGATGTTATAATTACCATATTATGTTTACAAATCTGTATATACTGTATATCTGCAAAATATATTATATGATTGTATTTTTTGGACCTTTTCTCCCCAGGCCTCTGCTGAAAATGGGTTTCTGACTCAGTTGGACGTTCCCTGTCACCAAATGTCAATAAATAAATATTTTCCCTTCTGAACTGACCTGATACATTATCAATAACCAACTGCATCAGTCCTAAATTGCTTTCTGTTAAGACAAATGCCAGTAAATAGAAAGCTTCAGCATGTCTGTGTGAGTCATTCATGAGATGAATTTGTATGTATCTCTCTCTCTCACTCATGGTCACCTAAGTATCTATCTATACATATAAAAAGATACAGGTGCTGATTGACATCTGCCTGAAATGCTTTGTGCCTGGAGTTCAGAATGGGATTTGAGAAAAGCATTTTCATTTTGATAGTTTGGCATTTTCACAAGCACTGCAACCAGCTATATGATTACCCGCAAGTGTTTTGAGTGAAATCCAGAAAACTTGCTTTTTAAAGTTGTGCCCTCCTGCTTCTTGCTACTAGTGCTTTGTTGTTGTGTCTACATACTGAATTCTGGTTCACCTTCTTTAAGAAGTAAATGGTCACAAACATGGCATACTTGTTATGTCAACAGTGATTTTATAGTAATTTAATCATGAGAAAACAATATATTTTGTACTTCCGTGTTCAGACCATCTATTTATGAAAATATGTATGAAATTATGAAATGCAGTAACACATATTCTAGTAAAATGTCTGAAAGGTAAATGGTTACGTGTTGACTTCAGTCTGAAAACTATCCTGTAAGCTTAGATACACCTTATTTTATTATTTAAAGTGGTTATATCCAAACTGTACATGCATGTGGAGTGGTGGAGGCAAGGTGAGGAAGGCGCGCGTGTGTGTGTGTGTGTGTGTGTGTGTGTGTGTGTGTGTGTGTGTGTGTGTGTGTGTGTGTGTGTGTGTGTGTGTGTGTGCGTGTGTATGCATGTGTGTGTGCCCATGTGTTTGCATGTGTTACGTTATTAGTACAATTCTTTCTTGAGGCAACCAGTTTCTAAATGATTTTCTTTTCAGTACTGTAACCAAGAATTAGCTACTGTTTTATTTCATACTCAGTACATCTTCTCCGGGGAATACTTTGAAAGTCTGACACTGGCAGGAAACTCTTGTTTTTTTGTTTTTTTCTGTCACCCTGCAGGTAAGATGAAGTTCCTCTTTCAAGAGAAGATGCTGACATTATGAAATGCTGCTATCAGTGGAAATGTCATACTCATTACTCTGAAGAAGTGTGAATGTCAGCAGTAGGTTGCAGTTTACAGGAAAAATAAGATTGGTTTAAATAGAAGTATTCTGCCTTTTCAGGAATACACAGCAACTCTGAAATTTTCAAACCAGATTAAAAACAAGTAAGCATAAAACTGTGGTATCTGCCTTCTCTTTCACAGTGCTTAATTATTTCACTCTATCGCCTTCCCAACAGCCTAGATCATGGTTACTACATGGAAATAAGTAGGATTATTTTATTTTATTTTGCTGTTTCTGATTTTTCTTTCTTGAGTGCTGTTCTCATGCACCAGGTTTATTTGTTATCTATAGCTGGTCTGATGGCAGCCTAGGTTCATGCAGATACTTTGCCTTGCTCACACTACAGTTACTTGTAATAAAATGGCTGTGCTGTATCGGACAAAGAAGTATGTTAAATATTCATCATCTCAAAGGTCTGGAGTGGAGGAAAAGAAAAATACATAAAATATCTGAAATGAACCTTTCACTTTTTCAGAATTTACCTAACTGCATCTGTAGTGCATTGCAGCAGTCAAGTGAAAGAAAATAGCCATAAAGAGACAATCTCTGCATTAATGTCTCAGCATTATCTAGGCTGTGTGTCTGTGCGATATTGGTGGGAAGTGGAAAGCTATCATGAAAAAGTCAACTTCATGATGGAGGTGCAATATAGTGACCTTGTTGCCACGTGGGAAGTTTCGCATCCTGAAGCTGAAGCAATTGGTGAAGCAATAGATGCTAAACTGTGTTAAAAAAATCACAGACATACATATCTACTAGACAAATACAACAAAGTGGAAGCTCCACAGGGAAGATCAACTAAACCTGTCACAAGCAGTCCTATTGTAAGAAAGTAAGGTACTTTTATGACTTTGTTGTAGTCCATGTTGACATGAATGACTTGAGATGTACCTCCCTGGACTGTATGAAGAGAAACATGATTGAACTCGCTGAATATGTGTCCCAGGTGGGTATGTCCTTAGCCTTAAACAGCATTCTACCATCACCCAGAATTATGCCTCAATACAAACAGAAAATGATTAACTTTAACATTTGGGTTCATTTCTGGTGTCATTCCAAGGGGATCCAGTACCTGAAAGCCTGGGAAGATATAATCGACAGACCACGATACTTTGCTAGAGATGGCCTGCATCTGTCTCACTTGGGCTTCAGAGTCTAAACATGAAACTGCACTCATTGCAAGCATTCTTAAACCTGGAAAATGCTGACATCTGCGCAGTCACAGAAACCTGGTTCAAAGTTGTGGAGAGCACCCCAGCCTTACCTGGTTACTCATCCTATCATACATTCAGACCCCAAACTGTGGGCAGTGAAGCCAAAGGAGGTGGAGTTTCAATACATATTAAAGACATACACACCTCCAGGCTGGTCAAATAGTATGACGTACAGAAGGCACTCCAGGTACAGTTAACCATTGACAAGACCCTTATACAAATTATAGCTTGCTACCGGCCCCTAAATCTGACTCAAGATGCCCAATCCACCTATCTGGACCTCTTCGAATCTATCAAAATTCAACCCTTTACCCTGATCCTGGGTGACTTTAACTGCCCAAACATAGACTGGAAAAACTACTCATGCTAGAACACAAATGCCCAGAGATTCCTCGATTTTGTCAATGCAAATGCTTTGGATCAACTAGTCATAATATCCTGGACTTGGTATTAACCAACATGAGTAACCACTGAAGCATCCCTGCAGTATCATCCTCCCTGGTATGATCTAATCATAAAGTGGTCACTTATGAAGTTGCCATCTCCCCCAACCCACCACTAGCTATGGTCAAAAAAAAACTTCTCCAAAGCTGATTACAACCTCCTGAAGGATGGTATAAACAGCTTCACAGCCCTCACCCATTCTCTAGGAACTTGCACCAATATCCACAACTATACCAAAGCTCTATACAAGCATTTATATAGATGCATGGATTCAGGAATACTCAGCAGGACTAAATCATCACCCGCAAGGAAGAGTAAACCTGTCTGGTGGACATCTGCAATAAATAAACTCTATAACAAAAGGAAAACATTGCTGTCCAGGACCAAGAAAGAGCAGATGCCAAATTGGAAGCAATCTCTCCTTAACCTGAACAAACAAATAAGAGCACTAGCAAAATCCTCCAAAGCAAACTCCGTGTCCAAATTGGCCACATCTGCTAGAGACAATCATAAGACCTTCTTCACATATATCCACAGTCTCAAAGGAAGCACCCAGATCTGTTCAGACCTGATGGTGAAGGACAACATGTATACAAATGCTCTAGCTATAGCAAACTTGCTAGCTCACAGATTCAGTGGAAATTTCACCCAACTGCCCCCCCCCCATCAGTAAATCAGGACATTCCCAGTGCCTGCCCCATCCCCCTTATATCTAGAGAACAGGTCATCACTGCTCTCTCAAAAGCAAAAAATACAGCCTCCATGGAACCTGATAACATCCCAGGCTGCATCCTACATGAACTCAGGTAGGAACTTGCAGCATCATTAGGCACCCTATTCAACCAAAGCCTAAGTGCCAACTTTGCCCCAGCTGAGTGGACAGTCACTGTCATCCCTTTGCACAAAGGTGGAGTATCCACCAATTCAGGAAATTATAGACCCATCAGCCTAACTAGCTGGATCTACAAGGCCATGTAATGGATTATCATGGACCTCATTACCAAGGACATCAGCAACCTCCAAACACTTGATCTCACACTGTTTGACTTCATAAAGGGAGGTCATGTCCGTTAAATTTGGTTGACTTCTTTGAGACAGTCACCAAAGCCATGGATGAGGGGAAGATGGTGAACACCACCTACCTTGACCTGGCCAAAGCCTTTGACACTATTCCCCACTTGGGCCTAATACATAAACTCTCTCAACTAGGCATCAATCCATATGTTACCAGATGGGTAGCTAACTAACTCACTGATTGAACCCACCTAGTCAAAACAGGGGAAGCCACCTCAAGCATTAGATCCATAATGAGCAGTGTACCACAGGGTTCAGTCTCGGGGCCTCTGTTATTTGGGATATACATTTTTGAGGTGCAGGCCAAAACCAGTAGGCTATGGCTGACCAAGTTAGCACAAGGCTGCAAGCTGGGCGCTGTCATTAATTCACCTAGTGATGTGAATTTCCTCCAAGAGGGTCTCACCCAAACAAATGACTGGTGCCAGAAACATGGCCTCCAGCTGAATACCAAAAAATGCATTATCATTTTCTTTGGGGAGAGTGACATCTCCACAAATTATCACATTAATAACAATGTCCTAAGCACGCAATCAGTCATGAGGGATTTGGGCACTCAGGTAAATTGCAACCTGACTTTTGACCAGCGTGTTGCTTCCGTTGTACAGAAAACTTTCTACATGGCCCACCTCATAAGTAAGGGTATCTCATCCAGGGACAAGGAGGTCATAACACCCCTGTATTGTTCCCTTATGAGGCCCATTATTGAGTACAACACCCCATTTGGCAAGTACCTCACAAAGAACATACAACAGCTGGAGTGACCACAGAGGTTCCTCACCATGAGAATCCAGGGCCTCAATAATCTACCATACACAGATAGGCTAAAGGCCCTATCCCTCTACTCAGTTTCATACAGACTCCTCAGACATGACTTCTGTCTGGCATACAAGGCAATCTCAAACCCTGCCTTGATGGGATTGCTGCATATCTGCAAGTCAAGCTCCACTCAAGTAACTCACATGCGTGGCCTCAACCTGGACAGTGACATCAATAGTACTTGTTGGTGGGACAGATTTGTGTCCCAGAGACTCCTCCATCTGTGGAATAGACTCCCTCTCCATGTCAAGCAGAGTATCTCTTTACCCATTTTTAAGCGCAATCTGGATAACTGGATGGGAAATAGAAAATACATCCCTGGGATTCCACTCGTGTCCCTGATGGACAGGGGCACTGGGTGCTGACTTGTCTAAAAATGGACTAAACTCTTGGCTAGGCTTATAAGGGCCTCAGGGCCAATAGCCTAGTAACTTCCTATGATCATATGATCCTATAAAAGACTATGAAAACTATGGTGCTAAAGCATTACAAAAAAAGAGTACTAATTATGTGCCTCAAATGAAATATTGAGCGTTAAGACCTGTCCAAAATGGGAGACCAGATGTCCACTGTAAGATGTTCTTCAACATGGTAGACCATTGCATGCTTTATGACTATATTGCATCTATTTTTGACTGTCACTCTTAATGTATTAATCAAACAACTGAACAGGATGGACTGTCAGGAGTCCTAAATTTTCTAAATATATATATATATATATATATATATATATTTTTTTTTTTTTTTCACCCTGCACACTTACTACACACACAATATACACATGCATATATATTGTGTATGTATATATATATATATATATATATATATATATATATATATATATATATATATAGGGTCCCTATTAATTATTCGAACTTTTTAAAGTTCGAATGTCATATGGTCAACACCATGTGATCGAACTTTAAAAAGTTTGAAGGTGAAAAGCAATGGCTCTGTATGGCTCAAAATGGAAAAATTTCCCTTTTCTGCACTAAAGTGCGATCTTGGAGTTGGTATATTTAAGTAGGGCATTGATGTAAGTTTTTTTTAAATTTTTTATTATATTTTCGATGTTTCAAACTTTGCTCATATGTTGTCGAACATATGAGGTTCAAAGTTTTGAAACTTTGAATATATAATATTTACCCTATATATATATATATATATATATATATATATATATATATATATATATATATACATACACACACATATATATATATATATATATATATATATATATATATATATATATATAGTTTCACTTCATAATCTTGAAATGCTGAAATCTCGAATTTCAGCATTCTGAGACCATGAAGCTGAAAATGCAGAATGCCAAAAGTGTGTAAGAGCGAATTCAGATATCTCGAATCCACGCTTATGCATTGGCTGGTATGGTGTCTGAAATTGGAGTATTTGTGTGTGTTTTTGTACATTGCATGTGTGGGTAAGGGTAGGGAGGTGTAAGTATTAGTGTGAGTGTTGGATTTGTTGGTGTTTGTGTATGTGTGACATGTATTTGTGTGCGAGCGAGTATAGAATGCCATGGTGTGAGTTTTTTTTTTTTTGTTATGTGCAGTCTCGGAGTTGGTATATATAAGTAGGGGGGTGTAGGGGGTGCAGGGGGGCTTATATATAGTGTAGGGCTGTGTGGCTTGTGTGTTGTGGGTGGAATGGTGTTTGTGTTATATGGCGTATGATGTATGTATGTATGTTTGTGATTCTGTGATTCGTGATTGTGGGTTTCGGGAATGTGAATGGTTTGGCTTCATAGTTTCAAAATGCTGAAATTCGAGATTTCAGAATTTTGAGATTATGAAGTGAAACCATACATATATATATATATATATATATATATATATATATATATATATATAAATATAGGGTCTATATTATATCCTTGAATGCTTAAAAAAGTGAACGCTGATTGATCAAACTTATTTTTGCGAAACTGCAAAATATCAAAGTAGCAGAAACTCAAATTTTTTCCTAGGGAAATAATTTGGTTGTCCATTTCTGTTGCTTCGGTATTTTCAGTGTTATGGTGGAAAGTTACCGGTCAGATTCAGGTAAGTGTGCGATTGTGTGGATGTGAGTGTTAGGGTGATTTAGGTGAGTTAGGGTTAGGGCTCAGGTTAGGTGTGTATGCGATTGAGTGGACATGAGGGTTAGGGCGGATTTAATTGAGTTAGTGTTAGGGAGTGGGTGAGGTGAGTGTGCGATAGTGACGAACCTTAGGGTTAGGGTTTGGGTTAAGGTAAGTGGGTAGTTAGTGGTGTGTGCATAGTTTAGTGTAGGGTTAGGTATCAGATTTTAGGTGTATGTGTGTGGATTTCTGTTTGTTTGGTGTGCTTGTGTTGTGTGTATGTGTTTTGGATCAGTGATTTTTTTCCCTGGGAAAAAAATTGCTGATCTGAAAGTTCGAGATTGTAAGCTTTCGCTTAAATTAGGTCGATCAATCAGCATTCGCTTTTTTAAGCATTCGATGATATAATATAGACCCTATATATATATATATATATATATATATATATATATATATATATATATATATATACATATTTACACAAAATCCAATACAGCTGTATCTTGGGGAAAAGAAAAAATCTCTGAAATACCTCAACCTTGATCTTTGAAAAAGTGCAGAGGACTTCATCCCTTCTGAACTCTTGAAACACATAAAGCTTGTAACATTTCCATGAAATCTCATAATTCAGAAGAAAATATTTCATTGATAATGTAGAATCACCTTGAAACTAAAACAGATCAGCCAAGATGTTTTTGCTGAAGTCCCCTTTGTGTTGTTCTGTTGTGTTGGAGCATCCATTCATGAAACCTATGAAAACACGAACACACATATGTCCATACCTCTCAGGCTCTTAGAGTAAGAAATCTGGAAAAGACCCTAAAGAAAAGTGGGACAAATGCCCACAAATAGCAACAATTTCTAAATATTACACACTTAGAAAGTTGATAGACAAACAGGTTTTGCATTAGCATGGATTTTCTGAAGGGCTGAAACTCAAATGTCTGTCATTATTTTCTAACATCAATATTTAATAATTTGCCAGTAATTTGCCCAAAAAAACATGATTTTATGAAAAGCAGACCAAATACATGAGGGAAAAATCTGGGCATTCTCCAAAAATCTGTACAGTTGAGAGGTATGCGTGACATGACACCATTCTCAGCCCCCCCCCACACACACACACACACACACACACACACACATGCCTTTATAATACCCTGTGGCATGCTTATGAGTATACCACTATAACTTACACTGACAGGTATATCTTGTCATGCCAGCTGTTACAGCCTGCTGCCCAGAGGTGCCTGGAGGGATAGACATGCAGGTGGGCCTTAGATAATCCTTCACTTCGCATATATATAGTGGAGTTTGCTCTACTATACTGTAATGAACATTACTAACCTGGTGCTCCCTCTGCTGCCAGGGGGATACTGGGTACTGGACTAGCTCTTTCATCCAAATCCTTCCCAGGTATGAGGGATCTCTCGCTGGCTGGTGGGTGATACAAAAATCTCCTCAATCACAATGAGACATTTCTGTGTTTGTGGCCCACACTCAGTATTTCACCTGACTGTCACAATGACCCATGTCTTTTCCTTTGTGCAAAGTATTTTATCAGTAACCGTTCATCACGCTTATTTTACAGGCCTATTATGGCCAACAACATTATTCATGTCCTATATCAGTCACTGCTAGATATGGTTTCCTCAGTGCTTGTCTGCAGTATTTTTGCCCAGAAGATACATGCCTTGTGTATGGAGGACTTGCAGTAGGACTTAATTCTCCTGGTAAGTGAACCTTTCAAAGAGTTGCTTCCCTCATGTTGCCATGCCAATACCTGTACCACTTTATGTAAAACATATCAGTTAGTGGGTGTGTATGGAATGCTGTGAAATTTGCATAAGCATGGCCATGGCCTCTACCTCCCTCATGCAGTTGACTATCAGGTGCAGTTAGTGCTATGCACAGCATCCCCCCACATATATGTACTTTATCCATGCCTCAAGATATGGCCCTGGATCTGCACACCATTTGCAGTGTATCATGATCACTGTTTTCTGTGTTCATGGCTTGAACCCCTCTCAACCAAAAACAGACAGTACTGTGGAATGCCACTGTCATGGATTCCCAGTTACACATGCACCCACCATGACATGTTTTAGTTTCCCAGGTATCCAAGATAGAGTTTGTTGTTTTTGCTCAGGCTCTTTACAAACATAATTAATTCCTTAACTTTGTAAAACTTCAGGATGACAGATGTTTAAGTCAAATTGTTGTATTTTTAAGTAGTATGGTTGTAAGCAATGTTTAGTAAAATGGATGTGAAGAAGGGGCAGTTAGTTAGTATGGTGGTTATGCTAATGAAGTCAGTTAGCACCCATGCATGTGAATCAAGCTTGTACACAATCTGCTATCAATATATGTTAGATTGAGCCATGCACATCATGGTAAGCAGGAGGCATGTGACTTGCCTGCTGATATATTCAGCATATGCACATGCATAGCATCGTGGCCTAGTGTTATGATGCATAACATGTGATTCACAAATATGCATCTGACTACATAGCTTTCCATTTTACTCCTTGAGTGGACCTAATTGAATGGCAATGGCGACTTTAATTAGAGAATGCAGGTATCCAGCATGATGTGCCAGGGAAAGCAAGATATTCCTACACCTCTTGAACAGGAACTTTATGAAGCACCCACTTGTCCATTACAATAACTTCTTAAAGAAAGTGTATGCCTGGCATACACTGGCAGGAATCCTGAGTGACATCATTGGCATCACCGTTGTGCTAAACATTACAGTGATCTAAAATTGTGCCATCTTATCTGGCTTCATCAGTGGGTAACAGAGGTTCAGGAAATAGAGCAAGAAATGTACTATTAGCGTTTTTTCAAGACCATCAGCTTCTAGTATCTTGACTGTTGTAATGGTATATTTAGAAGCACACACCTTTTTCCTGACAGAAACATAGCATGTACATGTAAAAAACATGCTGGTTATACATGGCAGTAACAATACATTAAAACTTTAATATTCGATAACAGAACAGTAAGCACTTTCACAACCAAAACAGTTGCTTCATCAGACTGTCTGAGCATTCTGAACAAAGAAAATGTTAATTAAATTGTTTTGTGAAAATTGCCTTAATGTACTCTACTTTTAGTATCAGCGCAACTATTCTTCTTGCTGTCCTGCAAGTCACCTCTACACACTTCATTTTGGCTATACTTCTATAGCTATTGAAATTGTCCTCATTTAATGTAAAACTGAAAGCAGCACTCATTATCTTTCAAAGCGTGGCCACTGGACACTAGGTATCAGTAATAATTTTGCTCGGCTTTTGTGTTGACCCTAAGATTAAACCATGTAATAACATGCACCTTGCCCCATTTTCCACTTCTTGTCTAAAAGGAAGAAGCTGTATGAACTAAGGGCAACTTATTGGCAGAATTGTGAACTGGAGCTACAGAGCTATTAATGTCAGTGTTTACAGCATAAAAACTATTATCAAATAGTGAATGAAAGTAATACAGTTCAGACCCTCCACTCTCTATAAAACATAATGGAGGGACAGGTTTATAACCCAGCACCTCACAAACCTCCAGAATAAATGGCCACTGCATTTTAAGCAGTGTGATTCACTCTATTCCTTTAGGCATACATTTGATGACTGGATGGATATCCAGAAATTTACTCCAGGACTGAACAATATGGCCCTCCTGGAGAAAGGAGGCACTACCTGAGGGAGGGTACTGACAAGGCAAGAATGTTATACCTCCATCCTTACTTATTTAACAAACAAAACCCTTTCAGAAATGAACTCCAGCCAAGTCTTAGGTTTCTTAAAGGCACAGGCTATTATGCTAAAACTCACTTCACTTTAAGCAGTATCATTATAATTTACAAGCAATAAAGCTATAAATATATTTACAAAATGTTATACAGTTTTCCATATGACTGGGTCATGAGTATGTTTTCCATTGGTAAAATCTGCCGCACTATGTTATAATTGTTCCCTCTGCTTAAAACCAATGAGTTTATGCAACTTGGTTATACTTGTGTTCTTGTAATAGTCCATTTCCCTCTGGAGTGGGTTGACCTAGGCCAATTCAGTTGAGATGACTATAACCCCTTTGGTGCCATTAAGATGACTGTTTTCATTTTTTTGACTCATTCCTTTCACCAATTCATTGGGCTACTGACCAGTTTATAACTGCATTTTGTGCTTTTTGTCACTGCTGTAACCCCCCCACCAAATTGTGGACTCATAGTATGGAGTTCCTGTTCTCATTTTCTTAGCCTTTTCTTACTTTTTCAGAAATAGCCTTTCTTTGCATAATTGTTATTCTGTGAAGTTTTATCACAGCCTTTACTCCTGAAATAGCCTTAGCCTAGTGTTGACTTAAATTTGTGATTCCAGATAATTCTGAAAACTTTTCCCCATTCCCAAACAGAAACTTCTCCCTTTTTTAATTTCTGTGTCTCACATAATGTATCTTCTACCTGAACAGGAGCTGTAGAGGATAATTCTCCATGTTTACCGAGCTTAATAATGTATTCTGCTCTCTGTAGAGGTGCATGCCTCCTTCCATGGGTACAGAATGCTGATATGAGCTATCTGTTCTAACATTTTCTTACAAATCTAGTTGCATAGCTTTTCTCATTCATACCTCTTGTTATTTCACATGGCGCCTGCCATGCAATCAAGTACATATCATCTGCTGAGAAAAACAAACTCTGGTCTCTAGCTTTAAATTCTGTGTCATACACAACTGCCTGTGTAGCTTCAGATCTTTTACATTTTCCCATTATAAGCTCCATACCCCTTTAAACCTGCTTTATAAATGATTTATGCCACTTTTAAATGGAAGGTACTCTCCTTCCCATGTTTCCTGGCAATGTCTATAGGTGCAAAAAGATAGATATTTTCTCTCTCTACTATAATTTAACTTTCTTTTCCCTCACAGAATGCTGTCCATACACTTTGCACTTCTTCTTCTTTTGGCTTTTCCTGGTTAGGGGTTGCCACAGCAGATTATCTGTCCGCTCATGATTGGCAGTGGAGTTTTATGGTGTCAAGTTGCCAGCCCGGCACCCAACCTTCCACAGAAGGCACACACATTCACACACTCACACCTAGGGCCAATTTAGAGTGTCCAGTCCACCTACTGCATGTCTTTGGGATGTGGGATGAAACCAGAGCACCTGGAGGAAACCCATGCAACCACAGGGAGGACATGCAGGCTCCGCACAGAAGGCACCCCAGCCAAGAATCCAACTGGAGAACCTCTTGCTGTGAGGCGGCAATGCTAACTGCTGCACTACCGTGGCTGCCCACACACTATAGATTAAAATCTACTTTTGTCTTCTGAATACCTGCAGTGCTTTTGGATAACCTTTGCTAGCATTAAAACTAGTTATTTCTAGAGCATCTTTAAATCTTTCTTACAGGTTTCTGCCTTAGTCCGACTCAGTAAATAGGTTCTCTGCAGTATAGTTTCAGAAAAGCAGATCATTGTCGGCAAAAGTTTTAACCTTGCTGGTTAAAACTTCTTTTTATAAAAGGGTATTGCCACACTTTCTACAGTAAATTTAAGTAAAAAACCCGTAATAAGGGACACAATCCTTCTACCATTTACAGCATCAAATTTTAAAGTGCTTGGTACCAAAAGAGTCTGATTTTTGCAATTAATTTTGTTGATAAAGGATCACCCTTTAAACATTTTCTGTGAAGCTGAGAGATCCTGGCATGACATCATGAAGGAGTGAACCCTCAATTTCTCACAACTAATGTTAATGAAGAAGCTGCTTTGCTCTATTTTTATTATAAATGCCCTAACAGGGGAGTTATATTCTAGTAAGAAAAGTTGCCAGCTATGTTTCACAGCTGGAAGACCCTACATTGAAAATTAACATATGAGATGATTTATTTGAAAAAAAAATCACAGGGTCAGATTCCATAAAATTTGCAGAATCCGGTGCAGTTCACTGAGGTCCATGCAAAATTTGCTGATAACCAAGTAATATGCTAATATGCTCAGTGTAAGGACAATAGCTCAGCACAAAGCGGATTTAACCAGTAACATCTGTAATTGTCTTTTTGTCAAGAAAAGTTGTTCATAAACTGAGCTATATGTGGGCATTACCAATGTGCATTGATGGAAATTGTGTAAGATCAATGCAACTTAGTGAAAATTACTAAAGGAAGAGAAACGTGCAGCAGTCCCTCTAGAAAGTGACAAATATTCACAAGCAATTATGGATATTTTAATAATTTGTAGTTGGATGTATATAAATAAACTCATCACAATTTGCAGAATCCAACAAAATCCACAAAATGTCTAATAAAAAAATTAATTAAAGTGAAGGGCTGTCATGGCCACTTCACTATGGGTAACAATAGCTAACAATGGGTGTGTGACACATGTAATACACACACCCAAGACAACAGGGTAATAGAAAAGCAGATGGGGAGTGAAGGTGAAGAAAAGGGGCGCACAAGAGGTATGATAAAATAGGATGGTCTAGGGAAAGTTAGTGGGGCATGGGTAGTTTTATTTTGGTGAGAATAGGCCCTATTATTTTTTTTTGGACAATAGAAGGAATGTAAAAGACAGAGAAAAAGGAGGAGGAAGGCAAAACAGCAGTGGCAAACAACGACAAAAAAGTCTTCATATTAAAATGAACTGTTATGTACTCATGATTTCATATCAGCACTATAAATGGGGAAGAGACAAAGCCATTCTCATGTTGTTTCTATCAGATTGAAAGTACTAACAATGTCTACTGTATTAATAAGCATTAGAGAGTATCCATGAACTAGTCAGTGAGCATGCAACTTACTGAAATCCTTATAACTTGTTGGTTTCACTAAACATACCATAGACATTACAGGCTAATCAGAAATGACTGTGGATATATTTTCATTCCATCCATATCTATAGTTCACTGGAGCTGTTTCCTTTTAATATGTACAACTGCATATGGGGAAAATGCCCTTGTCATTGAAGCTCATTTCCCCATGTGCATGCATATTGTTCAATTCTACACCCCTCTTTTATGCCACAGACATATTGCAATGCAGGCAATAAACTAAATAAGGGTTTGGCAACATGCACAAGTTGATTTACACAGATTAATGATAAAATAGGTATGTGATAATAGCAATCTGTTTCACCACAGCAATGCCAGCAGGTGACAGCTTATCTTTGAAGCTAATTGTACATCAGCTATACTTTAAAGTGAGTTTAGCTATGTGCACGCAGCTTTTAAGTACCATTTGTACCATACATAATTAATGAGGTCCATTAACATTCAATGTTTTGGAACCCCATTTGCACAAATCCACATAAGTTCTCAAAATCTGGCAATTAACCCATAGCTCAGTGAAACCAGAAGGTATTCAGCACAACTACCCAACAGGTATCAGTAAACGAGAATATCTTTAACACATGCTCAATGCTCTCCAATAGTCTGATACCATCCTATGTGCGCCAACTTTAAAATGCGATATTGCCACATTCACTGATCATACAATTGCTACCTGGGAAATGAGTGGGACCTCTGTTAGCATTTTTTTCTACGCTGTTTTGCATCACTAACACAAAAAGAAGAAGAAAACTGGTGGTATATAACTCCAATCATAACATAACCAAAAACAACCACAAAAATCTGTCAAGGAGACAGAATACACCAGGAGTATCAACACCATCCAGTTTAATGATACAGTTTAGTGAACTTATGTAGAAATAACCAATAAAAAAGGTTATGTCCAGTTAACAATTCTGGACTTCCATAGACTCCTACTACATTAAACACCAACACTTTAAATAAGGTAGTCATAATCACATGTGCAGTCTCTTAAAGGTATAAAACATAAAACCTGATTTAAAAAAGCTTTAATGAATATTTTAGACAAGTAAAAATCATAATATCAGTACAAACCATATATATCAATAATTATTTAAGATTTCTAATGAATTGTTGAAAATTATATAAAAATTGTTATATTATTATATGTATTTGCACTGTTGTATAATTTTATTTAAAAATAATACGAAAGTTCTTTAATGTACAGCAAAAATGTATTTATTGAAAAAAAATCTATTTTATGTATAACTATATATGTGTATAAATATGAATACATAGTGAAATTTTATAGTAACTCTTTATAATTTTGCTGAACTTAACTTCAAAGCAAGTAACAGGGATATTTGGTTGTTCAAGCCTGAGAAAGTAATAGCATCTAACTCAACTGCCACAGCAGCTCTTTGTACTCCAAATGGGTATTCCCAATATCCACCTCTTGGGTCATTAGGGACCCTTTGTAATATTCCAAAATAGAATTTTTTTTCTAATTAAGGCTTAACTGAGTGTTTATATAGGGCACTGTTATGGTCATTTCTAATGATATCATAAGAGTGGTCATAGACTTCTGGAAAAATATTTCTGTTTTATCAACATAAGAAGCCTAGCAACCAGAACACATTACAATGAATACCAATCCACTTGTTCAACAATTTCCTTTACACAAATTGGCCTCTGCCTTAAGAATATTTTTTAACATTATTGTCTCACTTGTCAAAAAGTACATTGATTACAATGCTCACATTTTGATGTACCTACATCCGTATATTATAAGAATTCATATTGCCAGCAATAACATCTGGATTCTCAAAGTGTTTTTTTTTGTAATTTGTCCTTTTTTATGAACAAATCTAGGAAATTCACCAAAAAGTTTGTACAGTTGCTCATTTGGTTAAAAAAATATTCCAATTAATTTTCACTATATTCGTAATACAAAAAAGAATCAATGCTGTATTATAGTACCATGGCTCTGTTAAAATCTTTTCTACCATCATCCCTGAATGGAATCCCTCACTCTGTGGTGCAGCTAAAATGAACCTGTGCTGGTTAGTATTTACCCCATACCATTGTTTCTAATTACACCCAACAAGGGTTATTACTTAGGTCACTGGCCATTTATAACTACAGTACTAATTTTTCTCACCAAATCGTGAGGAAAACCCATCTTGAGGACCACATTTTCTAATTTATTCTCTTCTGTAAAAAAAAATCATAACTATACTCATTGCTTTTAAGGAATAAGTATTATGTATGTATGATGCTATTTTACCGTGTTAAACTTTTCTTATCATACATAGAAGATGACAACATGCCAGACCACTGCCATGCAGCTCAGACTCTGAAGACCAGGGTGATGACCATCACAACATTGACTGGGAGCTGCATTAACATCGTTCCTGCTGCTCACCATAGAAAATATTATCTACCACACTAGAGAGATAATTTTCAGGTCCAGATCCAGGAGGTGATGACTAGCAACTTCCAGATGCAGATGAGAGACCTGATAGACAACTTCTTCCAGGACATGGCACTGGGCATGCTTGAATACTTCCTTTTGTCACTGTCTCAGTATAACTTCCATTATGTGTATTGAGCACCACATAATGACACTAACATTTGTTATGATGTGTGTCACTGATTGCAGCTGTATGTGACAGCCATTACTGTGCAGTGCAAAGGTCTGTATAACACTTTCTGTGATAAAGACTAACATGACATAAACCATAACAATGCCTTCATACATAACATTTCTAAAATCAACATATCTTATAATATCTTTACAGATCATGAGTGGGATTAGAACCACTCACACGACATAGACACTGAATGGATGTCCAAAGACGAAAAGCATCATGCCACTTGAGTCTGCATGCAATTCAAGTTAACATACTACAGCAAATAACACTGTAACAACTGATGGAAAACATCAAAAATCTCAGCATCTATAGGCAGCCCTCAGACAGTATGGATCCTTAGCTTATTTAGACAATTGTGATACCACCTTTTGTTAAGACGCATCATTGAAAAAAATATCAGTAACAGCAGCAGCCCATGTTTTTAACAGTTTTGTTAGGAAACATAAATTAAAAAATATCTATAATATCAACATAAGATGCTAAATATAGATAGTGTCGGAATCCAACATTTTCTTTAGTTACACCACAGAGTACAAGGAATTACCAGTAAGAATTTCAGATGATTTGTAAATCAGCCTTTATGCGCTGTTAACATCTGCAATATAAGTCTGTGGATAAAACTGCATATGTGCTAAAACCAATTATTTAAATTAGCAACACCTATATGCCTACATTTCAAACCAACATCACTCCATTAACTTATAACAGCTTCTATTAAAGATAACATTTTGAGTAAAAATTAATTTAACCAGGTACCTTTGGAAATGACTGACTTGAAGAGATTTACTAATCACCAAAACAGAAATGCTACAAATTGCCAATGTACCTCTACCTCCAAATCCCAGAATCAAAGTTCATCTAATGTGCACCCACCTTTAAGTACCATTTATGCCATACATAATTAATGAGGCTCAATAAAATTCAAGTTTTTGCCATCCCATTTGCGCACCTCCATGTAAATTGGTTTCATGCACTGTAACATCCAGGTATTCTGTGGAGACACTCAATTGGTATTGATAAACAATACCATGTGTGGCACATGCCCGTTATATTTCAGTGATCTGATAACTTGACATCAGCACCACTTTCAAATATTTATTTTGATATATTTACAGATCAGACCATTGCTAACTGCTAATTGTGGATCATGATGACTACTTCAAGGAGTCTGAGATGTGTCCATGCACCCAACTGGGCTAACAAAGAGATGAACCAGATGTTGACTGTGTACACCAGATTCGAGAAGATGAGATCCAGACCCAGGAATTTTACCATGTTAGATGTATGGAACTGGACTGCGAAGGAGCACCAAAGAAGGATAGAGATCTACCACATTAGATTGCAGGTTTGCCTCTGCTATGATGACCTGTACTGAAGTGACACAGAGGAGATGCAAAGTAGGGTCACAGAGGTGCAAAGGCAACCCAGGGATACCTATAGTAAGTGTCAATTACACATGTAAAACACAAATACCTTGTAAAGAATTGCTCAGAAACCACATGTAGTAGGAAAATTTAATGATACTTCACAGAGACAAACTCAGTACAAAAAGGTAAAAAAATCTCCAGTCAAGAGCTTTCGTCCAAAAACATTCAGGACTTCATCAGAACAACATACCCAGATTTACAAAAAGTTTAAATAGTGAGAAAACAACACCTCCCATCAGTTACAATTAGTGACATCATCACTAAAAGATCTAGCATGATTTAAAATCAGGCACTTAAACAGTCATGTCAAAATAGTAGATTTATATTTCAAAATAGGCATTATGGAACAGCAGTCATTAATACTTGGACTAGTATTTGCATTTAACTTCAGTTGCCAAAAAGTTCCATTGTTTCCAGTTTGTTTTGCCAATGTCCCCACCCCCCAATGTCTTCCTTCACTGTCTGTGAAATACCAAATTGAAAACCACTGCAATGGGGATCATTTTCTAGGTTCCTAAATAAACCATTAGTTTATATGCCAAAAGGGTCTAGTATACATTGTAGTGTGTACAGGATGTCAACAATTTTACATTGGGAAAACCAAGAGACCCTTTTGAAAATGTATTTATGAGCATCTATATGCATTAAGAACTTGTTATGAAAACGATGGTTTTCAGCCTGTAAAGCAACCAACCAGCATGTCTTAATGTTGACATGCTGTGGCTTTCAATACACATGGGGAAACATCTCTGTAATTGTAATCTTGGTTCACTTTACCCATAGTATTTCTTTAGAGAAGCAGATTCCAATAATTGATATTAATGTTTATGTTGTACATGGTTATGAATAACAGAGTCAGCTGTTGGATTCCTATAAATATGCCTGTAATCTGTATCACTTTGCTAACATCAGCTTTCCTAACAAAAGGAGTTATAGAGAAGTGCCTATTTATTTGAAAAGAACATGTGCTGGTTGTTAGTTTGGCTTGTAAGGAAACAGGGCAGCATGTTATCTTGGTTTAATCCACCGATAGCACTTATTTAGAGAAGCATGTTCCATTCATTGATATCAAAGTATATTTTGAGCATGTCTGTGAATAACCCGGTTATCTGTCAAATTCCTGTGAAAATATTTGTAACTTGCAGCAGTCTGTTAACATCAGCTATTTAAAAAAAGGGTCAGTAAAGCTTGCTACAGATAGTCATATGCCTGACCATTGCTTTAGTTAATATTGTATACTGTATAAAAGTGCTATCAAGTTCTGTTTTATCATTAAATATTACATTCAATTAAAAGATAACATTATCCTTCAGTTTTAATGGAGTAGGTTGGACAGACTAACAGAAGAAATTCAGAACAGGGAAGATGTATGTATTTTGTTAGTGATGTGCACTTTGGCAAGGAATATCATGGTCCTCACATGTACCTTACTGTGTCCTTTATGTACAGCAACTTGCACAGCTCTGTTCACAGAAGCTCTGTACTATATGACACTGTTCACCTGTCTGAGGAATGAATAATTCTATTACTCTTAATGTTTCTGAACACAGTGCTGATATAAAGAAGGTTTTTAAACTCTTTAGGTACATGACCAGCAAATGTATATACTTTGAAATCCTAATCCAGGATCCATATTAGTAGACCATCTCCCATCCAAGTGATGTCATAAAAAGAAGTATTTTCACTGCATTCAAAACATGCATTTTTAGTCAAGATGGATTAACTAGGCAGGTAGCTGTCAAGGTTAGAGTTTGAATATCATGTCCTCCGATCTGTGTTCAAAGATGATAAAGTCTGTGTATGGTGATAATCTAATATCCCTCAGGAATAAATTGACTAGAAACTGTTCTGGGCAATGTATATTACTGTTATTTGAGGAATATATCATACTTACGTTCTCTTTTCTGTTTCCTGGCAAGGAAGATCAGACCAGGAATTGAACCATGTGCATTGAGTGTATGCACAGGATTGAGGAGCAGTGGCGGTAGAGAGGTATGTGGATTACTTACTCCGTTTTATGAAATGAAATGCATCTGCTCCTGTTTACAGGCCTGTTTTTTCACAATGACATGTATTTTGCTTAGAATGCAGGAATACCCATAACACACCAGTAAGGTAAATGAAATCATCACACTATAGCTGTGCCTACAACTTTGATTAAAATTAAAAATGTTGAAGTATCATGTAGCACTGAGCCATTGTTTCAGCACACAAGTTTTGAATTGTGCTCCATAACCTACATAACACTTGGGTTGGTATAACTGTCACTTGTATGTCAAGGTGGATGCTTGTGCTTTGATTGTTGCTTATAGGGTGTGTCAGTGATTTATTTAATGAGTGTCTGCTGTGTTGGTATTTGCAGTGCCATTTGTAGACTGTGTGGCATGTCCTGCAGTGTAAGATTAGTACTATATGTGCCTATAACACCTTGTGTGGTTTTGTTAAACACAGTTATAGCTTAGGTTTACTGACACTTGTGCAGGTAGACATTTTCTTGGACCGGGTCTATATTATGTGATCAAAGAATTTCTTCTGCGAGCACATAATAATCGACACATATACAGTGAATGCTGTAAACTGTGAATGGCCATGTCCTCAAATTTTTTCCTCGGGAAAAAATTCAGTTGACTGTTATCAGGACTTGCCATTTTCTTCAATGTAGAGCGATCTCGGAGTTGGTATATTTAGTTAGGGGGGTGGGGGGCACAGACTCCACATGGGGGTTGGGGGGGCCCTCCACTTAATTCATGTTTTAAAGTTTGTTTGTTTATTTTGCGGCCATGTGAATTTTTTCCCAAGGAAAAAATTTGAGGACGTGGCCATTCACAGTTTACAGCATTCACTGTATATGTGTCGATTATTATGTGTTCAAAGAAGAGATTCTTTGATCACATAATATACACCCGCTTGGACCAGTTCATAATCAGCAGACCATGCAATTCAATATTGTTATTGTATGTGCCTATAATACCTTGGTGTTTTTTGTTTTCAAACACAGTTTTTCCTAGGTTTACTGATAGTTGTGCAGATAGACATTTGTTTGCAGCAGTTTATAATCAGCAAGCATCTTCAGGATGTTTGCATTTCACAGGCTACTGATTAGTAATAATTTTTGGTAGATAACGCATACAGTTGTATACATACAATACTGTTAGTACCAGATATATTACATTCTGATAAATCATGAACTGAGATGATTGAACATATAAAATATTTATTACTGCTGTATTCATTATATTTATGTATGTTTTGCAAATTATTATGCTGCTTGTCTCAGATGTTTTTCATATAGTTTGCCTGTTGTTCACAGTATTGTTATATTACTTTTTCCTCATTTTAACAACAACACTTGGTGCTGTTCATATAAACCATTAGATGCAGACAGTAGAACTCTTGATTTGAGCATTCATATATTCTTATAAAGATAATTATGCAGATGGGTGCCTCTGTGTCTATACAATTGTTCATAAAAGAATACTGATGTCCTGTTTATGAACAGGACATTTAGGTCCAGACATTTATGAGGTAACTCTGTCCATAATGGACATATGTCAGTCCCTGTGTAAACTGTCATCATATTTGTATTAGGTTCTGCTATGATATTCATGGGACTGCTCTTTATGATGGATATTTGCTGTTCTTATGTGTTTTGCAATTAATCTTAACTGAGCATGGGATCCATGGCCATTCTCCTATCAGATGATGAAAAGAGCATGCCAGGCTACTGCCAGAATTTTCCAAGGATGACTATGATGATGACAATAATGATGACAATGATGAGGAGCCTGGACCTGCCCCTGCCTGAGCCATCATGCCTGCACCCTGGAGGATGACACGTCTAGAATTGAGATGGTTATCAGGAGGAGATCCGGGAGGTCATGACCAATGTTTTCCAAATGCAGATGAGGGACATGATGGGGTCCTTCTTTCAGGTTATGGCAAGGGCTATGTGGGATTTTTTTTCAGGGAGCTAGCTCATGAGATCATTTGGGAATCTCAGCCCCATCAGTCTGGTCTCTCCAGTTCGTAAGTATCGTCTTTCTGCTCCACTTGTGCTAAACTGCCAACATGGTGATTGCCATTTAATTGATTGGACTGTAAATGCACTCTTGCACATACATCCCATGTGTCTGTCATATTTATGTGTTATCATCGTATGACATTTACTTCTGTTGCAATATGTGCATGACATATAGTAACATATTACACTTTCCTCCCGCATTAACTGTCCATGTATTGCGGCAGTTAACCTGCAGCTACTGCTGCAAGTGGTAGCCTGTAAGCATGTGTTTTACTGGGCTAAATGACAGATGACATACATTGTCCATCACTAGCACTGTGATTTGGCTTGGAATTGTGTACTACAATATCAGGCATTTGCAACAGACAGACATGTCATTCTACATGTGTTTTGGATGACAGCTGTCATGATGTCCCACTTGTATAATGTAGTGTTCTGTGCCATGGGCTAGCAACACTGATGCCATGTGGGATTGTATAGAGGTATATCCTGTCTATGTGCAGTCCTCTTTTTCTGAGTGCATCAAACAGCAATGTAGCATTAATCCATACACAGTGTTAGAGATAATACATTCTTTAGCAGTACATTCCGCCATGTTTGGTATATGTAAAATGTTGACATCCATTACTTATTGACATATGTTTATACCTTCTGCAAATGTTTCTACAGATTAACTGAATGTACATGTGTGTCCACATAGCTGGATGCATAATGACACAGTTGTACCTTTGACATGTGAACATTCACTGACTTACTACTGATGTGCTATAATGATCTTCACGGGAGTGTCCTCTGCTCAGTGATGAGCAGGCAGTTGACATACAGCTGCATTTCTTTGTTCAACATTTGTATGCCAGTATATTTGTATGTGCTTGAAATTCTTAGCTTGCTTACCTATGCATGTTGATGATACATCATGGCACATTACTTTATATGTGTGTTTTATATATTTCCATTTCAGTGGACATCAGCAATCAATCTGGCCATTTGACATATATTTTCTATTTGTTTAGATGTATTTGTGTTTGGCTTCTACAGCACCCTGTGTGCTATACACATGCATTTACAGTGTGTCCACTTACCTTGCCCTATTTTACCCTGATGTGGGCTCAGGTTGCCCAACTTTCTTCCACATTCATATTTCACTATTTTTTTTTCAGGTAGGTCTGCCTTTGTTAAAACTACTGATGACTGTCATGTACTAGTTTAAACAGTGAATACGTGCCACATGTATGGTCATTTTACAATGCAGGCCATTTGCACACTGGTCACTGGTTACTGCTTGCCATACATCCTTGTTCTCATTATATTTGTGTGTAATGCAGTGTACTTTTCACATCCATATGCACAACCTGCTATATTTATTATACTGTACTGTAACATTTTTGAAAATATTCTTACATGTCATTGGTGTATGTGTGTGTTTATTGACTTTACTTTTATGTATTTTCCATTCAAGCCAATGACAACATACATACACATCTATACCTGTTTGCTGCTTTTGACGTGGCATATGTCTGTAACATATATGCATTCCATTATGTGTATATTTTTCCAGTGTGTACTGTGATCTGAAATTATTACCTTAGAACACACATCTACCATTGGTCATTCACATCCAGGTATGACTGCCTCACAGTTTGGGACATGTCATAATGTGATAGCTCATAGGTAGACTTTTTTTTCCTGCATTTCACCATGGCTGGTATGCATCCAAACCTTGTTTGCTGTTTGCATAGCTTACCTGTCCTTAATGTTTTTTTTCCAGTCTTTCTCTGTCTTGTGTTATGATATTTGTGCTATGGTTATACATGTTGTGTTCTCCTTCTCTTCCTCTTTCCCTATTCCTTTTATTTTTAAGAAAAAAAGGGTCTATTCCCACCACAAAAAAAAAAAAAATGCCCGTGTCCGTCTGATTTTCCCTCATATTTTCTGTTCCAACATCTATCTTGTATGTACCTTTTCTTTTCTGTCTCCCAATTTCCTTGGGTGCCTGTATTACTTATGCTCCTCACGCAAGTCCCAAACCCATTGTTAGCAAATGTTAACTGTGGCAACGGTGTTTATATTATGCTGTCGACAGCATAATAATCGACACGAAAATGTCGAAACCCCCGAACATCGAACACACACAAAAAAAAAAAAAACAACACCCAAACCCAACACAAATTCCTCTATGCAGGGGGGCAAGCCCCCCTGCACCCCCACAACCCCCACTACTTAAATATACCAACTCCGAGATTGCACTAGATTGCAGTAAACGGAAATCTCCCCTTATGTAGATTTCCATTTACACGTGCAATGACTTTCGCTTTCGACATTTTGGTGCCAACAATATCAGCTTTGATATTGTCGGCCTTCGACAGGGTGAAGTAGACCCGTGACAATGTAGCAGTGATTGCCCTTCACCTTTATTTTTTTCATTAGAAAATTTACTGATTAAATCAGAATCTACAAGTCTAAGATGCCATATTTTATTAATACATGTATTATGGAGATATCACTAGTTGTCTCTGAGCTTACTGGAATGATTGCTGTCAATATATATTACAAATGGCATTGCAACTTTGAAGCATGTTTTTTATGTTAAGGATGAATTACAGAAATATCCATAGCGGTCTTTACCATTTCTGGCTATATTTCAGAATATATGTTATGAATGCATTGGAGAGAGTTGGCATTTGTTTTTGTTTTGTTTTGTTTTGTTTTTTTGATATCGTATTGGAGTCAGTTATATTCTGTAGTCACCCTTAACTTTACTGGACAGATTGTGTTATACATATGTCTGTATGACTATCAGAATGCTTGAACTGTGATCATCTTTTTGTAACTTTGTAGATGTACAACTTGATTGGGCACCCATTTCCCATTGCTTTTGGATTACTTACTGATTTGTTTAATGTGCCATTGATAAAGCAATAATCCATTGTGCACTGAGCTATTCTGAGTTTCTTGTACCAGCCAGAACTGGACCAGCCCTCCCCAAACACATGCAAGAACAAAATCTGGAAACATTCCAGGACACCATTAATGGATGCAGAAACCAAAGTACTAGGAAAAGGGCTTACCATTATTCCACATAATAGAAGCAGCCTTGTCACTATAGCCATTGACCTTTAGCTGATTTGTAGAAAACTGAACCTTAAAATATTTTTTCATGAGAGAGAAAAGAGAAACAGATAATTTGGAGAAGGCAATGATCTAGGGACAGAATAGAAGGCAATGAAAACAAATGGAGAAAACTTAGCACATTCTGCCCCCCACTTCAGCTTACTGTCCGGGCATATGAAGGGAAAACTACTCATGTATGAACTCCTTTGGTTAACGCTTTCTGGAATTCATAAATTCCAATGCCCTGGATCAACTTATTCACACCCCCACCAGGGGCAACAATATCCTAGACCTAGTCATTACCAACATGAGTGACCAGTGGTCCACATCTGAAGTCAACTCCTCATTGGTCAGATCCGACCATAAGCTAATAACCCTAGATATCCACATCCCGCCCCCACCACACATTAAGGAAACCACTGCAAAAAATTTCTCCAAAGCCAACTTCATGCTTCTTAAAACAGAAGTGATGAACTTCATGACACCCATGCAGATGGACAATACAGTTACAACTGCTGAATCCTACACAAATGCACTCAATAAGCACTTACATGAATGCATGGATCGTGCTATCCCTAACAGAACCAAGACACTATCCTCCAAAAAAAGGAAGCCAATCTGGTGGTCTCCTGCCATAAACAAACTCTACAATGGAAGTAAGAAACTGTTGCAAAAAAGAGTAAAATCCCATGAGTGGTGGAGTTCCCTGGTCAGCCTCAGTAAGAAGCTGAGATCCCTTATAAGATCCTCCAAAGCTAGCTACAAAAACAAAATCACCACTGATTCTAGGGACAACCATAAAACATTCTATAGCTATGTCAAGAATCTCAATGGCAACACCCAGATCTGCTCTGAGTTACAGCACAATGGCATGAAAATTACAGAACCAACTGATATTGCCAACATCCTGGCAGATAGGTTCAGTGCTAACTTTAACCCCCTCTCACCCCCTAAAGGTCCCATATCTATACAGGAAGAATGCAAACTATGCAGGTAAAAGCTGCACTCTCTAAAGCCAAAAACACAGCATCCATGGGACCGGACAACATTCCAGGCTGCGTTTTGCATGAACTTCAGAATGAACTGGCTCCCCACCTAAGCACCATGTTCAGTCATAGCCTCACATCAGGCTTTGAGCCCACTGAATGGCACACAACAACAGTTATCCAACTCCACAAAGGGGGAGCCACCACTGATCCTGAGAACTATCGCCCTATTAGCCTGACGAGCCTGTTCTGTAAGGCCATGGAACGTATCATGATGGAACTCATAAACAAAGACATTGGTAACCTCCAAACTCTGGACCCCATCCAGTTCAGGTTTGTGAAAGGCAGACCATGCCTCCTGAACCTGATCGACTTCTTTGAGGCAGTCACCAAAGCCGTAGATGAATGTAAGGTGGTTCACACAGCCTATCTTGACCTCGCAAAGGCATTTGACACCATCCCCCATTCTTTAATTATAGCTAAACTCACTAAACTAGGTATAAATCTGTACATCACAAGATGGATTGCCAACTGGCTCACTGACAGAACCCACACTGTAAAAGTTGCAGACTCCAAATCTGACTTCAAACCAGTGACAAGTGGAATACCACAGAGTTCAGTCCTGGGACCTCTCCTGTTTGGTATCTACTTCTCTGAAGTACAGGCTAACACAGAAGGCCTTTGGCTAATGAAGTTCATAGATGACTGCAAACTAGGAGCCATAATCAAGTCCTCAAATGATGTGGACATCCTACAGAAGGGCCTCACTGAGACAGATGCCTGGTGTCAGAGCCATGACATCAAGCTCAATGCAAAAAGTGCATTGTCATCTCCTATGGTAAAAACTCTGTACCCATGAACTACCACATAGGGAGCAGTCTACTTAATGCCGAATGTGTGATAAGAGACCTTGGAACCCAGGTGAACAGTAGTCTCTCCTTTGATAATCACATTACCACAGTAGTCAGGCAATCCTTCTACGTGGCACACCTCATCACAAAAGGGCTCATCCAGGAAAAAAGAGGTAATTGCACCCCTCTACTCGACACTCATTAGACCCATTATAGAGTACAATGCCCCTTTTGGAATGTACCTCACAAGACATCTGCAGTAGCTTGAAAGGCCACAGAAGTACCTCACAAAGAGGATTACTGGCCTCAAACAGATGTCCTACACTGACCGTCTCAAAAAACTCCAGCTTTACTCCATAGCATATCACCTACTCAGAGGTGATCTCTGCCTAACATATAAAGCTATGTCATACCCAGAGCTGTTGGACATGCTACACCTAAAGAAATCCCAATCCCTCCGAGCTACACACTCCTGGGACCTAAACCTTGTCACCACAATAAACAGGACATGCTGGAGGGATAGATTCCTGCTCCAGAGACTTCCCATACTTTGGAACAAGCTGCCCATCTATGTCAAGCAAAGTTCCTCATTAGCACTCTTCAAGAAAAATCTTGATAAGTGGATGGGAAATAGGAAATACACCCCGGGATCACTTCTGTGGCTCTGTTCGACAGGGGCACAGGAAAATAACTTTCTTGGGTGGCATAAGCCAGAGAACCTTGTTGGCTAAGCTTACTTAGGCCCTTGGGTTGATAGCCTAGTACCTATTTATGAACCTATGAACCTATGTAGAATTCTAGGTAAACCTTGCAAGAGGAAATTTTACAACCTCACAGAAGAACTGTCCACTCCAAAATGACTCCATGAAGACAAGACAGGAATTATGAAAGTAGACAAGGGTGGTGGCATTTTCATTACAGACACTGAGAAATACAGAGTATTAAAAAAAGGCTAAGGAATCAGAATTTCTACACTAGAGTAGATATTGAACAAGTCACAAAAGCTTACAAGGTCACTGACATTAGACTTGCTATTCTTGACTCAGAGGGACTTCTAGATGATGATTAGTTTAGTTTTCTGACAGTCTTCCACCCTAGGATTCCTTAATTTTTTGGCATCCCAAAACCTCACAAAAATGGAGAAAATCCTCATTACTGCCCAGCAGTAGCAGGAGATGGCTCAGCAACAGAAACTTTACCCACTTATATCGATTTTAAGATTAAAGAACTCACTAGGAGTGCTGTCTCCTAAGTTTTGTACTCACTTGATTTCCTGAAAAAAATCAAAGAAATAAAAATACAACCAGAGATGATACTTGTCATGACTGATGTGGAAGCCCAATACACTGTTCTTTCTCATAATTATGAGAGCTGCTATAGCCCCTAGTTTAGCCGGTATAGTCTTGGCAAGATGGGAAGACAACACCATCTTTTCCTCAGAATTCTTTCAGTATGGATTGTTACTATCGTTTTTTTGATGATATCTTTATCACATGAAAAGGCTCCCTAGATAAGTGACATGACTTTTCCTTCTATATTGAAAACATTACAGACTTTTTACATTTTACTAACCATTATAGTTATGATAAGGTGGGCGGCCACGGTGGTGCAGTGGTTAGCTTTGCTGCCTCACAGCAAGAGGTTCTCTGGTTCGATTCTCGGCTGGGGTGCCTTCTGTGTGGAGTCTGCATGTCCTCCCTGTGGTCGTGTGGGTTTCCTCCGGGTGCTCCGGTTTCCTCCCACATCCCAAAGACATGCAGTAGGTGAATTGGACACTCTAGATTGGCCCTAGGTGTGAGTGTGTGCATGTGTGTGCCTTCTGTGGAAGGTTGGGCACTGGGCTGGCAACTCAACACCGTAAAACTTCACTGCCAATCATGAGTAGACAGATGATCCGCTGTGGTGACCCCTAACCGGCAGAAGCCGAAAGAAGAAGAAGAAGATAGTTATGATAAGGTGGAATTCCTGGACATCACCATCTATAAGGACAGAACAGAGGAGAAGCTTAAGAATGAGCTATACTGAAAACTTACACAAGTAAATCTACTTCTGCAAATTAACAGCATGCACCCCAAAATTACTAAGAAAAATGTCATCAAGTCACAGAGAATGAGAACGGCCAGAGTTTATGGAGAGATGGACCAGTTTCTCACCATCCTAGATCAGCTGCAGTAAGACATTCTGGAAAGAGGATACGATAAGAATTTGGTGGATAACATATAGGGACCCATTAAACCCCTCAAAGAAAACAATGATGCACTTCAGTGAAGGAAATGACAAATATAAAAGGAGTATGGTCCTAACTTATTACAAAGATTTACACATAATAAAAAGAAAAATGGTCAAAAACTGGAGCATCATTGGGTGAAAACAATCTATTAGTCAGATTCAAGACCCACAACCATCCTTCATTTATCTAAAAAGAAGAAACATTTGAAGCAGGGTAGAAAATGTTAAAGGAATTAGTGCACCCACATATTTACAGGTAGGAATCTTTCCCTGCCATCCCCCAGGCTGCAGATGCTGTGCATTTATGAGTCAAAAGAACTATTTTATATGTCCAAACTCAAAAAAAGAAATATGTCTGCAATGACAGATATAATTTCAATAGTAACCTTGTAGTATTAACTCTCTCAAAATAAGACTGACCAAACACATTTCAGACATTAGGCGTAAGGACTTCAACAACCCATTGTCCAGACATGCTCAGATCTGCAGGCACTAGAAGTAGTTTGTTTTTTATGTAATACAGGGAATAAATTTGGGCATATCACAAAGCAATCTGAATGTAATGCTAGAGAAAAAAGAATTTGAATGGCAGATTTGACTTAAAGCTTATTGGAAACCCAGAGTAAATCGGACATATTCCATTAAGAGTATACTCGATTTAAAGAAACTGGACCATAATAACTTTAGTGATGACAACACATTTTTTTTTTCACTTTATTTTTAGTGGCTATGCATGATGACTTTTGTTTTCATTTTTGTCTTTAGTACTACATGTTTAATTGTTATATATATATGTTTTTTATTTACATGTAGTTTGTTTGACTTTTGATTTCTATCTATTTTTTTTCCTTTGTAATGCTTTTAATTATCTGATGATTATTTTAATGTCAAGTTGAACTGTTCATATTTTGATATGTATAATCAGTAATATGAACAACCACATTAGTACATGCAGGAAATAATGAGATCTGAGAAAGCCCTTTGCTTTATTAACAAAAATGGGCGAAAGCACATTTCAGTAATAATTGTTTGGTAAGCAAAAGGTAAGGCACACAGTTTCACTTTACACTACTTCCTTTATGTATTAGTTGGACAGGCACACGATTTCACTTTACACTACTTCCTTTATGTATTACTTGGACAGGCACCCCTCTTCATATAGTGTTTTTGTATGTGCATATATTTAAGTATGTATCTATGTGCATTTGTTTATGTTTATGTGTCTGTATTTGTGTATGTGTACATGCTGCATGTGTGTGTGTGTGTGTGTGTGTGTGTGTGTGTGTGTGTGTGTGTGTGTGTGTGTGTGTGTGTGTGTGTGTGTGTGTGTGATTGTATATGTATATATATATATATATATATATATATATATATATATATACATATAGTTCTCTGTATGTTTGTATATGTATGTATGCATGTTTGTTTTTGTATGTGCATTTGGTTGTTTTATATATATATATATATATATATATATATATATATATATATATATATATATATATATATATACACATACATACATAGATATTTGTATTTAAGTTTTTGCACATGCAGTTAACACTTTTTTTTATTTGGCTTGACTCTGTCCTTTTGTATGGCCCATCTCTAACCCTTACCATTTTCCCTCCCATATGTGCTCTGAGACTGGTAATTTTCAAACACACACACACACACACACACACACACACACACACACACACACACACACACACACACACACACATCTTCACACTTGTTTTTTCCTTTAGCTTTGGTTGCAACCCACCCCCTCCCCCACCCCGAGTGTAATTCTCTTTTTTTTTTTTTCTTTTTCCTCAAATACTTCCAAGGCTCACACATAGCTGCTACGTTCTAATTACACCTCTGCCCTTAGTAACATAATTTATTTTTTTTTAGTTTAGATAACCACCGTACTCCTCCCCTCTAGCATCACAGTATTTCACACAGAAGTACATCCCACTGTCATCTGTTTGATTATTATTTACTATAGTCATATAATATAAATACAGGACTTGATGTTTACATTATTATTTGTCACTCACACATCACAAAGACTAACAGATACATAGTGGTTTTGTACTTACTTAGAGTATACAGCACCGATCACAATAAAAATGCAAACTAATTATGCACAAGTGTTCCACTCACTGTCACTGAATGTGATATGTTTATGTGCTCTTGCATTAATGCCTTCATTCTAATTTACATATTTTTTATGATAAATTGAAAAGTATATATTACTTGTTATTTATGTGTATAACTTAGATCTGATGAAGCTCTGACAAGAGTGAAAGCGCTCTTCCATTTTTTTACTTAATAAACAAACAATACCGGCTTGAATTCTGTTATCTTGTTTTTAAAAAGAATACAAGGTGGTCTTTAATACAGATCTTACATTAATATTTATGACAACAGTTTATTTGAGAACATCAGATATGTTATCTTTCCTGTACAACTAGTTTTCCCTATTTTTTAGTTTCTTCTAGTACATTCATATAAGACAATGGCCAGGATTCAATAAACTCCATGTAGGAATAGTGTTATTTTTACACAGAGTGAATGGTGTCCAAGTCCGCATCTCCCTCTAGGCAACACACCTTACATATTAATGAAGGTGCACTATTGAAATAGAGCTGTGTACATGGATACTAACTCAGTGCAGGGAGCATGTTGCAGTAGTGCTCACAGATCTGTAACATGCCCCCTGCGCTGTCAAGGTGCCATATGGCACTTTACAAAAGAAAACAGTGTCCATGGACACTGAAATACTGAATGGGAAGTGAATGTAATATAGGGTGTGTGTGTATGACAGGTACTGTAATACACTCTCTGCATTGTGAAAGTGCCTTACTGCACATTAAAATATCAAAAGTGTCCATGGACACTGAAATAGTGAATGGCAATTGAAATTAATGCAGGGAGTGTGTGACAGGTACTGTAACACACCCCCTGCATTGTGAAAGTGCCGTACGGCACTACACAATTAAAGAGTGTCCTCGGACACACACCTCTCAACCTCTTAGAACAAGAAGTGTGGACAAAGCCCATTGAGTAAAAGTGGGACAAAAGCCCAAAGAATAGGGATAGTTTTTAAATATTGCTCTTACAAATTTAGAAAGTTGATAGAAAGACAGGTTTTGTATTAGCATGGATTTTCATGAAGACTATGTGGCCTGAAACTGAAGTGCTTGTCTGCTAGGCAGCTGTTATGCCAAACTGTAGATGTGGAGCTGTAAGAGAAGATACAAGGAAACTGATATATGTGCTGCACTAAGAACTGAACCTTGAATAGTAATGTGTAATGTATTATACTGTGTTCCCTGCAGCATTGTCTTGTGTTAAACTTTGCATTTCGGCTACATGTATTCTTGAATCTAGGTATGCTGATGCAGGCAAGTATGAGACTGTAATAGGTGGAGACTGCAAATATATGCTGTGCAAATGTATATGGGTCAGGTATGTAGCCCAGCACCCTGCCATGACCTGTACAGCTCACACATATTCACATCTACTAGCGGTTAAATGTGTACACCTGCATTCAAAATATCAATAGACAGTTCACTATCTATCATGCATGAATCTCAGGCATGTATGTTTAACTGTCACTACAGTCTTCTGTGACACCCCACTTATATTACAAGGTTAGACTGTGTAACCAAGTGAGTTTTAGGCAAAAATTTGCCAAGCAGCAGACAGCAGTGTCCCAGTAGTTAAGTGTGATAAGAAATAGATATATGTTATTAAGTTATGCACAAACAAACCAAGGTTTGAATCCAGGGACTGGTATGAATATGCGTTTCTAGTTAGACACAAATAATCCTGAGTATTTGTAGAAACAGTCAGGTAGTGTTAACAGATATTTTCTCCACAGGGCTCCCAGGTAAAGAAATGTCTGTATTAGCTGTATGAAGGGTATAGTAATAAACTGTGTACAAATGTTCTAGTTTTCTACTCCATGCCTACAAAGTACAGCAGGACAGGTATATATACCATGCATTCTTCCTGATACATGTCTCTCAAGTGTCACAATGTCATGGCTAGTGATCACTGTTGCCAATAACCTTGTGCACACATATGAATTCAGTACAAGTATGCCATTAGCACACTCACACAACATCAGTGCAGGGTACACCTTGTTAGTCATATATGTAACCCTGACATGTACGAGTTCCATCTACTCATGTACCTAGAGTTGTCACAGCTTGCTCCATAGCATTCTAGGTTGACAGATTAACAGCTATGTACATACTATAGTAGCTATAGGCCTCAGGTAGATGTAAACTGAGGGCAGACCATTTGAGTACTGAGCAGCACTGTTGTGAAAAATATAAGTTTATACAGTTGGTAATGGACATTTTTTCTCTTCTCCCACCCCTTATCTGCATCAATAATTATTATTCATATACTACGGATATGTTGGTTTCAAAACCTAATGTTGGGACTTGTGTTGTATTATTGTTCATATATTTAATTGATTGCATACTAACATACCTTGTTCAAATTGATTTGTTGGTGGCCTGTTGTTGTAAATGTAACTGGCATGCTGTTACACTACTGACTGCTATTCCATTTATGCATGTGTTGTGTTTGCCATACAATTTTTCAAATTTTGTCATTCTGGGTTCATTGTAACCCATGCATACTGTTATTAATAATGTTGAAATGTTTTGTTCATGATTAACCAATACACTTTGAAAAACATCAACATCATAGCACATTTGGGTAGACAGATCCTAGTGGATCCACTTGTTCCACTTCATCTGGCCATGGCACCAGCAGTCAGCATGTCTGGGAGCCAATGTGGAGCTGCCTCCTCCACTGGTCCTGCATCACCCTTGGGTGGAACTGCCTCAGGGGAGAGGGCTCGTCCCCCCTATGGGCGCGGGTGCAGAGAGGTACCTGTCACCCAACAACAGTTTCCACAGTTGGTGCGCAGGGTCATCCGGCATGACTTGGATGTTTGTCTGAGCTAGATCGAGGGCAGGATGGCACACCTCGAGGGGCAGGCTGGCCCTGTCAGCCATCCCTCAGCACAGCCACCTTCTGGGCTGTGAAGGGACAGTGGTGACGGCCCATGGGAGGGGACCTCAATCCCACTGTTTCCTTCTGGAGGCATGTGGTCTTCTGATTGCCAACTACTCTCTGCGTCCAAGGTGTTTACCTGCTCATGTGTCATACACCACCCCTACATGCTGTCTTGTCTGTCTTGTCTGTTTGCAAAAGCAACCTCTCCTACCTAACTTGCCTTCCCAAACTTACCTACAACCCTTCCCCAGCATCCCACTCTCACCTTAAAAAAAAGGTGCATCTGTCCCCCAAGGAAAATAGTGTCCCATACATAGCTCTCCACCCCCCCTCCACATACACTGTCATAAATCAATCATCTTATCAATTAATCAACAAACTTATGTCACCTACACCCCTACCTGTGGGGTGTAAGGCTCCAAATTCCAAATTGTCTACATCATTCACAGCTGTTGCTGTCCAAAAAATGAAGAGCTATGGTCCTTTCCTACAACCGTCTTGCACATCCCTAGCTGCCTTTCATAATGTTTTTCCCCCTGCTTGCCCCCATTTCACCACTTTCTTATCACCCCTTTTTTCTTTTCTTTTTTTGAAATAGTGTGGGTTTAAGAGGGAGTAAGTGTCACTAAGCAAAGCTAAGAGAAGCTAAGCATCTCTTGGCATCTCTTAGCATTGCACAAAACCATGCAAACCCATTTAAAACTGCTTTAATCACCCTATCTCATTCAACCGCTGTTCTGCCCAGCAACAAAATAATTAACGCTGCTAGGTTTCAAACCCAGGAAACCCATGCACTATAATCACAACCACATACCACTACACCAAATGAGCTATGAGAATTGCTACTGCTTTTGTAAATATATCATGCATTATGGTCATTTAACATTAGGGAAAAAAAGACATGTCAAGTCTTGAATTCAGGACACTGCGTTAGAGTCAGAAGAACATACCACCAAGCCAAACCAGCTCTGTGGAATTAGTACTGCTTTTGTATATATATCATGCAGTGCAGTCATGTACATTAGGGAAAAAATACAAAGATGCCAATCATTTAACCCAGGACCTTCTGAACTACAGTCAGAGCAACACACCACTACACCAAATCAGCTCAGGGGAATTACTGATGCATTTGCAAATATATCATGCACTACAAGGATGTAACTCTAGGGAAAAAAAAGACATTGTTGAGAAATTGTGTACCCAGAACCATTTGCACTACAGTCAAAGTAACATACCAGTAAACCAACTGACCTCTGAAGTGTAATGACTGTTTTTACAAACATATCCTGATTGCCCAGTCACACACTACTCCTATATATACTGGCCCAAATCACAGTGTACGTGGAATGTTGATGTTTTAAGGGATATGTCCTAGTCTGCCCTACAAACATACACAGCTGATAGACCAGCATCAACTGTAGTAGCATGCAGAGTCAGATAAAAAAGGATCTATGACACTCAATCTGACTGTCTTCTTACTCAGCCCAACACACATTTACAAAGTACACGGCTACAGAATCTGAAACTCTGTTAACTATGGACAGACATACATACCTCTCAAATGTACAGATTTCCACAGAACATATAGAATTTTGCATCATATTTTTGGCCTGTTCCTCATAAAATTGTGTGGATTCCTGGCAAGTCACTGGGATGATATGAAGAATGAAGTCACTAAATAATGATACACATATCGGTTTCAGACTTCAAATCCTTCAGAAAATGTATGTCAAAACAAACCCTATCACTGTAGCAATTTTCTAAGTTTATAGCAGCAATACTTAAAATCTGTCCCTATTTTTGGGCCTTTGTCCCCCCATTTTGTTGGGCTCTGTCCAGATTTCTTGTGCTAAGAGGTTGACAGATATGCAGACATAGCATGCAAAAATGTGGACATAACGCATCAATCCAAACAGTGGACAGTATTTCCACCTACCCTCTGTGATCCTGTAGCTCCCACGCCTCGATAATGTCATCCTCATAGGCCAGGAAAAGGGGAAAGGCCCACAAGAAAGACTTAATTATAACACTGTGTTGCCATGCCATTGGCTAATGGAAAGGCTACACAGCTGTTCTGGATGCAATTAGCAAGTAGGAGACACAGACTGGTGCACAGGACATCACCTGTTCATCAGCATTACTTGCAAAAGGCAAGCTGCTGCCTATGCTAAACAGGTCTGACACTTTTTTCAGCACGACATACTGTGAATCTTGACAATACTTGTGGATTTCTTCTGACAAAGGAGTACAGCACTTTAACAGGTATGTCATACAGTTAAGCATGTAATGGAATGAAGATGGGGGATGCAGTCATGGGAAATACGAATTTAAGCAGTAGGTCTCAACAAGACCTCCTGGACTGACATGTTGTTGTTAGTCTGCTGTCCAGCACCTATGGCCATCCCTGATGGCTCTGTCCGCAGTGACATAGATCACAGTTCTGGCCCCTGAGTCATCCCAGCAATGGTCAGCTCACATATGAGTACTACTGGATTGTCTGTTGTACAATACTGAATGTGACACTGCCAGCCCAGCTACCTAGGATGTTATAAATATTTATATGTCATTTGTGAATATTACTGTGATACATATGCTTGTCTTACAAATTTAAGAGACCTATATATGTTATGTGGATATTAAACAACTGGTGCAGAAGTGTGCACTGAACTGTATGTGATGTACTGAGCTCATACCTCTCAAGTGTCCAGAGTTTGGCAGACTGACCACATGTTTTCCTCATATTTGTAGTAATTTTCTCATACATTTGTGTTTTGTCTGGCAAATCATTAAAGACTGAAGTCATAAAATAATAGCACACATTTGAATGTCAGATGTCATATCCTTCAGAGTATTCCTGTGAATGCAAACCTTGGTATTCTATCAACTAAGTGTGTAAGAGTAATATTTATAAAGTGTCACTATTTTGGGGCCTTCCCCCCCAAATGAACATTTGTGCCTTTGTCCAGATGTCTTGCTCTAAGAGGTTGAGAGGTTTGACTGAGCTTCAAGAGTGTAAACACAGTGTGCTGTACTGCCAAAGAACAGAAATGTCTATCAAGTATTACCTGTGCAAATGTATGTATTAATAGTAGAAGCTGGAAGCCTCAAACATACAGACATACGTTGCAAAACTTCAAGTAAATAAGATGAACTTGTATTACGAATATGTTATCTCATTTTCAGTGCAGCAAGCAGACATAAATGTCTACAGCTACAGGTTTTTGTATTATCTTGAAACATAAATAATTACTAGGTTGAAAATGTAAAAGTGTTTAACTGTGTTATGACTTACAGTTCTACACAAACATCAGACAGGTATGCACATCTGATGCAGAAAAGTATGTTAGTTGCTGTTAGCCTGTGAAATGAAGGCAGATGACAAACACTGATGTAATCTGAGCTAACCCAGCATTAATGTGGATTATTACTTTCAGACCTGTCTCACATAAAGACCTTTGCATGTTGTATGTGTCTTTGTATCTGACAACATCCACTCATCTGCATTTGCAATGCTAATAGTATGGAACTAGGCAAATGTAAAATCGTTTACATATAGATGGGAATATAGTATATCTGTTTGCTGTTTGTGTGGTCTGCATTGTATCACTCATCCCTGCATGTAATTTTGATTTGAGGCTCTTCATTTAAGCCTTGATGACTTCTATTTTGCAACTTATTCTACTATTATATTTGTTTTGTTTTAAGTATTCTGTTCTGTTGGAGTTTTAAGAGTTCTTGGCTAGGGTCAGTAAAAAAAAGTTACCAAAGAATTCCTTTGTAACATGTGAATAGAATCAGTTAATTAGTGCGAGGAGCTGAGAGACATCTTTGCTCTTTTATTTAGAAATATCTATAGTTAGCTGAAGTGTTTGTGTGGTCTACATTGTTCTGAGTATCAGTCATCTCTGCATTTAATGTTGATTTGAAGCTCTTTAGTTAAGCTTTTATCACTGTAAGAGTTCCCCCTTGTTGTGTTCTTATATTTGTTGGCTTTTGAGTTGCCTGCCCCTACTATAAATCTCATTTTGGGCACTCCTCACAGTCCCTTCTCATCAGCTTATCCTACTGAGTAGACAGAGATCATTTGGGAGGGGGAGGGCCCACCACCCCCCTTAGTTTCTCAACCTAAAATTATCATGTTTTATCCCTTCCCACTTAACCTAATAACAAAAAACATTTTACTGTATTTGTGTTACTTCCTACTTTATTACTTTAATTTGCTTTTGCTGCCTGTTCTTAAAATGACTCAATTGCACTTATTCTGCTGCATTTATTACTGCTTGTTATTTGCCTGATTTAATTGTAACGGTTATTCTAAGCCTTTTGGTTTAAGCATATGGGCTTCAGGCCAGTTGTTTTACATTAAGAAGGTTTGTGGTCTGCACTCTTGTGGCACTCTTGTGGCAGGAGAGGTAGCTTACATCCTTCTAAGTTGGGAGTTGCTGTCCACAAGGGAGGATCCACCTTGGATCCCGGGAACTACCGTCCCATCAGTCTGACAAGCCTGATTTGCAAGGGCATGGAACACATTATCATGGAACTTATAAACAAAGACATTGGCAACCTTCAAACACTGGACCCCACCCAGTTTGGGTTTGTGAAGGGCCGATCTTGTCTCCTGAATCTGATTGACTTCTCCAAATCAGTCTCCAGAGCTGTGGACGAGGGTAAGGCAGTCCACACAGCCTATCTGGACCTCGCCAAGGCCTTTGACACCATCCCCCACTCTGGAATCATAGATAAACTTACTAAGCTGGGCATAAATCCCTACATCACTCGATGGGTTGCTAACTGGCTTACTGACAGAACCCAGACAGTAAAAGTAGCCGACTCCAAATCCAGCTCCAGACAAGTGACAAGTGGAGTACCTCAGGGATCAGTCCTGGGACCACTCTTGTTTGGCATCTACTTCTCTGAAGTACAGGCCAACACTAAGGGACTCTGGCTAACAAAGTTTGCAGATGACTGCAAACTGGGAGCCATTAATGAATCCCCAAATGATGTGGATATTCTACAAAAGGGCCTTACAGAAACAGATGCCTGGTGCCAGAGCCATGGGCTCAAGCTTAATGCCAAGAAATGTATAGTTATCCCCTTTGGAAAAAAACATGTACCCATGAATTACCACATAGGTGGCTGGACACTAAACATTGAAAGTGTGATGAGAGACTTACGGACACAGGTGGACAGTGGTCTCACTTTCGATAACCACATTGCCACATTGCCACAATAGTCAGGAAATCCTTCTATGTGGCACACCTCATCACTAAGGGCTTTTCATCCAGAAAAAAGGAGGTCATTGTCCCACTGTCCTCATCCCTCATTAGGCCCATTATAGAGTATAATGCCCGTTTGGTATGTACCTCACAAGACATCTGCAACAGCTGGAAAGGCCACAGAAATTCCTCACTAAAAGAATCACAGGCCTAAAGCAGATGCCATACACTGACCGTCTAAAAAAACTCCAGCTATACTTTGTGGCATATTGTCTACTCAGAGGCAATCTCTGCTTAGCATACAAGGCCATATCAAACCCTGAGCTGTTGGACATGCTCCACTTAAAGAAATCTCAATCCCTCAGAGCTACACGCTCCAGGGATCTAAACCTTGTCATCACAATGAACAAAACATGCTGGAGGGATAGGTTCCTGACCCAGAGACTCCCCATACTCTGGAATAGACTGCCCATACATATCAAGCAGAGCGCCTCATTGGCCCTCTTCAAAAGGAACCTTGATGATTGGATGGGAGATAGGAAATTCACCCCGGGGATCATGTCAGTCACCCTGCTAGACAGGGGCCTGGAGAAGCAAATATTGTGGGAAGAAATATCCAGGGAATTGTTATGGCTAGGCTTGCATAGGCCCTAGGGCCGATAGCCTATTACCAACCTATGAACCTATGAACATTAATGCAAAGAGATTCCTCAGCTTTGTCAATGCAAATGCATTGGATCAGCTGGTCAACATCCCTACAACAGGTGGAAATATCCTGTACCTGGTCCAAGCCAACATGAGTAGCCACTGTAGCACTCCTATAGTTCCATCCTCCTTGGTAAGATCTGACCATAAAGCTATCATTTTTGATGTCACCATCTCCCCTGCTCCCCCCTTGTCAGTGTCAAACAAAAACAATTTTCCAAAGCTGACTACAATCTCCTCAGAGCAGGTATAAGCAGCTTTATAGCCACCATCCCTTCAGTTGGAATTAGCAGTGATGTCCAAGCCTACAGCAAAAAACTATATGAACACCTACATAGCTGTATGGACTCAGCAATACCTAACAGGACCAAATCATCTCCCTCAAGGAAGAGTAAACCCGTCTGGTTGACAGCAGCAGTAAAAAACTCTGTAACAGAAGGAAATATTTTCTGTCCAGGGCCATGAAGGAGCAGGTGCCAAGTTAGAAGCAATCTCTCCTTTGTCTGAACAAGCAAATAAGGTCACTGGTGAATTACTCTAAGGCTAACTTTGAGTCCAAATTAGCCACATCCAACAATGACAATCACAAGGTCTTCTTCACATATTCTGCAATCTCAGAGGTAACAACCAAATCTGGTCTGAACTGATGGTCAATAACATTGCATACACATACACCATAGATATAGCCAACCTGCTGGCAGACAGGTTCAGTAACAACCTCACCCCCCTGTCCCCCAATAAGTAAACCAGCACATCCCCAGCACCTGCCCCCTCCCCTCATCATCATGGAGCAGGTTATTAATGCCCTCTCAAAGGCAAAAAATAAAGTCTCCATGGGACCTGATAACATCCCTGGCTGTATCCTACATGAACTCAGGCATGAGCTCTCAGCTCCATTAGACACCCTATTCAACCAAAGCCTGAGCACCAGCTTCATCTCAGCTGAATGAAGTACAGAAACTATCATCCCTCTACACAAAGATGGAGCATCCACTGACCCAGGTAATTATAGGCTATTAAGCCTAAATTGCCTGGTCTGCAAGGCCATGGAATGCATTATCATGGACCTTATAAACAGGGACATTGGCAACCTCCAAATTCTTGATCCCACATAGTTTGGTATTGTCAAAGTGAGATCAGTCTGTTAAACTTGGTCGACTTCTTCAAAGTAGTCACCAAAGCCATGGACAAGGGGAGGACGGTGCACACTGCCTACCTTGATCTAGCCAAAAACTTTGACAGTATTCCCCACTTGGTCATAATACATAAACCTCCCCAGCTAGGCATCAGCCTGTGTGTTACCAGATAGGTAGCTAACTGGCTCACTGATAGAACCCACTCAGTCAAAGTAGGGGAAACCACCTCTAGTAGGGGACCTGTAAAGAGCGGTGTACCCCAAGGATTGGTCTTGGGGCCTCTACTGTTTGGGATATACTTTTTTGAGGTGCAAGCTGAAACCAGTGGTCTGTGGCTGAGCAAATTTGCAGATGACTGCAAGCTGGCCGCTGTCTGATATTCCCCTAGTGATGTGAACGCCCTCCAAGAGGCTCTTACCCAAACTAATGACTGGTGCCAGAAGTATTGTCTCAAACTGAATGTCAAGAAATGCATCATTATCCCCTTTGGGGTTAATGTCATCCACACTAATTATGGCAGCAATACCAATGTGCTAAGCATGCAAACAGTCATGAGGGACTTGGACACCCAGATTGATAGCAACCTGACAGTTGACCACCACATTGCCTCTGTTGTATGGAAAGCTTTCTACATGGCCCACCTTATAAATAAGGGTATGTCCACCAGGAACCAGGAGGTCATAACATCCCTGTACTCCTCCCTTATCAGACCCATTATTAAGTACAATGCCTCCTTTTACATGTACTTTGCAAACACATGCAGCAGTTGCAGAGACCGCAGAGGTTCCTGACCAGGAAAATCCAGGGTCTCAAAAGACCTATCCTATACAGATACACTAAAAGCCCTGTCCCTCTACTCACTCTCATACAAACTGATGATAGGTGACCTGTGTCTGGCATACAAGGCCATTTCCGACCCAGCCTTGATGGAGTTGCTGCATATCCGTAAGACAAACCCCCACTTACGCAACCCACACGCAAGGCCTTAACCTGGTCTGTGACATGAATAGCACTTGTTGGTGGGATAGATTTGTGTCCCAAAGACCATCATCCACCATCTGTGGAATAGACTCCCTTTCTATGTCAAACAGAGTACCTGCCTAGCTCTCTTTAAGAGGAACCTGGACGACTGCATGGGAAACAAAAAATACACCCCTGGGATCTCACCTGTGTCCCAACTGGACAGGAGAAACAGCTGCTGACTTTGAAGGAACTTGTGAAAAATCTTGGCTAGGCTTACAAGAGCCTCCAGGCCAATAGCCTAGTATCATCCCATGAACCTATGAACTTATTACTTTAGATGTTGGCTGTATTTATGTCATACTGTCCTGCAATGTTGTCTTAAATTGTCCCTGTGAGACTGAACTGTGTAGTGACTGTATTGATTATTGTCTTGCTCCTTTATTAGTTATTATTAAATATAGTTAAACCTTGTCATTGTGTCTGGTCTGTATAGCACTAAGTAAGTTCTTAGAGTACTTGCATACGTATTTGGTAACACTGTATAGCCCACTCCAATAGCCTTGGTCTTGGTCACACTTACCATTTTGCTAATAGGCACATCACATGGTAGGATTCATGACCCTTTGGTGGGGGCCTTACAGCAGCTGGTAAAGACCTGCATTGTGACAGTCAGAACTACCTTAAAGAAGGGCCTATAGCTAGTAAACATGTGCCAGCATTTCCCAGGAGTATGTGTGTGTGTGTGTGTGTGTGTGTGTGTGTGTGTGTGTGTGTGTGTGTGTGTGTGTGTGTGTGAGATTCATAAATCACATTTCAAAGTGTGTGTGTGTCAGCTACTTGGGCAGGGACCCAAAACACTGGTTGCACAGAGAGGGTGACAGATGTTTTGGCTTGACCACTCCGCTGAGATGTTATCCGTATAGCTGTGCCAGTGGGGAGTCTTATTGGGGATATGGAGAGAGATGGAGAAACCAGCCCCCGACTGACTGTGTGTTGTGAAGGGTAATTGTACATTATTGTGCATGTACTTGTCATCCTCCCATTGTGAACGTTCCTCATGGGTGGTGAGGGTTGAGGCTTCCTGATGACTGGGCCAGTGCAGGGGCATCACACTGACAATACATACTGGTGGATACAGCTGGCATATTACATCATGTACTGTCATTGAGCCCCTCTCATTCTGCCAATGTCATACAGGATTATTTAACAGATTGTTCAGGTTTCCCTGGCCATTCCTGACATACTCTGTCTAGGTGAGTGTGTATTCCACACTTGTATCTGATTGCCTGACACCTATGGCTAGCATACCTGGTGAGCCCCTGCAGCAGGATAGTAGGTTACAGGTACTAGTAGTGGGTGAATGCTGGCACTAGCTCAGCAGCAGTGAATAGATACTGAGCATACAATGTAAGGGAATGGATACAGTACCAGATATTCAAGTACCATTACTGTGTCCCCAGGGATCTGGCATGTCACAGAGAGATTCCCCAAATAATGTGGACAAGCATCATGTCCCAAATAATGTGGACAACCATCACATATTGTCCAACTGGTGTCCAGAAATACTCATTTATCTGGCATGGGGGTCTGCATCTATCAGGCACATGTACACATTCTGCAAACATCTGGGTACTGCAGATGTCAGACACCAATGAGGAGGTCACCCTACAACACATATGCACTGCTCTCAGTTATTGTGCAGCTCAGATGTTCCAGGAATGTCCACATGCACCTGTAGGAGCACTCACTTATTTGTGGGATGTAGACTGGATGACATGCTCCTGTAATGCTGCCTATAAGGGACACCCAGCAGTCAATGACAGTGATGTGTGTGGACACACAACGACACAGTCTGTCACAGCAGTCAAGCCATTTATGGTATTCTTGGTACCATATGAGGTGACTAGGCTATGGTCACTGAGAAGCCATATCCCTAGGCCACATGTTAGCCCATGTGTATGCAAGGCAACAACTGATGTCTCCATCCAACAGGGACCCAGGTGGTATCCCAAGGGTGTATGTGCTGTTAACCTTCCGGTTGACCAGGTTATGTCTGTAAAGGTGTAGGGAGCTACACTACCTGATGTTGACAGGGTGCCCATTCCACCACAGGATGATTGTGTGGGACACACATCCAAGCCACCAAAAAGGCCAGTCTAGGTCACTCACCAGGTGGAGGTTATGTGTGTGTGTGTGTGTGTGTGTGTGTGTGTGTGTGTGTGTGTGTGTGTGTGTGTGTGTGTGTGTGTGTGTGTGTGTGTGTGTGTGTGTGTGTGTGTGTGTGTGTGTGTGTGTGTGTGTGTGTGTGTGTGTGTGTGTGTGTGTGTGTGTGTGTCAATAGAGTGGAGCATGACTTGCACTCATGCAGCAGCCCCAGCAATGTGGAGTTTGTCATTGCCTGGCATGCGAGAGCGATGTAAGTACTGAGGAGTATATATGACACCAGGTGGAGGGTTGGCCCTATAGCCTATAAGTGTACGGTAGATGTTTGATGGCCTATTATTCCCTGCTGTGGAACTTCTGTGATATCCCCAGCTGCTGCATGTGCTGTCTGATGTGACTGATGAATGGACAAATATGCACATTAATGGTCCTCATTCGGGGGAACATGAAACATCAGGATCACGAGGGAAACACATGCTGTAATGCCAGTATGGTGACAATACCCACACACATACTGTGCTGATAGATGTCAGGGGTATGATGTGGGTGTTAGTGGTGGATAGTGCTAGCAAAAGTGGATGTGCAGGATCTGTACATAATGGTGGTCAATGTATGAGGTTCTGTGATATGTTCCACTGTTCATGTCCTTCAGGTGGGATGTATTGCAGAAGGCAACTGGCATTCTCAGAAGCCAAGAATGTGACTATTATTGGTGTGCTCTAACTCCATCACAGGGTACAGTTGCGGAGGAGCTGGAAAAACCTGCAGGAATGAACTGCCCTGTGGGCAGAAGTGGTAACTCTCAACTATACAGGTTTTTGCAGAATTTCCAGATTTTTGCCTCATATTTTTGGTCTGTCCCTCAAAATTTTTGTTTTTCTGGGAAATCACTGAGGATTGAAGTCAATAAATAATGACATTCATTTGAGTTACAGACTTCATATCATTCAAAAAATGCATGTGAATACAAAAACTGTCATTATAGCAACTTTCTAAGTTTATAAAACTAATATTTAAAATCTGTCCCTATTTTTGTGCCCTTGTCCCCCCATAATTTTAGGCCTTGTCCAGATTTCTTCTGCTAAAAGGTTGAGAGGTATGAATTAAAATTTTTATTGTCTGCGAACAATCTGGGCCAATGCGGCAGTGCCTATGAACAGGTCCAACACTGCGCCACTGACCTTATCCACAATGCATTGCAAAGAGCTGCAGCTGTTGCCAGGGACCATGCTGGCATAGGTGGAGGACCTGCTGTGCAAGCACCACTAACAGCCATGGAGGAGTTCCTCACCAACCTTGGTGCAGCCACTGTATCCCAGGAAAGAATCACCACATATGTTGGGAAGGTGGGTGGTACAGAGTTAACAGCTGAAGAGCATCCAGGTAAGGCCCCAGTGGACATCACTTCAATACTGTAGCATTCATAGTGGCAGCCTTTGCATATCTGGATGCATATGTCAGGTCAAACTGCATATGTGGGTGGGGTTTTGTAATGCACAGCTATTGTGAATGTCAGCAAATTGGGTAGTATCACAGCTTGTAGTGTACATGTTCAGAAATGCACATATTGTCCGGTGTCAATGCCATATGTGTGTGCTGACAATACCTCTCCTCCACAACTACATAGGTCCCTCTGGTGTGGCTGAAGAACAGCTATTTCAAGCCAGTAGGTGTGAAACTGTCTTTTTGTGGCTCACCAATACCCTAGGCATGTTACAGGCAGCCAGTTTTCCATGCATACAACTGCTACACTTAGCCATATTGCAATATATGCATGTTCACATGTGGTGGGGTTAACTGCTGTGCTTCACATTGGTCATCACAGGAGCCTATTCACAGGTGCTGTAACATATCGGTATGTACATTTGTATAGGTGTAGCCACTGTGCTATACAGGGGTACATTAATATTGTGTACATGGGTGCACTGTGTGTTAGGTGAAAGTGAATCACATACTCACACTCCTGACATAGCAACATTAATTGGACGTAGCTGCACTGCATGTTGTTGGGGGCCTGTGCACACTGTGTCTGTTGTGGTCTGATTGTGTGTCGTGCATGCCATCATTCAGAAAGTGTGGTCTGCATAATGCCTTTGTGCCACCTCACCTGTATGTGTGTGTGTGTGTGGGGGGTGTATCAGAAAACATTACATTGCTGATAGTAATTTACATTTGTTGTCTTCCCCTCACAGGTGAACATGGGGGTTGGTGGCTCTCCCCCTCACAACCTGATGTTAGTGTCTCATTGGACTCTGATGATGATGGTGGTCATAGTGAGTGACCAGATGAGGTTGTTGGGGGCTGAATCTGTACCATTGGTTGACATCTGACTTCCAGCCACAATGTTCCTGCACACAGTCAGTATGACCACAAATATCCAGTCACCAGCAGCCACCAATATTGGACAGTCAGAGGGTGGTGGCATTGAACAGGCTAGTGTGGCGACTATGGCATCTGTGACTGTCAACAGTAGCCATAGCCAGACAGCTGGCAAGGTCCCACACATGTGAATTGAAAGGGGTGTTCGAAGGAGGACTGCTGCCCATCCAGCCCCTGTCAGAGGTGTCATAGTAGGTGTCACCCACCACATGTTTCGGTCCATCATGGAGGCACAGGAACATTCTGAACAGTACACCAGACAGATGCTCAGGGTCATGGATGCAACACTTCCTGCCATGAGTGACGACCTCCTCAGCATTGCTGATACTGTACATCATTTTGCCAGTGTTGTGGATAGATGGTGGAGTGAGACATTGCCAGTGGTTAACCATGCAATGTCTGTGCTTGAGCATGTAGTCAGAGTAGAGTGTCGGACATGTGGATGCAGGTCACCAACAACATCAGCTGAGAGGCCATGTGGCCATGCACATTCACACTCCTGTAGTGGCAGTACCACCAGCACTACCAAAGGGAGGATGCTGTCACCATCACAATGTATCAGGCCATGGGCATGTGGTCCTGGCTGGTCACATGAAGGACATGGATCCAGGAGACACCAGTCACTGTCAGGGAGTAGTACCACATCTGGCCTTGGGTCTGGTGGTGCCAGTGACACTCCTGGAAGAACTAGTTCCCATGTCTGTGGCCAGAGACAGTGAACTGTACATCCTGCCATGTACGGTCCATGGCTGATCAACATACCCCCGTGTAGGGCTATCACATGGCTTGACTGTGGCATACACACACTCACACATCACTATCACATGCAGGTCACCACCAGACACACGCAGCTCATCTCCATGGCCCAGTTGAACACCACCCCTCCAGACACACACGCACACAGACACACACACACACACACACACACACACACACACACACACACACACACACACACACACACACACAATGTCAATTGTATGGCCCAGCCTAGGCCTTTGGTAACTCCACAGCATACCTTGTGCATGTGATGATACCTGTACCACATCCCTGTTATCCATACCATCGATGTAGGGACATGCTAATATGGGTCTGATGCACAGGGTGAATATAGTACAGTGTAGTAATGTTATGCTGTGTAAGGTGCTGTCTGCTAGCAATTGTCATGGGTACACATCGAAGTGTATGTACCTCTCTGCCATGATGCATTATTGCTGTTAGTACTGCTGACTGACTATTGTCTCATATACCTTATTCTGTTTCTGTTCCAGGTGTCTGTGTGTATACAGCCTGGGGAAGTGCTAACATTACCAAACCCAAGTATGACAGAGTGGAAACACAGTGACCTTTTCATTGCCAAGGTACGGCTGTATATGTACATGTTTACCTAGGTGCGTGTGCAACAGTGTGCGAGGGACAATGAGGCAGACAGTGTAACCTTGCATGCATACCACTTGGCACAGCCAACTAACCTTCATACATGTCATCTGGGTATTCCATAGGACCACAGGTTCATAGATACAGAAGAGATTACTACAGTACTGGCCCTGGGTCCCTCACAAGTCTAGCCATTACTTTATCTCCAACAGAGTCATCAATCAGCACCTGTTGCCCCTGCCATTGCTGGGCACAGGTTAAACCCCAGGGACAAATGTATTTTTTCCCCATCCACTCAGTCTTGATGCAGTTGATGAGGGTATGCATGGTACTATATTTGATATGTTTGGGGAGTGTAGTCCTGTCACAGAGTAGCTTCTGTGAGTCAGGCCTCTCATACTGGTAATGCACACAGAGTTATACTCTCATACATGGGACAGCTGTTGAAGGGCTGAGCACAACATTGCCATTTTGGCATGCCACTGACACCTGTGGACAACCTGACTGGTAACCAGTGGGGCAGTACTGATTACAGGCTGTCTGCATGGAACAGGTGTTGAGGGCCATGGCTGACCTTTGTGGGTGTTAACACAACTTGCAGTTTCTGCAGATGTGTGCATAGGTGCATAGCAGACCGGCCATGCTGCTAATGTATTGTTGTACTGACTGGGGACTATTCAGAGGTAATGTTCACCTTTTGTCTGGATAAGGTCCCTTTACCTATGTGGTGAACCACATAGAGTCATCTTCAGTTATGTCAGTAACCTCTGTGGCAAAGAGCAGGTTTGTTCCCAATGAGTCCTTAACAGTAACACATACAATGATCCTGTTGACTTAGCCAACCTGCTAGCAGATGCAGTCAGTGGAAAATTCACCTCCCTGCCCCCCAAAGGCCCTTTCAATATCCCCAATACTTGTTCTGCACCTCACATCTCCGTAGATCAAGTGTTACAGGCCATATCCATGGAAAAAACCACAGCTGCCATGGGACCTGATAGTATCCCAGGATGTATTCTACACCATCTCCAGCAAGAACTGGCTTCACCATTGAGTAGCCTATTCAACCACAGCCTAAGGGGTCCATATTAGATGAACAAACACTTAAAATGTCAAGTATGACATGCTTGACAGCTTTTAAGTGAATGTTCATTTAATCGAAACCCCAGAATTTCGAAACAAAGAGTTTTGAAAAATTATAGTTGGCCAGCCATCAGGAAGCTAACGGCTGATGGCTACAATGTATTGTACACCATTACAACCCCCCCAAAAAAATAAAAAAAAAACAAATCCACAAACAAAATAAAATGGGGACCTTCACCCCCACACATCCCAATGTGGGGGGCTGTGCCCCCATACCCCCTACTTAAATATACCAACTCCAAGATCACACCACAGTGGAGGACTGTCAGAAGATTACACAGGGTGAACATCGAGATCGCACCACAGTGGAGGGCTGTAAGAACGGCGAGACAGGGTGAACATTCTGATGTCAGCTGTTGGCTTCCTCATGGCTGGCCAACAGTAACTTTTTGAAACTCCTTGTTTCAACATTCTCCAGTTTTGCTTAGATGAACATTCACTTAAAGGCTGTTGAGCATGTCGTACTCGACATTTTAAGCATTTGCTCATCTAATAGGGAACCAGCCTAAGTACTGGCTTCATTCCAGCAGAGTGGAGAACCGCCATTGTCATCCCCTTGCACAAAGGTGGTGCCACTACTGACCCTGGAAACTATCAACCCATTAGCTTGACAAGTCTTATCTGTAAAGCCATGGAGTGTATTATTATGGCTCTCATAAACAAAGACATAGGCATTCTCCAAGCACTTGAGCCCACCCAGTTCGGATTCATCAAGGTCAGATCTTGCCTATTGAACCTGATTGACATCTTTGAGACTATAACCAAGGCCCTAGATGAGGGAAAGTCAGTGTGTACAGCTTACGTTGACTTGGCCAAGGCCTTTGACACAATCCCCCACTCAGACATCATCGAAAAGTAAACACAACTTTGCATAAATCCCTATATCATCAGGTGGGTGGCCAACTGGCTCACTGACAGGACCCTCAACATCAAAATAGGCACACTCACCTCTAATAGCAGACCTGTCACTGATGGAGTTCCCCAGGGATCTGTCCAGGGACCCCTACTGTTTGGCATCTATTTCTCAGAAGTACAGGCAAAGATGAAAGCCCTGTGGCTAAGCAAGTTTGCCAATGACTGTAGGTTGGGTGCTGTCATTCACTCCCCAAATGATGTTAACATACTGCAAGAGGGTCTCACAGCAACTGATGATAGGTGCCAAATTCATGGCCTCAAGCTAAATGCTAAGAAATGTATCATCATACCATTTGGCATAAATACGACTCCTACTGATTATGACATCACTGGCAATCCCCTTAGCACACAACCTGTGGTGTAAGACCTGGGCAGTCAGTTTGATAACAACCTCACATGTGACCATCATGTAGCGGCAGTGGTCAGAAAAGACTTTCACTTGCTTCATCTCATCAGTAAAGGGATTGCATCCAGGAAAAATGAGGTTATTACCTCTCTGTACTCCTCCCTCATTAGACCACTAATTGAGTATAATGCCCCGTTTGGGATGTACCTCTCCAAACATCTGCACCATCTGGGAAGGGCACTGAAATATCTCACAAAGAGACTCCATGGCCTCCAACACCTGTCCTATGTGGACAGGCTCAAATCACTATCACTGTACTTGGTATAGTACAGATTGCTCATGGGTGATATGTATCTCACCTACAAGCTAATCCCGGACCTTGCCCTACTGGAGATGCTCCATATCTGTAAGTGTAACTCCTCATGCAATACCTGCTCAAAAGTCCTGGACCTAATATTTGATATTAACATAACCTGCTGGAGGGACAGGTTTGTCTCCCAGAGGCTGCCCCATATCTAGAATAGATTTCCCATACATGTCAAACAGAGCATTTCACTAACCCTGTCCAAGCACAACCTTGATGAGTGGATGAGAAACCACAAATTTCTTTCTGGGGTTCCGTCTGTCCCTCATTGACACGAGCAACAGGTGCTGACTGAGGTTTCTTTTGTGGGATAAACTCTTGGCTAGGCTTGTAAAGGCCCCAGGGCCATTAGCCTATTAACCTCCTATGATCCTTGAAGCAATTCCTGCCCACTGCCACTACTTGTTGCCTGCATGCAACAATGTTGCCATCCTAAGTACCCAAGTCTGTCATCGTAGTCTGTGTGTTTATGGGGTTGGTGCTGATGTGGGAAATACTGGGGACATGTCCTTGCCGTATGGCATGCTGACACTGTTGTCTGCATTCAGCTTGAGGACAGGACCTTGACACCATTCCATTCCCACTGTATGGCCAATTGTAGTGTGCTAACAGGAGTTTGTGGCTCAATGACAGATTGCACAATACCTATAGTCAACATAGCCTTAGGCTGTACCTACGTATGTGGGTGGTGGCAGTTAGCATTCATGCCTATATACATATAGGTTATTGGGGGCAGTAGGTAGTCACACGGCCTTCACATGTCTGCATGTTGCACACACATAAGCAACACAGATTGTGGTCGTCACCTTGTCAAATATAGACTGTGGGACACCTCTTATACTAATGTGACAGCTGGCAGGACATACTATACCCACACCAAGTGCAACACACAGGACTTCCTTTGGTTTGCTACTGTGACACCTTATTTGTGTGCTATTACCTTAGCTTATGCTATTTGTCATAACATTAAGGTGCTTCTGAAGTGTGATAACTGCTCTATGCAATGACAACAGTAGACAACCATATGAAATGTTTGTTGTCCTACACTCTTAGGACCTCTTTATTGTGTCAGTTGTCACAGGTGACACCTTGCAAAACATGGATTGCAACCTGCAGAGTGGTACAGATGGTGTCCATACCTAGGACCTCTGTTTATTCCTGCAAATTGCCCTGATGTTTGACACATATTTTCTTTCCATCTGTCATAACATAATGGTTTTCTGGTAAACTATTGGGAAATCATGACAGACTAATATTACAGATTAATGACGGATATTGTCATGTAACAACACATACCCTTTGGAAAGTGCATTCAAATGCACAGCCTGTTCTGTTATCTGCTTTCCATTCATGTCATAGCAATATCTGTTGGTTGTGCTCAATGTTAGGCCTTTACCCCACTTTTCCATATGTCTTTAACCAGATGTCTTTCTGTATGGGGATGAGAGGTATGCTGGTGGCCATAACACAGACAGTTGCAAGGGGATATACACACACACACACACACACACACACACACACACACACACACACACACACACACACACACACACACACACACACACACACACACACACACACACACACTGCACACACACTCATGAACTGCTCTACCTACCTAGTTGTACAAATGATACTGCTATATACATAACACAAACACCACAGAGCTATTATACTGTTGCAGTGTCTGCCACTACTGTTCAAGTGGGTGACAATTGCAGGGGCTGTTAAGATTGACAATGGGGGGTTCACAAGCCCTTAGCATGGTAGACTCATCTGAAACACACACACTGATGTATGGGAACATGCATTGAAACACACATGCACACAGAGTTGACACCTTTCCAGTTAGATGACCTACCTATCTAGTTGTGTGCAATATAGACTGACATGACTAGTGCATGCTCCACAGTGCCTTTGTGTTAATAAATGTGTAACTGTGCTTGTAAGGTGGATGACATCTGTATGGGCCATGATTAGATTGGCAATGGATGAGTTAACAGGATGGAACAGGCACACAAAATGGTATAACCATCACATACACACAGGCAAGACAGCCACAGGGGATATGCATACAGAAACACAGACACATACACAGGTGGCAATTGTCAAATTAGAACCCCTACCTATCTAGTTGTATGTACTATACTGCCACAGACATTATATGCCAGGAAGATAACTCACAACCTCTTACACCAATTAATCTTGGAAATGCCTTCATGGATGGTGGGATAAACCACACATAATAGTGACTGTTGTGTGCATCTGTACAGATGACTGGTATGGCCTGTAGAGTTTCACATGGTGAATGCAAGGTGGATGACATTAACAGACATTTTAAAGTAATGTCATGGTGTGGGGGTCAACACGTCTTAAAATTAAATAACCAACACACACCCAGGAAATATGGTTCTTACACACACACACACACACACACACACACACACACACACACACACACACACACACACACACACACACACACACACACACACACACAGTATCACAGTTGCCAGTATTGAGATTACAACCACTGCCTATCAAGTCACATGTTCTATACTGCTACATAGTTATTGCACACACCACATAGCTTATAGGGCTAAAGAGTGTCCAAAGGTACTTCTAAGATGAATGACATCAACAAGTTTGTAAAGTAGGGCAATGGGAAGTGTACTTGGTGGAACAGGCCTCAAAATGGTATAACCCACACATACACAGGGGATATGTTTCACACACACACACACACACACACACACACACACACACACACACACACACACACACACACACACACACACACACACACACAGTTATCAGTGCCAAGAATAGAACCCCTGGTTATCTAGTTATTTGTACTATAGTGCTGCACAGTCATCACATGCACCATGGTGCTTATAGGGCTGAAGAGTGTTTGAAGGTACTTGTAAGGTGAATGATATCAGCAGGCCTTGTAAAGTAGGGCAATGGGAAGTGTACTTGGTGGAACAGGCCTCAAAATGGCATAACCAACACACACACAGGTGATATGTTTCTTACAAACGCATATGCTCAAACACGCACACAGTTGCCAGTGCTGAGATTAGAACCTCTACCTATCTAGTTATTTGTACTATAGTGCTATGCAATTATTGCACATGCCACAGAGCTTATAGGCCTGATGAGTGTCTGAAGGTACTTCTAAGGTGAATGACATCAGCAGGCCATGTAAACTAGGGCAATGGGAAGTGTACTGGGTGGAATAGACCATAAAATGGTAGAGCCAACACACACACGCACACGCACACACACACACACACACACACACACACACACACACACACACACACACACACACACACACACACACACACACACACACACATACGCACACTCACAGTAACCAGTGCTGAGAATAAAACCCCTACCTATCTAGTTATTTGAACTATAGTACTGCACAGTTATCACATGTGCCATGGAGTGTATAGTCCTGAACAGTGTCTGAAGGTACATCTAAGGTGAATGACATCATCAGGCCTTGTAAAGTAGGAAAATGGGAAGTGTATTTTGGGTGGGAAAGGCCTCAAAATACTTTAACTTACAAACACACACAGACCCACAAAGGCGGGTGATGGCAGATTACAACCACTGCCATTACACAATGGAGCTGACCTTCATACTGGCACATGCCACTAGTTACAACTGGTGTGCAATTGTCTGCAGCAAGACATCACTCTATGCCTTTCAGGGTGTCTCTCTCTCTCTCTCTCTCTCTATCTATGACTCTCTCTCTCTCTGTGTCTCCCTCTCTCTTTATCTCTCTCTCTCTCTGTCACTGTCTTTCTCTCTCTCTCTCTCCCCCTGTCTCTGCCTGTGTGTGATTGATATACTTGTATATGCTGCCCATATATATGTATGTGCATCATACTCACCAGATGCATATATATATCACATATGGGTGACCTACAGATAGCTGAGGGTAATCCTGTGTGATGAGGGTGGGGAGAGACAGTTAAGCTGTTCATAGCTGTCTGTATGCAAAGACATATATGACCAATACGGTTGTATAGTCCGATGTGGGTTTTGACATGGGCTGTAATTCTGTGTGTAGGAGCATGCACAGTATGACCTTCTATAGGAAGAGTGGGAGTCCATTCCAGAGATAGCTGTACTCCAGTCCATGGTTTTGTGTGCTACAGCCATACCTCTCAACCTCTTAGTGCATGAAATCTGAGCAAAGTCTGTCAAAATGTGGGGGACAATGGGCCACACATAGGGACATATTTTAAATATTGCTCTTATAAACTTAGACAGTTGCTAGAGTAACTGTTTGTTTTAACATACATTTTTGAAGGATATGAGGTCAGAAACTGAAATGTATGTCATTATTTACTGACATAAATCATCAGGTCATCCCAGTGATTTACCAGAAAAATACAAATGTTATGAGGAATAGACCAAAATAACGAGCTGGAATTCTAGGCAGTTGAGAGGTACGGCTACAGCCGATTAGCTGATGAAGCTGTATAAATAGTCCAGCATCTCAGTGATATATTGGCTGGGGATCTCCTGGTTGTATGGTATCCTTATTAACTGGAAAGTCATATCCTGGTGTGGGTACAGAGTGCATTGGACAGTGCAGTTTTCCATAATATGTGTGGTATATTCTACATAACACTCTGATTTCCTGGTATGTCCATGGCAGAGCAGTATAGAGTAATGTGGTCAACCGCTGACAGACATTTGTTTATAGGTTCATAGGAGGTTACTAGGCAATTGGCCCTCAAGACCTTATAAACCAAGCAGACAAGAGAGTAGCCCATGTTTAAGCATGTCAGCATTCTGGGCCCCTGTCCAGCAGGAACACAGGTCGAATCTCGGGAATGTATTTTCTGTTTCCCATCCAGTTATCCAGGGTGCACTTCAATAGGGCTATCAAGATACCCTGCTTGACATGGACAGTGAGTATATTCCACAGATGAGGGAGTCTGTAGGACACATATCTATCACACCAACAAGTCCTATTGATATATTGATATCACAGACCAGGTTGATGCTGCACCTACAGGTTGCTTGAGTGGAGCTTGACTTCCAGATATACAGCAGTCCCATCAAGTCAGGGTCTGTATTTCTTTGTACGCCAGACAGTGGTCAACTCTGAGGAGTCTGTATGAAACTGAGTAGAGGAACAGTGCTTTTAGCCTATCTGTGTAGGGTAGTTGTTTGAGGCCCTGGATTCTCCAGGCGAGGAATCTCTGTGGTCCCTCCAGCTGATGCATGTGCTTTGCGAGGTACATGACAAAGGGGGCATTGTACTCACTAATTGCCCTTATAAGGGTAGAATACATGGATCTTATGACCTCTTTGTCCCTGGATGAGATATCTTTACTTATGAGGTGGGCCATGTAGAAAGTTTCCGTACACCATTAGCAACATGGTGGTCAGAAGTCAGGTTGCTATCATCCTGGGTGCCCAAATCCCTCACTATTGATTGTGTACATAGCACTTTGTTATTAATGTGATAATATGTGGAGACGTCACTCTCCCCAAAGGGGATGGTGATTCATTTTCTGGCATTCAGCTTAAGGTCATGTTTCTGGCACCAGTTATTTGTTTGTGTGAGACCCTCTTGGAGGATGTCCACATCACTTGAAGAATTGATGACTGTGCCAGCTTGCAGCCATCTGCAAACTTGGTCAGCCATAGGCCACTGATTTTGGTCTGCACCTCAGAGAAGCATATCCTATATAACTGAGGCCCCAAGACCAATGCCTGGGGAACACCGCTCATTGGGGGTGTACTGCATGAGTTGACTACCCCTATTATAATTAGGTGGGTTCTATCAGTGACCCAGTTTGCTACCTATCTGGTAACATATGGACTGATGCCCAGTTGACAGAGTTTATCTACTATAGCCAAGTGGGAAATAGCTTAGAAAGCTTTGGCCAAGTCAAGTTGGCTGGCGTGCACTGTCTTTCCCTCGTCCATGGCTTTGGTGGCTGTCTCAAAGAAGTGTAGAAGATTTAACAGACATACTTCCCCTTGACAAAGCCAAACTGTGTGTGGTCGAGTATTTGGAGTTTGCCAATGTCCCTGTTACTGAAGTCCATGATAATCCGTTGCATGGCCATGCAGATCAGGGTAGTTAGGCTGCTGTGTCTATAATTTCCAGGATTGGTAGACACTCCACCTTTGTGTAAAGGGATGACAGTGGCTGCCCTCCACTTGGCTGGGACAAAGCCGGTACTCAGCCTTAGGTTGACTAGGGTGCCTAATGGTGCTGCAGCTTCATGCCTGGGTTAATGTAGGATGCAGCTTGGGATGTTGTCAGGTCCCATGGAGGCTATCTTTTCTGCCTTTGAGAAGGCAGTGATGACCTCTTCCCTAGAGATAAGGGTTGGGGCCAGGTACTGGGGATGTCCTGAGTTATGGATGGGGGAGACAGAGGGGAGTAGTTTCCACTGAATCTGTCAGCCAGCAAATTGGCTATATCTACAGCTTTTGTGTATGTGGTGTCCTTGACCAGCAGCTCTGAACAGATCTGGGAGCTTCCTTTGAGACTGCAGACGTATGTGAAGAAGACCTTATGATTGTCTGTAGTAGATGTGGGATATTTGGACTCGAAGTGGCCTTTAGAGGATTTCACTGGTGCTCTTATTTGTTTGTTCAGGCTAAGGAGAAATTGCTTTCAATTGGGCACCTGCTCCTTCTTGGTCCTGGGCAGCAGTTATTTTTTCATTTTGGTATATGGTTTCTTTATTGCAGTTGTCCACCAGACAGGTTTACTCTTCCTTGGAAAGGAGGATGTTGTCCTGTCAGGTATTCCTGATTCCATGCATTTACATATATAATTGTATAGTACGTTGGTGTATATTTGGATGTTTGTGCCCTTTCCTACAGTGGAGGAGCAGGCTGTGCAGCTGTTTATGCCATCACTCAGGTGGTTGTAATCAGCTCTGGAGAATTTCTGTTTTTACCATAGCTAGAGGGGTGTCAGGGGAGATGGTGATATTGAAAGTGACCGCTCTTTTTGTTGGATCTTGCCAGGGAGGATGATACTGTAGGGGTGCTGCAGTGCTTAATCATGTTTGTTACTACCAAGTCCAAGATATGTATCACATCTTATGGGGGTATCAAGTAGCTTTCCCAAGGCATTTGCATTGATAAAATGAGGGAATCTCTGTGCATTTCTTTCCTGGTATGACTAGTTTTTCCAATCTATGGTTGGGTAGCTAAAGTTCGTCAGGATCAGAGTAAAGGGTTGAATCTTGATAGATTTGTAGAGGTTCAGATAGGTGGAGTAGGCATCCTGAGTCACATATGTGGGCCTGAAGCTGTCAACAGATAACTGCACTTGGAGTGTCTCGTTTGACCAGCCTGGAGGTGTGTGTCTGTTTAATATATATTTACTCCACCTCCTTTGACTTTGCTGGCCACATTTTGGAGTCTAGCTGTGTGATAGGATGAGTCACCAGGTAAGGATGGTTTGCTCTCTGCAGCTTTGAGCCAGGTTTCTGTGACTGCACAAATTTCAGCATCTTTTAGAGTTAAGAATGCTTGCAATAAGTACAGTTTCATGTTTAGACTCCTAGCGTTTAGCAGCATGACCTTTACTTTGCATTTTGTTGAGAGTTTTATGTTGGTAGTATCAAACTCATGACTTCCCCTAAAAAGGCACTATGGGGGAGGCAAGGGTCTTTGCCAGAAGCCTGAAGCCCAAGTGAGACAGTTGCAGGTCATCTCTAGCAAAGCAGCGTGGTCTGTCGATCATATGTTCCCAGGCTGTCAGGCATTGGATCCCCCTGGGATGATACCAGAAAGTAAGCAATTGTTAATGTCAATCATTTTCTGTTTGTATTGAGGCATCATTCTGGGTGACAATAGAATGCTGCTTAATCCTAAGGACATACTTGCATGGGACACATGTTCAGCAAGCTCAATCATGTCTGCCTTCCTATAGTCCAGGGAGGTATGTCTGAAGTCATTCACACCGACATGGACTAGGACAGATTCATAACAGTACTTGTTGAGGAGACACTTGAGTGCATGTGTGTTATAGAGGATTCTATCAACTGACAAACAAGTAACCATGACTGTCCTTATTGAGCATGGTGACAGGCACATCTCCTATGAGTAATATGTTGGGTTTGTGGTTAGGAAATAGTGGTTGAGAGACACTGGTGTGTGGACTATGCATGATATGTGGTGTGGAGGTTTGTGGAGTTCTCATGTGTTTTTGGTTCTAAGGTGTCCTTTGTTTGGGTTTTATTTGTTGAGAACCTCCACATATGTGGGTGTGTGTTGTGAAGTTGTGGGTGCTGTTTACTGACTCCATACACTGCAGGGAACCTAGATTATTGCAGAATTTGTTCTGGTGTGCACATTCTCCATTTGTCTGGCCAGTGGTTCCTCTTCCTCTTATATGTGCCTCTTTGTCCTTCTGTAGTCCAGTCACAGACTTTGTCGACAGCTGCTGCTGTTATGTATTTGTATTTCTGGTGTGGGTGGGGTAGAAGTCATGACATCACACCCACAGGGTTATGGACTTCAGACCTCTGAGTGAACCTGTTTAGCAGGTTGTCCATCATTGTGCCCCTACATCTGTGGTGGTACTCAGACGGTTTGTGTTGCAATGTTATTATAAGGCTACATGTTGGCCATAGCTGTCAAACCATCACAGGCAGACATCTGGACAGGCCCATTTATGACAGTCAGACACAGGCCCCCACATGGGGACAGGATACTAATATTGCTGTGCCAAACACAGACAGTTGGGAGACCAGCTTTTTATTAGCTTGCTTTTTCTTATGGGTATGACATCTGCTTCTCCACTGTCTGCCATTGATGTTTTCACATCAACCTTTATTGTTTTGCAAATAGTTTGGCAGGCAAATGCAATGTTATGACAAACAGCAATAGGAGGCATACTTGTGGTCCTTCTGTGACCCCCTGTCATTCCAGGGGTATGGATGGTGCCCAGTGACTTGTTGTCAGTACTGACATAGTAAGGTGGCAGCCATTTATAACTGGCACTACAGTGACTTGTCACAACCTGCTGTTCTACTAAGCACTGTGTAGTTTACTCCAATCTGTGTACTGTCCATATGTGTGGCCCCCTGTCCCTCCATTCTCCAGCTTTCCTGCAGTAACAAATATTGACTTCTGGACAGTGTGCACAACTCTTACCATAGGTGCAGCTGACACTCAGAATAGTTGGCACAGTCTGTCTCAAACCATGGACCCTGTCAACCACAGTACTGCACTTAGACCACTAAGTCACAACAGCCAACAGTAAATTGGGGGGGTGCATACCTCTCAACAGAACACATATGCACAGCCTGTCCAGATGTTTACTTTACCTTTTGGTTCCATTTAGCATAGTATTGTACTTGTCTTGGAGAATATTGGCATATCCCTAAAGACCGAAGGTTAGAAAGTAATGATTCACATTTGAGTTTCAGACTTCTTACCCTTCAGAGACTTAAGGAAACTGCAAGACCTGCTGTGAAATCACTGTGTAAGTTTGAAAGAGGAATATTTCTTCATTGTCCCTATTTGTGGGCCTTTGTGACACATTTCATTACGGCTGTGTACAGCTGACTTGCTGGGAGAGGCTGTACTTGTCTTAGAGAATACTGGCATATCACTAAAGACTGAAGGTTAGAAAGTAATGACAGACATTTGAGTTTCAGACTTCTTACCCTTCAGAGAGTTAATGCAACTTCCAGTGCTGCTGTGATATCACTGTGTAAGTTTATAAGAGGAATATTTCATCATTGTCCTTATTTGTGGGCCTTTGCTGCACATTTCTTTATGGCTTTGTACAGCTGACTTGCTGAGTGGTGTGTATGGGACTGCAATGTTGACATCTATGCATGTGACCTATAACCCTCCCAGTTTGTTAGTCCCCCACATATACTGCAGTGAGTTTTGTCACCTAGGGGACCACTGCATATTCTGTGGAAGCCAGTATTTGGCAGACATTTCCTGTTGTCCCACTTAGCTGTCAGTTGTCTGCTGCTATCCTGGTAGGCCACCCCATTCCCTTGCATACATGTAGCCATACCATAGATATGCTACCACAACATACTACTCCATTCATTAATTGTTAAGAAGAGTGACTTACCTTGTGCCTGCAGCGGTTATGAAGACAGTGCTTCAGGGCTGACTCTGTCAGATGTATGCAGTACACAGCCAATACATGGTAAGGTACAGGTAGGGTGATGTGTGTGGCATCCTTTTTACTGTAAGTGAGAGGCAGAGAGTGGTGTCAGTTCCTGGGTCCCTAGGGTGTCAGTGTATGTGCTATATATTGCCTCTTTGCCAAGGCTAGGGTGCACTGGGCATACCTACATCTGTCTGCAGGGACAGGCTGAGGGGGTTCCTCCTCCAAGCCCCCCTGTGCCTGTGGGGAGCTTGGCAATGGTGGGGAGCTGTGTGCCCCTTCCCTGTAATGTTTCTGCTGCAGCTGTTTCCGCAGGATCATATTGTGTAGCATGGCACATACTATGAACATGTGTTCACATGTGGCTGGAGATATGTCCACCAGATATGTCAAGGCAGTGGAATCATGACTTGAACAGCTGAAACACATGCTCTACAATGTTCCTAGTTTGTGCATGTGCCTCATTATGGCATTCTTCAGTGCACATGTGTGCATTAAGGATGAGTGTCATCATCCATGGTTCCAGTGCATAGCCAGCATTCCCCACTAGATGGCAATATGGGATGTCCCCTCTGGCAAATGCCAGATAAAGCTGTGAGGCATGCCAGATGTGTGAGTCGTGATAACTTCCAGGCCTGCCAGCACACACATTGATGATAATGCCCTGGGCATTGCACATGACCTGGCAGTTGATGGAGTGATACCTCTTGCGGTTGACGTAGATTCTACCCTCTTCACCAGGTGGTGCTTTGATGTGGACATGAGTGCAGCCTATGGCACCCAGTACCTCTGGGTAGTGTGATACATAGGTTCATCGGTTCATAGGTAGGTATTAGGATGTCGGCCCAAGGGCCTACGTAAGCCTAGCCAGCAAGGTTCCATAGCTTACGCCACCCACGAAAGTTACATGGTGGAAGAGACGCATATTGCTGGTCCTCTTCTCAGGGGTGCTGGGGAAATAAATGTGCTCACTGACATGTCTTAGCATGACATCCAGGAACTAGTGGAGTACCCTGGATGCAGATGCCTGTAAGACCCCCATGATGTTTCCAGTAGGTCTTTTTAAAGTACCTGTAGCTAGTATTCTTAAGGCTACACATACCTTTGTTTCCACTGGGATGGGTTCCCCTCTGTTGGCTCTGGGTCTGAGGTGAGGGCGGCAGAGCTTGGTGAATTGCTGAAGCATGTTCCTGAGCACCGTGTAGTGCTCTACTATCTCCAGCTCTTGTAGAACCTGAAAGATACCCTGGTTCTGAACATTCTTCTCCTCCTCAGTCTGAGTTGGTTGTCAGCATCATCCTCATCACCACTTTCAGTCTGTAGCATGTAGAGTTGTAGCAAAGCAGCAGCAGCCCCTATCATTTTGTCAGTTAAAATTCCCAAGTGTGTACTCCAATGGTGCTGAATTTGTGGGAAAAATCAGATTGAAGGGTGTTTGCATACTTTATACTGGTGTGCTGCAGATGCAGCCTGTGTGATTGGCTGACTATAAGACATTCCACCTGCTAGCTACATTATTGAGAGGTTTGAATGGCCCACTCTGACTGACAGAGGCCTTATTAGTCATTTAGAGTTGATTGCCTTTTGTCAGCTATTTCCTTTTATTTATTTACTTTTTCAATTTCTTCCAGTTTTAAGCCATGCAGCATTCTGCGCAAACCCATGGAGCTAGTGTAAATATTGCTGAGCAGAACGAGCCCTCCCCTAGACACAAACATGCTTAGAATTTTTTAAATCAGCTAAGCACAGCTAAGCAGCCTCAGACACAACCCCTTGCTTAGCTGTGCTTAGCTGAGCACAAACAGGAGCCACATATCTCCAATATGCTTACACAAAGTATGACAAACCTCCTTTTCATGTCAGCTGCCTCTTCTGCCTACACCACCACGTTATAGCCCCTACACAGTTAGATACCTGTGAACATGGTGACCCAATTTGCTATTCAGTAAACTTAGCTTATTTACATACACCAAATTCCATATATGATAGTTACACCACTACTCCAGAGCCTATGTCCCTAGCAACCACTATAACCTGCAATTGTATGAGTCTGCATGCTGGCCAGTATAATGGGGAAATTCATTTTACATTTATTAGTCCCCTTTTAGTATTTTAATTTTATATTTTGCTAGATTGCATGTTTGCACACTGCTGCACTCTGCTGAAACATGCCATATGTGCTAAAAAAACTTTTGATTTTTCATATTTTGCATCACTTTGACATGCCAATGGTGATAGTTTTGGCCATTGGCATGCCTAATGCACCTAATACATCCTTTACTTTTAGTTGTCATAGCCCTTTTTTTTTTTACAGTCTGGTACACGGATACTTTCCGCATACATTTTTAATACAGACATGGCTTCTACATGGATGCCTGTCTGCTTCGAGGATTGGGAAATCATCTCATTTGCTTGTTTTTTACCAGTAAATGAGGTGATTTACATTCCGTGATCGCATCCGTGGCAGCATAGTGCTGGGATGCTCATGCATGCCTACAGCCTTGTTTCGTGGCTTGCTCCACGTCTGAACTCCATGTTTGAGCCACGGCACTATGGCTACATGGAGAATAGCTCTGTGTAGGTTTTATTAAATTACCCTCAATGTTTTCAGCAAGTTTCACACTGATATTGGAGAAATGCATTGGATTCCACGATCTTTATGAAATCTGGCCTATAATATTTCTTAAATGAGTCACTTGCCCTTTAAAATAATTATAAAATGCTATTAAAGTACAAATATGGTTTGAAAGTGTAATCTTATCTTAATGCATTGTGCTATACTGATGTTCGTAAAGTACAACAAGCAATTATTATCACTTATTTTGTTCAACCAAAAACGCTCTCAGGGATTGACATAGAGGCAAGATTTTACTTTATTGGCTGGGATTTCTTTTTCTTTCTCACAATGCACTCTGTATCATTGAAAACAATATTATAATGTTCTAAGGTCTCATGTAAGATCTTTGTATTTCCTTATAATGGGAGTACTTGGAATCACTACATAGTTTAAAAGTAGCTGAACAGAGTATCTCTAAAATTCTCTCTGGTTTATATCTTTTGTCATATTTTAAACATAATTCATTAAGTCCTTTCCTCCTCACATGAGAAACATTGCTAACGTTCAAAATTTTGAAATGCTAGGAATCCATTAGCTGCAGTAAATCCTCTTCATTATGTATGGGTATCTGTTACAACTATCAGCTTTTTCAAATGGAAATTGCACAGAAAAAAGTTACAAATATCAAAGCATGCAATACATTCATGTTACAATAGTAATGGAGAGAAAACAATTGTAAAACATGTACACAGAAAAGGTCACGTGATCCATAGGATCTCAAATGGTTCATGACTCTTGCAGGAAGGAAAGAATGAAATGAGAGTAAAGTTTTATTCTATGGGCTTTTCCTTAATTAATACCTTAAATGTGATAGACGGTGTGATGTAAAAGGCAGGAAGACAAAAATCACAGAAATTCTTCCAAACCAAAACATTCTGCTTCAAGGAAGGTGAAGGGAGCATGCACATCACTTAACTCATTCCCTCCGGTACAGCTCTTTTGAGTGTGTGCCTTTAACTCCCAGTGGGCGTGGCTTAAGCCTTTAAAAAATGAGGTTATCACCTTACAGTTCTAGAAAATACTCATTGAGAGAGGTCAAACATCAATACAGTTGTGTTTGCCATCACATATGCTTCAAGACAAAATATCCTGGTACCTTGTAAGCAACATGGTTTTGGAATTATTAATGCAAATATGAAAAATCAATATTTGACGCCTAGAGGAGCAGTAGGAGTTAACTGCAGAAGACGCCTGGAGGATCACTCAGCTGTAATGAGTTAAGGAACAACACAATTTGGCGTGTTTTTTTTTTTTTTTTTTTTTGGCTTCATTTTACAAAATCTAACAGTACTTGTCTACATACTACAATGCATAAGCTGCAATTAAAAAATGTGAATTACAATACTCATTGCTTCATTGATAAACCTTTCAAGTGTTTTTCCATGGTGACATCACCCTCCGCTCTTCCAGATGTGGGAACTATGGCCAATGCCTCAGCTACTTACCTATACAAACTTCAGTATCGCTGATCTGCGAAGAAATGAAATACTCCAAGGTGCTGTTATTTGTGCATACATTTCTGCACTTCCAAAGACCACAATTATGGTCCTCAAACATTCAACAGGGATCTATTATTTTCATATATAGCAAGTGTAAGAGTTATTTTGTAGGGAAGAAAATATATTCTAAGAAAAGGAAATGCTCTCTTTAGAGCATAGTTTTCTTTTGGTAGCTTTCATGCTGTTCTTTTTACATTATATTTGACCAAAATGCAGATCAAGTCATTGTAAAATAAATAATAATAATTATTATTATTATATTTACATTGGTATGGAACTTTAACATAGCAATATTTATGACATGCTGTTTGATGCTTTTTGATACCATTATGTTTTCAAGTATATGACCAATTAAATTTTTTGAAATCTGCAGTATTAAATGTTTCTAATTCTGTACATGTGACATAAGAAAGAAAATCTTAATGTAACATTTTCCATTGCAGTGACATTAAAAATACAACAACAATAAAGTTTTATTATGCCATATTTCAATTCGTTACAGCCATTAAGATGAAACGATGTGTTTTCTGGACTTGAGTGTAATAAAGATGGCAATTAGTGATGAGGCATTGGTATTTAATGACTGTCATTGCTGGCTTTGTGAATCAGTGCAATAGTCTAGACATAACAGCAAGCAGAATATTCATTAAGCCATTAGCATTCATTTGTCTCAGATATATAATCATGGCTGATAGCAATCTTAGAGTCAGCCCCTGTTAATAATAATCTGACATTTTCCTCTGAAACATTGTTGGGTCTGCACTCAGTACTGACTATCACTGTAATAATCTTTTGGTCGAATCATGATTATCCTGTGGCCTGCCTTTGATCCTAATCATTTTAAGTGATCGAACTGGAGGTTTTGTTCCAAGAACAAATGATAAAAAGTCCTTCAGTTTTTACCCTGTGCTGGCTACCTGTGACATTCTTCTAAATGAAGCTAAGGTGTACCACAAGAAAAAGTAATACAGCATTCACTTGTCAACATTCTCAAAATGTGTATAGAAAGAAGTGGGGTATAACAGCAGTTAGGTAACACTACCAAACAGCTACCGAAGTGCTGAGTCATGTCAGTAGTTTGTATTACCATGGATAGCTATAAAATACCACAGACACTGGAGCTACATAGTTTTCTCAGTTTACATAAAAATGCAAATGCGCACACATGCATTATATATATATATATATATATATATATATATATATATATATATATATATATATATATACACACACACACACACACACACACACACATGTTTGTGTGTGTGTGTGTAAGACAGATCAGTGATTTATCATTTCTGATAATATGCTGAACTTGAGAAGATAGAAACTGACAATTTAAAATGATTAATCTTACTTTTCTGTAACTATACATTATACATAATAATACTGATTCTCAGCCTGATCAGAAAAGTTACCATGAGGTGTAAGCATCATGTAAACTCAGACTTTCTATAAGAAATTTTTCAATCTTCCACCCACTCAGCAATCTTCCTGGACAGCCACTACAATAAGCTCCACCCCATCATTGTGTTCCTGCATTCTACTTCACCAAAGTTACAACAAAACAATTGACACGCATACTTGAAGAACTCCCTCTTGACTCACCTACTGGAACCACTAACTTTTGTCTTTGTTTTCTGTACCACTCTGGAGACTTCATTACTATCCTCCTGAAACACATCTATAACTTCAGACTCCCAACTAACACCTTTGCCTTAATATGGAAGACTGCCTTTGTGAAACTCATACTCAATGATCCCAAACATATTTCTATCAGCCACTTTAGACCCATGTAATACTCTATATCAGACAAAATAACAGAGAAGCTAGTTTGTACTCACTTTACTACCTACCTGCAAAATATCACTTATTCTTCAACCAGCATAATGGGATTTGGACAGCTAAAAGTACCCTGACTGCAATATGGAACATACCAGACAATATATTCACCAGCATGGAAAAAGAGGACCTTACTAGTGCAGTGTTTAGTCTTTTTACTAGAGATTTTATCATGGCTGACCAGTCTATATTACTCATCAACTAACAGATGCTGGTAGTAGTCCTGAAGCCACTGTATAGTTTAAGGACTTCCTGGCCAACAGATCCTTTAATGTAAAGATAGCCACCTCCCTTCCTGACTACCTTGACACCGAGGAGTTTTTCAAGGTTTTTTTCTTGTTCCATCCCTATTCTGTGGAACATTCCATAACATCAGAGAGAGTTTAAAACTCTTCTTGCATAAGACAGACAACTGCCCAACTACAAAAAATATCTAATGTTTGTCATTATCAACTTACTGTCAGGATTTATGCATAAAAATAAGAGACATTGGAGACTCTCTTTATGGGGGGGCAGTGAATAAGAATGGTGCCTGTGCCAATCTAATGCATGGACAACCAGTGGTAACTATTGCAAGAAAGTACTGATTTGCACTCACATTGGTCCATGTCTGAAAATGTTATATCATCTATATGGGAAAAGTGCTATATACTACTCCTGCACAAAGGATCCACTTCAGTGGAACTCTCTAATTATAGACCAGTAGCCATTCTAACCCCCATATCTAAGATACTAGAGAAATGCATGCATACTCAACTTCTCAACTACTTATCAGAAAATCAGCTACACTTCCCTAGCCAGCATGACTTTAAGCCTCACCACAGTGCTACTCCTGCTCTGTTTCATTTCACTTCTACTGTAAACACACATTGAAATGAAGGTAATCTGTTCCCAACCATCCCATGAAACACTCTTATTCCAACTATCTAATATAGGACTAGCCAATACCAAAGTTACCTATCCAAAAGGGTGCACACATTCAAATGGAAGCATGATATCTCTACTTTCCTCCCAATAAAAACAGGAATCCCACAAGGTTCTATTTTAGGTCCTCTGCTTGTTAACCTTCTTATTAATGATCTTCATATTGCCAGTAAACAAGCAAGTATAATGCAGTACTCTTGTGACTCTACCCTGATCTGCTCAGCAAAAACACTGAACAAAACTTAACACAAAATCCAACATGCTTTCTCCTCTATTAAACAAATCTCAACTCTTAATAAATTCCAGTAAAACAAAAAGGAATATTATTTATTCCCAAATTGCACTCAGACCAAAAGACATCTTTTATATTCATGTCTGCTAACAACAGTAAGACTGAACAAGTCTTCCAGGCTATTCTCCTAGGTGTCACCATTGATGATCAACTGAAAATTGATCAACACCGTGAAAATAAATGACAATTTCTATTACTGAATATCCACTTTTTATGGAAACCCTTCAAGTCTCTTTAAATTAACTATCCATAAAAAATTCAAAAGCATACAAAGGAATCATATGCACAAATGTTAATAATGACAGTAACATGAATAGCTTTCTCTGAAAGAGAAAGGTGTATTGATGCCATGCTTGTTCATTTTCCTATCTCAGTTTCTCAGATACAAGGTTAGTAGTTTGTTCTATTTAATTTCCTTTCTCTCTATATTTCTTACTACATAACTAAACATGTTGCTTATTATAGGTTCATAGGTTCATAGGTTCATACTAGGCTATCTGCCCGAGGGCATTTACAAGCCTAGCCCATAGTTTTGTGGCTTACGCCACCCCTTTAGTATGGGGAACTATACCCATTATTTTGCTGTATACCCATTATTTTGCTGTGCCTCTGTCGAGCAGTGACACTGAGGTAATCCCTGGGGTATATCTGTGATCTCCCATCCATTGGTCAAGATTTCTCTTGAACAAGGCCAGCGAGGTGCTCTGCCTCACATATACCGGAATTTTGTTCCACAGCATAGGGAGTCTTTGGGTGATGAATGTATCCCTCCAGCATGTCCTATTAATAGCTGTGTCGAGGTTTAAGTCTCCCGCCCTTGTGGCTCTGACGGATCTAGATTTTTTGAGGTGAAGCATATTCATCAAATTTGGGTTTGACATGGCCTTGTATGTTAGGCAAAGGTCACCTCTGAGCAAGCGACTGAATAGAGCTGGAGTTCTTTCAGTCGGGCAGCATAGGACAGATGTTTGAGACCCTTTATCCTTTTGGTGAGGAACTTTTGTGGCCTCTCCAGCTGCTGCAAGTGTCGGGTCAGATACATTCCGAATGGGGCATTGTACTCAATCATTGGCCTGATGAGTGATGAGTATAGGGAGACTATGACCTCCCTTGATCTAGATGAGAATCCCTTCATGATAAGGTGGGCAATGTAGAAGGTCTTCCTAACTACTTTAGCTACATGGGTGTCGAATGACAGACTACTATCAACCTGGGTCCCCAGGTCCCTGATAACTTCTTCTGTGCTCAGTGGATTGCCACCTATTTGGTAGCTAGGGGTAACCTTGTTTTTCCCGAAGGGTATGACTATGCATTTTTGGCATTTAACTTTAGGCCATGGCTCTGGCACCAGTTATCCGTTTCTGTGAGACCCTTCTGAAGGATATCTGTGTCAGATGTGTTTTCTACTATAGCCCAGTTTGCAGTCATCTGCAAACTTTGTCAGCCATAACCCTCCTGTGTTTGCTTGTACTTCGGAAAAGTAGATGCCAAACAAGAGTGGGCCCAGGACTGAGCCCTGTGGTACACCACTTGTGACAGGCTTTGAGTCTGACATGGCGCCAGCAACTCTGACCCTGTGGGTTCTGTCACTCAGCCAGTTTGCAACCCATCTTGTGATGTATGGGTTAACATTTAAGCTGATGAGTTTTTCAATGATACCCGAGTGGGGTATTGTATCAAGGCCTTCCAGATCGAGGTAGGCTGTATGGACTGCCTTTCCCTCATCAATGGCTTTGGTGACTGTTTCGAAAAAGTCAACCAAGTTTAGAAGGCATGATCTGCCTTTGACAAAGCCAAACTGGGATGGATCCAAAGACTGCAAATTCCCTATGTCTTTATTTATGAGGTCCATTATGATCCTCTCCATGGCTTTGCAGATAAGGCTTGTCAAGCTAATGTGCCGGTAATTTCCAGGGTCGGTGGAGGCACCGCCTTTGTGAAGTGGGACCACAGTTGCAGTCGCCACTCCTGGGTACGTATCCAGTGGTAAGACTATGATTAAACAGCTGTCCTAGCTGTGGGTTTAATTCCTCATTGAGTTCGTGGAGCACACAGCCTGGGACACCATCAGGTCCCATGGATGCTGTGTTTTTTGCTTTGTAGAGAGCAGTTCTCACTTGGGCGTTGGAGATGTTTGGTTGGCTGCACTCGCTTGGTATAGATACCTCCCCTTTTGGGGAGGGGAGAAGTTTGCACTGAACCTGTCAGCCAGTATGTTGGCAATGTCTGTAGGATCAGTAATCTTCACATCATTTTGAACTAGTTCTGAACATATCTGGGAGTTTCCTCCCAGGTTTCTAACATAGCTAAAGAAGGCCTTATGATTGTCTTTTGAGTCTTTAGCTATTTTTCTCTCAAAATTTGCTTTGGATGATTTTATGAGAGCTCTTAGTTTTTACTTATAGTGATCAAGGGTGTCTTACCTTTTAAGGATTTTGCTCTATCTTGTAGTAGCTTCCTCCTTTTGTTGTAGAGTTTGTTTATGGCTGGGGTCCACCAGACTGGGCTTGCCTTTGGTACAAAGAGTCTTTGTTTTGCTTGGGATTGCCTTATCCATGCAGTCCTGCAGGTGCTGGTAGAAGGCATTTGTAAGTGATTCAGCGGCTTGAGTACTGTTTTCCCGGCTCGGGGCCTTAAAGGAGACCACACTAGTCTTTAGAAGTGTGAAGTCGGCTTCGAAGTTCTTTACTGTGGTCTTTTTATTTCAGGTGGGGTGGGATGAGGACCTCCAGCGAGATTAGTTTGTGATCTGATCTCACCAGTGAGGGGTATACTTCCGGTGTTGAACATTGTGCTCCCATGTTCTTGATTATGAGATCAAGTATGTTTTCTCCTCTTGTGGGGATGGTGACTAGTTGTTCCATGGCATTTGAGTTTATGAATTCCAGGAACTTTTGGGCTAGGGTGTTTGGGCTTGAGTAGTGTTCCCAGTCTATATTAGGGTAATTGAAGTCACCTAGTATGATGGTGTTTGGTGATACATTTATCCCCTCTAGTGTTTTCAGGAAGGCCATGTGAGGTTCCTGAGTTTGTGAGGGTGGCCTGTAACATGCTACAATTTGCAGAGCAGTCTTGCCTATGGTTAATTGCACCTGGATGGTCTCCGATGCATCGTTGCCACCAGTCTTGAGGTGTGGGTGTCCTTGATAAATATGGATACCCCTCCTTTCTTGGTATTGTCCGGATTTTGGGGCTGGAACGCATGATATGAGGTAAAACCTGATAGTGCTGGGGTGCTCTCAGGAGCCTTGAACCAGGTTTCTGTCACAGCACAGACATCGATGTTCTCCATACTGAGAAGGGCCTCGAGTGCGTGCATTTTGAGATTTAGACTTCTGGCATTGAGCAGCATTACCCTTAGTTTTTTCCTTTTGTGTTCTAGGGTGGTAGGTTTAGAATTTGAGCCTTGCCTAAAAAGGCACTATGGGGTGGCAAGAACCTTTGCCAATATCCGGAATCCCAGGGTGACAGGTGCAAGCCATCCCTTGAAGCAGCGTGGCTTGTCCAGCATGTCATCCCAGGCAGACAGACATTGGATCCCCTTTGAATGACACCAGAGTTTAAGCCAATTGTTAAAGCTGATCATCTTATCTCTGTATTGTGGCATCATTCTTGGTGAAGGTAGGATACTGCTCAAGGTCAGGGTCATACCTGCCTGGGCTACATAATCAGAGAGCTCCTCAATGTCTCTTTTCATGTAGTCCAAGGAGGTACGTCTCAGGTCGTTTACACCAGCGTGGACAATGACTGAGTCGTATTTGTACCTGCTGTTGAGAGACCTGAGTGCTTGCGTTATGTGGCGGATTCTAGCCCGACAGGCAGCTTACTGTGACCTTCTCCTTACTCAGTCTGGTGAGCGGGACGTCAGTGTGTCTGACTATGGAGTCACCAATGACTAGTGTGTCTGGCATTGTGTTTGGCCTTAAGGGCTGTGACTGTTTGACACTCTGACTGTGAGGTCTATGTGTTGCAGGTGTTGTGTTCTGAGGTGGTGGTTGTTTGGGTGTCTGCTTTGGTGGCCTCTGCTGTTTTGGTAGATTTTTGATCAGAGCCTCCGGTATGTCTTTGTGTGTTTATGTGTATGATTTGAGGTTGTGATGGTACTATGTGAGACTGGGTCTATAGTGTGTGTGGTAACCTTTTCCTCCTGACTGGTCTTGCCAGTCCTATGTTGAGAGAGCTCAGCCTCCAGTTTGGCCGTATAGTTGCATCTCTCGCATGTATTTGTGTTTTGTGGGAGGAGGAGAGGGTTGTCTGTGTACATGAGGCAATTGTAACATTGCCTCAATATTCCCAGGTTCACCAGCTGAGCAGGAGAGGACACTAGCAACTGATCCCTCGACATGCTAGAAGGACTAGACAAAAACACTTTAAATGAGATTCCGGGGGACGTGGGTGACCGAGAAATGGGGGTTTGCCTTTTTGGGGTGCTATCTATAAGAGTGCCGTATCAAGGTAATAAGTACTGTAGGAGCAAGTGCTAGGTTTAACAGATAGAGAATAGTCTACTTAGAGTCAAGTAGAGATGATCTTTTTTAGTTATAGGATACGCTGATTAGATCAGTAGTATAGTTCGAGGAAGGTAGTTTCAAGGGAAAATTTGAAGAGTGGACTTTAGGTAGCCCGAATAGTTTAAACCTGCTTAACCAGCGCTGCCCTAGTGTGCAACAGTGGCAACTCCGCACTAAATCGCACTAAATCAGCTTTATAGCAGGGGGCTGGAAAAGACAGGAAATGACCCAAAATGGCCAATAAACTACAAGTTACTGCCTTAAACCACTCCTCTGAGGACAAACAGGCAGCTCAGTACTCCCTACTCCCACTAGTGAGTAAAGAAACTATCCCTTGACCAAACAAGGAAAATGGAGAAACACAGGAACCAAGACAAAGCCCAGGGATCAGCAAATCTGATCACTGGAACAAACTATTAGGAAAGTATGGAAAACAAGAGTATTTTTTTTTTTTCAAGTTTTTTTCAGATAGGCAGAAAATACAATAAATGCTGTGTTTTTGACTAATTGCTATCAAAAGCTAGTACACTTGAGTGTATTAGCCTGTTGTTTAACTTTTAAGCAAAACTTAAACAAGCAAGTGCAACAAACAATTCAAGCTATTAAAACAGTAAAACAGGTAATAGCAGAATAAAACAGGCAGAAATAGCAATCGAAAGGCTTAAAAAGTCGAAAATGCAGAAAAATACTTAGAATCTGGAAAGTTTGTCTTTTCTGGTCTCTGCTGCTCTAGGAACTCTGCTGGACACCACGAGGAGCTGTGCTGAGTTCTCTATAGCCAGAAAAGCCCACCAAAGCGTGCTTTATAGCAGGGGCTGGAAAAGACAGGAAATGACCCAAAATGGCCAATAAACTACAAGTTACTGCCTTAAACCACTCCTCTGAGGACAAACAGGCAGCTTAGTACTCCCTACTCCCACTACTTAGTAAAGAAACTACCCCTTGACCAAACAAGGAAAATGGAGAAACACAGGAACCAAGACAAAGCCCAGGGATCAGCAAATCTGATCACTGGAACAAACTATTAGGAAAGTATGGAAAACAAGAGTATTTTTTTTTTTTGTTTTTTTTCAAGTATGCATGTATTATACAGTATGCACAGTTTTATAAGATGCTTGTTACTATGGTGGTTTGATTCATGGGTTGCACAGCTATATATATTCTTCACTATAAATACTGTTTCATATGTATAGAGTGATGAAAACATTGCTCTCTCCCTTACCCCCCTTTTTTTTATATGTGTTTTATGGGTGGGGAACTGGAGGTATTATAGTTGATTACTTGAGTATTACAAGGATTTAATATCTATATATGATGTATAGTGCACAGTGTATTACTATGATTTAATATGGAGAGACGGATGTTTTCTTAGGTCTATGAAGCAGCTTTTGCTATTTTTCAGCTGTATTAGGCTCCATTAAAAAGAAAAAAGATAGTGGAGTTATCCACTTACAAATTTCCCACTGAAAACATTCTGAGAGACAATTCTTGGTAGTCTCGAGAAACATATTCACGAGCCAACAGAGTATTCCCTTCACTAGGCAGACATGAAAAAACAGTTTGAAACAGCTACACAAACTTTGACCTATGACGACGCGTGTACACGATGTGAACACGCAAGGTCATGCAGTACCAGGAAATAAAGGGGTCTATATTATAAGCATGAAAGACCTTTTCAGCAAATACGAAAACAGCGACACATATTGCGGGAACTGCAGAAACACCGAACACCCTAAACCATGAAATTCAAAATCTCGAATCATCATAGTTGGCCAACCCCACCACCCGCTACATACTACCTACCCAAACAAAATAAATAAACCACATACATACACTAAACAAAACCTTACTTCTAACCCTACACTAAACCTTGCATACATTGCTATCTATGCACTTACCTTAACCCACACCCTAACCCTAAGGTCTGCAACTATCGCAGACTTACCTTAAGGAGCTATACTGCAAAAGGGCCAACTATGACGATTCGACATTTCAAATTTCGCACTTCAGGCCAATCGGTGTTTTCACGGTTCGCTGAATACGTGTCGATGTTTCCATATTCGTGTAAGTGACCTTTGTGGTTCTAATAGGGAACCGAAATAAAGTCATTGCAAATGTGTGAATGGGCAAAAAATGGATCTTTTATTACAAAAATGTAAGTTAAGCCTTTTTTTCTCAAAATAATTTTTATTTTCAATTAAAATAACATTTACATAATATTTTTAAATATCATTTTAAACAACTGTATACAATATTTACAATAGCCTGACTTTCAATTATATACACTGTATGTTATTAAATATACAATTAACAGATCAGTTATCAGAGATACAATAGTGATTATTGCAGAGTGTCTAACAAAGATATAACTTTCTTCCAAGGATTATTTACCAATGGCCTGGGAAAGATTCATAGTTCTTTGATTTTTATTTCCATCAATGCAGTTGTCTTCAGTAAAGTGTAGAATTCTTCCAAGGTCAGAGGTGTATTTGAATTCCACCTACTGGTTATGCATTTTCTAGATATAGCAAGTATTGTCCATAATAAATACATATTTGTCTCATTCAGGTAGGGACCTTCATTTACATTTAGTATAATCAATGCTTTAGTTAAGGTAAAGGATTCATTAAATAAAGCTTGTAAAAAATTATTGATTCCATTCCAATATGATTTAATTTTATTATATTCATAAAAAATATGAATCCAGTCTGCTTTCTTTGACTTTTCACACCTCCAGCAAAAAACATGTGTAGTAGCACTGATCCTTTTAATTCTATCTGGTGTTAAAAATGCTCTATGTAAGTATTTCCAGTTAAATATTTTCCAGTATTGTGTGTTAGAGGTGTAATTAACTGATAGTGAGATGTTAGTTTTAATTTCTTCTGTTAACTGCGACAACTGATCTTTTGTTAAGAACTGCTAGTATGATGGTTTGGGAATTGTTTTATATGTTATTAACTTTTTATATAGATTTGAAATGGAATTTTTCTTTTCACAACTATTATATATAAATTCACAAAGAAAACCTATTAGATTTGGAATATCTTTAAATGAGGAATTATTAATTAATACCAGGGTTTGTTTGATTTGTCTACTATTAAAAAAATTTTTAGCAGATTAAATTAATTTGTTAATATAGCCGTTGTTAATTCTTTCCATTTGGCAAAATAATTTGGCTTTATCCAGTCTATTGTAGTTTTAAGCACAGATGCTTTTATATATGTTTCTATTTCTGTGAAGTTCAATCCTCCTTGTTTACAGGGTCTAATGTGATGAGTTTGATCTACTCTATTCTTTTTTGGATACCAAAATATCAGGGGTGGGGATTGGGAGAATTGGCTTTGTTGTAGGGAGACTTACTGGCAATTAAAATTAAATGCAACTCAACCTCCAGGATTAAATAACCATATTTCTATTAAACCATATCTGGTAGGAGGTCTGAGAAGTTTTGATGTATTTCCAACTAGGAGTTTTTCCCAGTATGTCTTTTGACCTTGATATTGGGGGACAATGTTTAGTAATATGTGTATAGGTCAATCTGTATAAAACTGGTTTTTATTAGTTTTTTTATGTGTATTTAAGTCGATGGTTAGGAAGGGATTTTATTATGCATTTTGTGAATATTTTATGATGCAAATGTAATTAAGTGTACATATAGCTTTAAAAATTTTGGCACACTTTTTACCTAGGGGAAGTTAAATAGGAAGAGTATTTTGTGTTTCCTTTGTACTTGAAAAAGCCCTGCAATTGAATCAGGGTGAAAGTGCTTGTGGTGAATTTCAAATAAAAAAAGACCATTTCATTACCATCCTCCTGTGTTGCCTGGACTATTTTTGTTGGAATCCTTTTAATATTATCATGTGTGTGCCTGCTATATAAAAATCCAGTTTGATCATTATTAATTGTCTTTGAAAGTGGGATTTTCATTCCATTAGCTAGGATTGATATGAATATTTTGTAATCATTATTCAGTAATGATATAGGTCTGTATGAGGTACAAAGGTCTGATGGTTTATTATCTTTTAGATTTAATTTATAATTGGTGTTATGAGAGAATATTTCCATGAGAGTGGTATTTTTGCTTCTGACTAGACTTCTAGCAAAGCTTTATGAAAAAGTGAGATTAGTGTTGAAGGAAGAGTTTGTAAATTTCTGTAATTATACCATCTATCCCTGGAGCTTTGTTAGATTTACTTTCTTTTATCCTGTCAACAATTTCTTTGTAGGATATAGGTTTTTGTAGGTCTAGTTTTAAGTTTTCTGGAATTTTTTTTATATTGATAAGGTTTGTATCTAAGTTTATTTGGTTGGTATCTAAATCTTCTTTTTTGAACTGTTCCATATAATGGAACTGAAATGTTTCAAGGATGTCTCCTATATCTGATACTTTTTCCCCTTTCTTTTCATGATATATACTACTAATTTTATTTGCTTCAGATTGTATTTTAATTCTTGTAGATAAGTTATGTAGATATCTGGGGAAGGTGGCTAATGTGGTTATTTTTAATTTTTCCAAGGCTAGACAAGTTTTGTGTATTAGAATTTAATTATATTTTTTATTTAATTCCTCTATTTCTTTTTTAACTTCTGGACAATTCTGATTTTTTTAGATTTTGCTGTCAAGAGTCTAGTTTGCAAATCTAATGATTCAGATTCCCACTCTCTAACTTTATTTTTGTACCAGCTAAATGTTTTAGCAAATAAATATGCTTTTAATGAGTCCCAAACCATGACTCTACTGATTTCTGTTGTATTATTAATTTCAATAAATAATTGTAGTTCTGACAACATCTAGGATCTGAATTCTTTAATTTTTAGGATATATTATGGAATTCTAGTTGAGAAGATTAAAGGTTTAAACTCTATTTGGAGCTTCATTATCAGACAGGCATGATCTGAAAAGGAGCATGGAACTATTGAGAAGTTGAGGATTTTTGTTTGTAAATCTTGAACTACAAATAATTTGTCTATTCTGGTTTATGTTCCAAAAATATGGTCTTTATGGGAAAATAATAAGGATGTATCATCTTTTACTTTAATAGTGGCTATTAAATTAAATAAATCAATCCATCCTTTTAAGGATTTTGAAATAGATGCTATGCAAAAACCCATCTTGGTGGTTTCAGAAGCTTCTAAGGTACAATTAAAGTCTTCTCCCAGTATACGATTTCCTTTATAATTGTTGGAAATAAAATCTAGGTGTTTTTTAACCATTCCTGCTCCAATTCCTGGGAACCAATATAGATTAGCTAAGGTCCATATTCTGTTATTAAATTTAATCATAACAAACACTAGTAGACCTTCTTTGTCTTCAAATTTATAAATAACTTTTGGAGTGATTATGTTTTTCTTCCAGAGAATTGATACTCCTTTTGTATTTGTTCTATAGGAGGATTGAGCTAAGACTGTATAGTCCTTATGTTTCCAAATAAAGCTATAATTAGTCTTAAAATGCATTTCCTGGAGAAATACCTCTTGTGTCTTATTTAGATTTAAATATTTTAGTAAGTTTGATCTTTTATTTGCATTATTTAAGCCATTAGTATTTAATGATAAGAATGTTAAATCTATTTCAATTTATTGTTGGAAGAATCCTTTTGCTTCTTTTTTTATTTTGATTATAGTAGTTATACCATATTCTCTGATAACATTAAATGTTATTTTTATGTGTGTAAACTTGGGAGTGTAATTTAATGTTCTTTCTTCTTTAAATACAAGTATGGTAAAATGCTGGTCAGGCTTTAAAAATGTACCTCTATAAAACATTATAAAGTATAAAATACAAGTAAATACAAATTTCCCATTAAACACAGAATGAAAGCTGTTCTTAATTCAATAGATAAAGATAGATCTACTGGATTATCACTCATACCTTTAACCAACAATATCAACTGAGCTCTATATGTTAAATTATTATATGGAGAATTTTCTTGAAAGAGATATGACATTCTACATTATTCTATTGTTTTTCTATAGTATTTTATATATCAGGATGGAATGTTAGTAGTGTAAACAATTATTATGTTGACTTGAAAATAATCCAATATTTAGTTACCCGTAAGAGATCCCAAACATGTCAGATATGTCATTTTGGCTAAATTAAATGCAACAGAGGAGCATACACTAAATAAGACAACAACAAATAGATTATTGCTAAAATAATTTGACTAAAAGGACACTGTAGGAGACAATGAGTGATTACCAATGAAATGAAATATGAATTTACTGTAGGTGTACTGTCTTCCTTTACTTTCCCACTCTTCAGCCCACCAACTTCAACTTACACTTATGAAAATACATGGGTTATCAGTGGTATCCTGACTCTGAGTAGAGGAGCCCTACATTCTAGTGTGCAGTGCTTTTACATATTTATAGATTTACAAAGCAGAGTCTAAGAATGAACTATGATCATTCTGACAATTCTCACCCTGCATAAGGCACCTCCTGCTTCCAGAATGGGTAATCACATCATGTCTGGAATAAATGTGTAGGTACCCATATGGTAATCAAGACTTACCTTAGGTATTTATCAAATAGTGTTTAGAGCATCTTAGAGAGTTCTCGAGGCAGTTAGAATACTCTTAAGCCTCTCCGCCCTTGACCAAAAACAGAGATTTCCCTTCACTTTCTTTCCCTTGTTTTAAATCAGTACTAATAAAAGAAATTCAGCAAACATAGGTAAACAGAAATAACATTCAGTAGGCCGTCTTGTACATGACCCGCAATCCATTAAACAAGTCAGTGACTAACATCACTTTAGTAAACATTATAAAGACAAATTAGAAATAATTTCCTAGTTTAATTATTCTGATAAAGCAAAAAGCTAACGATAAGCTATTTTAACTAAAAGTGTAAAGCATTTCAAATTTTCCTTGCATGTATAAAATTCTACTTATACTGTAGTGTCAATAGCTGTCTTTGAAATCTGTACAATACTTCGCTTCTTCAAATCATTCCTTTTTTGATTCAGGTTTTGTTTTGTCAAAACGGCAACAATATTTCACGGGCACAATTAATATTTAGACTGATGTTTCAAATTAATAACTTGTCAGTTGCCAATTGAGTTAGTTTAGAATGTATGGTTAGTGCAAATATAGCATGTTGCAAAAATAATATGTATTTTTCCGTGTGCTCTAGAAACTGTCATATGCAAGTGACATATATAATGTAGCATATATTGAGTAGACAGCTTATGGATTCAGGTTGTTAAAGTAAGTTATGCTTATTAATCAGGCAGTTTCATTTAAGTTCACAAGTAATTTGGAGACATTTCAGTTGAGTTTCCAGGAATGTGTAGTCCAATGTGAGTAATTTATAAAGTATTTACAAGTTGTTCTATTAAGTTATCTAATTTTCCCTTTCTTAGATTGTAATTCAATTTAATAGCTAAACAACATTACTTTTTTGTTATTTATCTGCGAGGCTAAATGCACTTCGCAGATTCATAAAGTCCATAGAAACTGCCGCAGTTGTTTGCTGTTGCCATGACAATGCAAATATAGCAGTTCCTAATCAATGAGTGTAAAAAAAAAAAAAAAACTAAAATAGTTCTTGAGGCTGATAGAATGTAAAGAAAGCTTCACTTCTCACAAGCAACAGTACATTTTCCCTCCTTTTATATATTATGTTAATATTATAGGAAATAATTCAACTGACAGTATGTATATAAATGAAACATTTCAGAGTTAATCGCTAACATGCCCCGTAACCCATTAAGCATAACAGTGTCCACCATTAATCTAATAACTATTGTAATAACATCTAATTGAGTCCATGTTTCCTCATAAATGTGTCACAATTCATTAAACAAAGCAGAGTCTAACATCTGTCTAATAATCATTATAAAGACAAATAATAGTAATTTGCTAGCTCTTCAAACTTTTTGATATTGTAAAATGTTGACAGTAAGCTATTTTACCTGAAAGACTAAAACATTTCAATACTTCCTTGTGACTATACATTTTTACTTATACTGCAGTATCAACAACTGACATTGAAATTTATGCATTAATTCACTTCTTTCAAGTAAGTTAAGCTTTTTTGAGCAGCTTAGTCAATGAATGAATATATTGGTATGTTAAAACTGTATTATATGCATTGTATTATGCTATTTGATATTCCTTGATAAACGGCAGAAGTACTGTTTTTTCTTTTAAAATAGAAGGCTTATACTGAAGTGTCCTAAAGATAAGAATTATTAGTAAACTTTTATCATTAGTGGATTTTATATGCACAAAAAACAATTGCAATATGCCTTTCAATATGGCCATTACAAGCATGTCCACAAAATATTTTTTTAAACTAGGAGAAAGTATATTTACACTGTTTTATTTACTAGGAGGGTTTTATTTGTTATGCAAGTTCTATGGTTAGGTTCCCTGGTAAACTGATATGAAATTCCAGATTAGCACAATGGTCTTTCTGTCAATATAATTACTTGATAGGAATATTTATTATCATTACACTATATACAGACAGACCGAATGTATATTCTACATACCTAGTGACATGCTTAACTGCTTAAGTAATTTAATAGTAAATGGAAAGAAAATTGAGATTGTTTCAAACTGACTAAGTGATACTAATTTCATTTGCTTGTATAAAAAGGTCATTCATCAGTATATATGTACAAATGCATATTTAGTGAAAATTGCATACATGTGTAAATGTTAACTACATACCCCCTCCCTTTTTTCTCTCTGTTTCAAGGATATGTATATATACTGTAGGGAAGTTCATGCTATTATGCATTTATATTAAAGATATAAGTCTTGTTTAAACCCAGTGGTTGGTAAACATAGAAGTATACACATTCTCAATACTAAAAAGTCTATATGGTTCTTTTAACCATTTTCATGGTAAATACAAAATATTTTATTTGAGAGGTTTAGAATATGTTATCTATAAGGGTTGTTTCTTTACTTGTTAAGCTCTTTTTGTATTTCATGATAGGTATAATATAATTGGATTTACTCTGATGACAACTTGTAAATTACTGCTGAGATAAACATTAATCAAAGAATTTGGGGAAGCGTTACAAATGATTTAAACTTCTGATAACTTCCTCAAATAAGTTAGCGTTTTGTTAATCAAACTTACCTAGGATTTGATACTTGAAATTTCATTATTCTTTAGCTGATCTATATTGAATGTAAGACATGTCTCTATAATATATTAGATATGTTTTGATTGTTCCTGCTTATTGTAAATGTTAAATTATTCTAAATCTCAAGGACTTGAACAGATTGATTAGTACAAGGATACTATTAACATATATGCAAACGTTATGATTTCTGTATAGGGCTTTCACATCAAGCATTAAATGGATGATGAGTCTTTTCTAAACTTTATAATTCTAATGGTTACAAACAATGGGTGGTTGTTGATTTGCTGCTGTTGTAGACAGGGTGGTAATTTGAATGGTTGATGCTACTCGGATTGGGAATTTATAACTCTAGGCAGGGTGCGGGTTTAAATTTTAAGAATCTGTTACTTATTCTATGCTACAATATGCATGTTTTATGACATCTGCTTCATTTATTACAATTGTACCCTCAATCTTAAAAAAAATTCAAAGAATGTCATACCCACAAAAGAGTAATTCTTTTGAAAGATATGATTAAATTAACAAACACTGGAGAGAATAGAATAGGAAAACATATAAAGCTTAAAATAATGATCATATTCTCAACAATGATACTAAATAAAATGGAAAATTTGAAAGGGACTTCAATAAACATTAATGGTTTAAATAATCCACGTAAAAGAGGAAGTTTATTTAGATATTTAGACCTCCGTAGATCTAACTTAATTTTTCTCCAAGAAACCCATCTTTAGAAAGAGGCTATAACTAAATTAAATGCAAACAAGTGCACAGCCTTAGTCAGTTCAGACCACACTAAGAAAAAAAAGAGGGGTAGCCATTATATGAAACAAAATGTTACCTATTCCCCAGATAATTAAGGCATATAAAGAAGACAAAGAAATATTTTGTTTAGTCATAGTTCAAATTAATAGAAAGATCTTCACTTTCATTAATATATATTGGATTCCAGGTATAGGTATCAGTACAGTGAAGGAACACATTAACCAAGTAGTTCTCCTTTCTAAGGGAGACATCATTATGGTAAGCGACTTCAATTGTACCTTAAATGAAAATGAAACGAGCATCCCAGGGAAAAGACTATCTACACATGCTAAACATCTGAAAGACTTTATAAACTCATATCATTTGAATGACATAAACAATCAAGCTGATATAAAGTCATTGCTATATACTTTCTTCTCGAATAGACATAAATCTTATTCTAAGATAGAGTCTTGATCTCTAATCAATTAATTTATGACTTATCTAAATCTATGATTATCTCATGCCCACTATCAGACCATAACTCAATAACCTTTGAACTTAACATAAATGTAGCACATAGCATATACTTTAAGAGAATTCCAGCATATCTAGCTCAATTAAAAGATTTCAAAGAGTTTATAAACCAGGAGATGCAAAATTTTATAGAAACAAATTCTTCACCAGATATCTCAGTTGTATATATTTGGGATGCCTTAAAAGCATACTTATATGGTCAAATCATCAGATGGTATAATAATAAAAGGAAAGCTTGGAATGAAGATTTAAATGAGATACAGAGTACATTAAACAAAATTAACTTAATAACAAGAATAAATTCACCAGTAAAGACACAGTAGAAGAAGTGAACAAACTAAACAATGAGTACAAAAAAATTTAAATCACAAGACCAAAATTTGCCTAGAAAAATATAAATTTCTAGCCTTTTCAATCAATCCCAAATATTTAAATAAACTCAAAATAAAACAAAAAGATTCACTAAACAGAACCATATTAAAAGATCTTTTCCTTTAGAAAAAAAGTCTCTAATCTACAAGATATTCTAGATGAGTTCAGAGATTATTTTCATAAAATTAATCATAAAGTAAATATGGAATCAAATGATAAAATAAAATAATTCATAACTAAATATATAAATAAAAACCTCAACAAACAACAGTCAGAATTAATAGATAAACTTATTTCATTCACAGATATTCAAATACATGTAAAAAAACTTAAATTAAATAAAGCAGGGAAAACACGGTTCATGTATATAGTTGTCTACAAACATACCACTGTCCAAACTAAGGCCATAGGGTAGTGTAATAATACCTGTAAGGTACAGATTACAGCATTGACTAAGAAAGTAGTGAGAACTACAGATGTATACAAGTTATTAATTGACATCCCCCCCCACCATATCTGCAACAATAATCTAAATACACAACTCAATGGGTATGTGTACAATTAAATCTACTGTTGGGACATATGTCCTATTGTTTGGTAAATACTGAAATATGTTTCTATGCATGTGCCATGTTGAAATACTCCCACATTGGTGGCATGTTGCCATCGATGTAACCTGCATGGTGTTTTAATGGCCACTGTGGTTCCATATATGCATGTGTTCTGTTTGCTATGCAACTGTTCCATATCTGGTATTTTGGGTTAATGGGAATATATATGTATGCTATTGTACCTAATCCTGGAATGTGTTGACTATTACTAACCCACATATGCTTTAAAATTGCTATGCTTGGGAAGGCCAATCCCCGAAGGCCAGTCCCAGTGGCCCCACCTCTCCCACCTCATCTTCCTGTGGCACTGGGCAACAGCACATCTGAGGCCCACCCTGGGACCTCCTCGTTCACTGGTCCTGCACCACCTTTGGGTAGAACAACCTCAGGGCATGGGGCTCACTCCTCCTGGGAGTGGGTGCAGCAAGAAATCTGTCACCTGTCATCAGGTCGAGGGTCTGGTGCACAGCAAGCTCCGCAGGGAGTTTGGAGATCAGCTATGCCAGTTTGAGGGCCATGTGGCACATTTTGAGGGTCAGCTTGCCCCTCCTACCCAGCTCCCAGCAGAGCCACCTTTGGGGCCATGAAGGTGCAGTGGTGACTGCCCATGGGTGGGGACCTCAGTTCCACTGTTTCCATTTGGGGACTCATGGATTTCCGACTTCCGAACACCCCACCCCATCCAAGGTGTTTACCCCCCACATGTGTCATATGCCACCCCTGTATGCTGTCTTGTCTGTCATCCTACCCAACCTCCCTCCCTAAATATACCTTCTATCCTTCCCCAACATCCCACTCTCACCTTAAAAAGAAAAAAAGGGCAATCTGCTCCCCAAAAAAAGTCACCCCATACATTGTTGTACATTTCGCGCACATGTCCACTGCACACATGTAATCTGGTCTAATTAGCTTCCCAACTATTATTGTTGTCCTCACCCCTCTCTCAGGGGTTTGAGTGCCCAAATCTACCTCCAAGTCAATGTATATGCACAGCTGTTGCTGGAGAAGAAATGGGCAGCTATTGACCTTCCCTACACCCGTCCTGCACATCCCTAGCTATTTTCTCTACTGTCTTTCCCTCTTTTTTCATCACTTTCTATCATCTCTTTTTCTGTTCTTTTAAAGAAATGAGCATGGGGGTAAGTGAGAGTAAGCGCTTTAAAGCAGCAGTAAGCAGGTTTAATCCTGTTTGCATGGGGATAAACAATGCCTACACAGGATAAGCAATTTAGAGGCTGAGTGTAACAATATTTCACTGGCAGTTAGCATTGCTTACCGTCGCACAAATCTGTGCAAACCCACTAACAACTGCTTAAAAGTGCCTTAATCACTGTCTATCCAACAGCCCTTGTTCTGCCCAACAACAAAACAAACAGCCTTTGCAAGTCTCAAACCGGGATCCTGCATACCATAGCCAAAGTGATTTACCAATAAGCCATGTCAGACATAAATAAATCTGATGTTTTCTCAAACATATCATCCAGCAGTCATTCAACAGTAGAGGAAATGTATTTATATATATAGATGTATGTATATATATATATATATATATATATATATATATATATATATATATGTATGCTTTAGGTGTGTAATAGGCTTATCTGCAATCTGTCCCTATATATACCCCCCTCATATTAGGCTGTGTCCACATGTGACACCTATATATATATATATATATATATGTGTGTGTGTGTGTGTGTGTGTGTGTGTGTGTGTGTGTGTGTGTGTGTGTGTGTGTGTGTGTGTGTATATATATATATATATATATATATATATATATATATATATATATATATATATATATATATATATATATATATATATATATACACAGGTATGTCTACAGATATACAGACACACACACACACACACACACATATATATATAAATGTATGCACGTGTATGTCTACATATATACAAACACACCCACACATATTTATATATATATATATATATATATATATATATATATATATATATATATATTTATAGGATCTATATCAGTTCCACGAAAATCCATTTCAACGAATACCAAAAGAGCGACACGTATTAATCGAACTGCGAATAGACCAAACACATTAAACCACAAAATTTAAAACATTCAACGGTCATAGTTGGCCAACCCCACCACCCGCTACATACTACCTACCCAAACAAAATAAATAAATCACATACATACACTAACCAAACCCTACTCCTAACCCTAAAGTAAAGCACCAAAACCCAACTTCTAACCCTACACTAAACCCCACATACACAACTAACTATGCACTACCCTTAACCCCTCCCTAACCTAAGGTCCATAACTACTGCACACTTCCCCTACTGAGATATACACTAACAAAATAAATAATACACATAAATACATTTAACAAAACCCTACTTCTAGCACTACACTAAATCTTACATACATTATCTATCTATACACTTACCTTAACCCGCACCCTACCCTAAGGTCCATACTTATCGCACAGATGGGCCAACCAAAACACTTTGACATTTTGGATTTCTCTTTTTTGGACTTTTGGCATTTACAATATGTGTCGATCATTTCGTATTCGCTGAAACGGCGTTGTGATCGTCTGATAGGGAGCCATATATATATATATATATATATATATATATATATATATATATATATATATATATATATATATATGTATACATACATACATGTCCCCTACTGTTGAATGACAGTGCTGCACGATATGTGTGAGAGAACATCACACACACACACACACATATATATATATATATATATATATATATATATATATATATATATATATATATATATATATACACACACACATATATATATATATATATATATATATATATATATATATATATATATATATATATATATATATATATATATATATATATATATATATACATACACTCAGTAGTAAGTGGGTGCAAAATGTACAGTTATGTCTGGTGTGAAATCCATGTTGGGAACACATTGCCCTTGTTTGTGAGTGTGGGATTGGTATTCTGGGGAAGGATAGTAGGTATATTTGGGGAGGTAGGTTGGGTTGGAAGACAGACGAGACAGCATACAAGGATGGTATATGACACATGTGGTGGGTAAACACCTTGGATGGGGAATGTTGTTTGGAATGTGGAAGCCCATGAGCCCCCATATGGAAACAATGGGACCAAGGTCCCCACCCATGGGCAGTCACAACTGCATCTTCATGGCCCTGAAGGTGCCTGGGCTGGGGGCTGATCAGGAGGAGCATGCTGACCCTGTGACTGTGTACTGAGGATCTCATGGTGGTGTAGCACATCCCCCAAGTCTCTGTGGCATTCCCTATGCATCAGACACTGGTCCTGGCATTTCGTGACAGGATCCTGTCTGTGTGTGCTCTCAGGGGGGGGCAAACACCATCCTCTGAGGTGGTTCCACCTGAAGGTAGTGCAGGACCAGAAGATGATGAGGTCCCAGGGTGGGTCCCAGATGAGATGTGGCCTGGTAACATGGCCTGATGAGGTGGGAGTGGTGGTTCTGCTGGCAAATGTCTTCCCAAACATGCTATTGTGTCACAGTTATAGAACATATGTGGGTAGCAATAGTCCACACATTCCAGGATTATGTCTAACAGCATTAACACAAAACAACAGATGTACAGCAAACAGAACACATGCATATATGGAACCATAGTGGCCCTTACAATGGCATGCAGGTGACATTGATCATAACAGGCCACCAATGACAGTGTTTAACATGGAACATGACTATAAACACATTGCACAAATTGTTGTACAATACGATATATGTCCCAACAGTAGGTCTGCTGTAGACATACCCATTATGTTGTGTGATGAGATTGTTGTTGCAGATATGGTGGGGGGGGGGCAAAGATGTGTATTAACAACTATTATATCCTTGCAGTATGAGGTCCTTAGACCTGTTTTCCTCTTTATGTCTTTCAGGCACAATGTCTCGGGAGAGATTACCGATCTACACACCCCAGGAGAATGACGTCATCATTACATACCTGGTGCAGCACTACCACACCCTGTTTGGACGTACAGCCCATGATCTGCAGGAGATGACCATCCTGTGGAATGATCTTGTCCACAGGGTAAATGATGTTGGCCTGCATAACCACAGTTATGAGCAGGTCCGACATTGGTGCACTGATCTACTCCACCATGCTCATCGACATGCTGCTGCAGTTAGGGGGGACCAGCTTGCCACAGGGGGGTCATGCAATCCAGCACCCCCTGCCACATGCTGAGGAGCTCCTCGCCAGTCTCGGGGCACCTGCCCATCTGCAAACACAAGACCCGGCAGAGAGCATTATGGAGGTGGGTGCTACCCACATAATGGATGAAGAGCATGCAGGTAAGGCCACAGGGCACTTCAGTAGACCACTGTTGTGTATCCATCTTCATCTGTAGAGTTTAATCATGCATATGTGAGATGAAATATATATATATATATATATATATATATATATATATATATATAGATATATATATATATATAGTCTGTTGCTGCATTGTAGTAATAAACAGATATGCATAATCTGTAGTATTGTGGGTTTGTACTGTTGATGTACTAGTATGCTGCTCCCACCCTGTACCAATGTCACAGGTGTGGCAACTGACATTACATCTTTCACACAGCTATGTTGGTCCCTCTGGTATACCTCCAGGGCAGCAGCCTGCAGCTGGTGAGTATGGTGCTTGTTCAGGTTTGCAAATACACTGGCCATGTTATGGCCATGGTGTATTCCATGCACACATTTAACACCTACCCATTATTCATGCTGTACATGTTCATTTATTGTTGCTGTTAACTGCACTGCATCACAGTGGTCACCATGGTGGCGGATCTGAAGGACATGTAAGAGTTCTGCAATATAACTAACAACCTGTCATTGCAAGATGTGTGCACAGAGATGAACATAATGGTGGACAAATGGTCTACAGTAGGGACATGTCTGAAACATCACCCTTATACTGTGCTACAACACTGTATATACCACTATTACAATGGCAGCTGTTACAGATCTACACTACGGCATATCACAATACTGCATTCCACAACTCTTACAACCTGTAATGTGGTCCCAACATGAGCAATGAATGTGTAATATGGAATCCTATGTTAGGACAGCAAATATGGGGACTACATACCGTCACAATCACTGGAAACATATGTGTGCTTACACTCCAAATGACATATTATGGAAGCAGCTTTTGAGGTACTGACAGCATGCACTCTTCATGAGTATGGACCTTCCAGCAAGTACAGGTCCTCCAATGGTCTGCTGTCCAAGATGTTTGGCCATCAGATGTGCCCACTTACCTGCAACAGAGGCAGCTGTGGCTTGTACACATCTTACATGCCATGGAATGGATCCCATACCCAACAGGTAGCACCCAGGAGTTGGACATGTAGCCTTACATCACCATTGCATATACCATGGCAAACAGTCATGCATGTGGCGAGCATGTATGTGACAGGATTAATGTAGAAAATAAACAGATGGACATCCAAGACAGATAACAACACATGTTGCAAACTGGTCATGCAGGCTGCCTAGCAACATTCCACAACACTGAGGGAGTTGCAGGAATGTCTAGCAAGTACTGGCTGTGCAGTACCTGTGTCGGCAATTGCCTGGACTCTGCATAAGTGTGGCCCATGGGTTAGGATAATCAGACGGGACAGTTGTACCACAGGAAACATCAGCCAGGCCTCTCTACAGGTAGAGTATGCATAACAGCAAAAGTCCCCCAAAGGCATGCATTGCAATGTGTACTGGTGTACCAAGACCAAGTTGGAAACATATAGACAGTATTAATCAAGATACATGTGCTGCACAACCAACACCTCACCCCACCTCAGGCTCATCATCCCCATCTTTACCTTGCTGGAGCCAGTGTACACCTGTATGTTTGCCATTCATTAGCAGGGACTAGGCCGGTACACATGGTGTTCAGAGTTTGGGACACTACAAAATGACACACATGTGTAGGCCATAGTTGTCAAGCATCTGCAAAAAGGCTGAGGATTTGGAGGGGGTGTCATCCAGAAACAAAACAGTGGACTGAAGCAGAGATCTAAAGCTCACTAAGAATGGCTGTATCTGCTCATAGACAAGGTCATGAATTGTGGCAGACATAACCCTGACTCCACAGCAATAGTGACAGCACTGTGTGACCTCCAAGGGCTGTGCACATGAGTTGAACTTGCAATCATGCAGAGTTGGCGGACATTTGTAGGGCAGAGTGACCAAATACTGGCAAATGCAGATGGCCCATGCTAGTATATCCCTTCCAGGAATAGTGATGCTGTAGTACTCATAACAGTTGGTGCAACAAACCATCATGATTAGGGTGTGCACACATATGCACCTACAAATTGTATGCATCTCAGTCAGCATCTGCACAACTAACACATCTGTTTGATACTGCATTTGATTGCACAGGTCATATGTCACATATCAGGTTTGTGTAATGTTAACATATGCAGTAATGTGGCCCCATGGCATATCAGGGAAGACGGTGCCATATCAATAAGGGTGTGTACACTCCCCATAGCCATGGTAAGGTTTGAAGGTTGCCAGTGTAATTGCATTTTATTGGCCATACATGCACCGCTGATGATGAGATTGGTAAATCAGACATCAGGCATTCACAAATGACATCTGTCCACATATCATCCCAGGTATGTGTTGGACAAACACATACGAGCTGTGAGCAGCAGAGCAAACATAACTCACACACATATACACATTCAACAATGGTGTGTACACCTGTGAGGTTTGGTGCACAGTACATGCCAGGGTGCCGAACAGGTGCACAGCAATACTGTGTACATGGGTGCAGTGTGTTCTAGTGGAGGGGCATCACTTACTAACGCAACCCATGCATCACAGAGATGTATAATGTTAGTGCCATATGTCATGCATGTTGACAGATGGGTAATGAGAGGTCTATGTGTAATATCTTTGTGCAACCTCACCTGTAAGTGTGTCTGTATGTGTGTGTGTGGGGGGGAGGGGTGAATTTGTTTGTAAGTGCTATCTGGTGGAATGGAGGGGGCTAATGTTTGTAGAATGTGTGTGTGTATGTCTGTGTGTGTTTGTGTGTGTCCATGTATGCACATGTGTGAGTGTGGGGATGTTCATACCTCTCAACTTCCCTTAGAAACCATACAGTAGATGGAAATGGACAGACACATTAGACATCAGGAATACTTTTCTGAAATGTAATCACAGGAAAGCTGATAGAATAATAAAGTCTGCAGCATGAAAGATGCACTGGGAGGAAAAACTATACACCAGGGATACTTTTTTAATTGCAATCAGCAGAAAGATAAAAGAATACCCAAGTATGAAGCACTAAAGATGCTTTGGGGAATTACTAGACAACACCAGAGAGTGTTTCCAAATATTACTGTAGTCCACATAAAAAGTTAATAGAGCAACACATCTTGCATCTACTGCACAATAGTTAAGTATGAAACCCCAGTGTGTGACATTATTGACTGACTCTAGTAGCCCATAACATACAGGAGCCATGCTCAAGCTGTCCGGACAAAACCAGGGTGAACATTTGATGACATCAGGGAGTCTTTGAAAAAATTACTCCAATCAAGTTAAAGAGTTAATGGAGTAACAGGTCATGTTTTGTGATCACTTTTCGGAGCAATTAGAAGAATGATACATTAATGATTGGTATTATTGACTGTAATTATTCAAGACCGATGGGGAAAATAAGAGAAAAAAATAAGGACATTCTGAAAACTCAGGGACAGGTAAGTAGTATGGTGGAATGTTAATGTGTGTGTGTGTGTGTGTGTGTGTGTGTGTGTGTGTGTGTGTGTGTGTGTGCATGTGTGTACTGTTAAGCAATGATGTACAGGTCTTAAAGTGCATTTCTTGTTTTCCTCTAACAGGTGGCGAGGTGGGTCAGGGTCTCCCCTGCAGGCAATCTGATGTTAGTGTCTATACAGACACTGAAAATGATGATAGGTGTGCTGAGGAATAGGTGAGGTTGTCAGGGGCTGAAGCTGTGCCATAGTTTGACATCCCACTGTTATCCACCCCATCCCACATTGCCTATACATACCCCATCACCAGTGGCCATAGCTGAAGGACAGTTGGTGGTTGTTGGCATGGGACAGGACAGTGTGATATCTATGGCACATGTGTCTGGGCATAACAGCCATAGCTGGATGTTTGGTGGGGTACCACATAGGCAGATGTGCAGGGGTGCTTGTCAGAGGGCTGCTGGTCATCATGCCCCTGGCAGAAGTACCACATCTGGCACCACCAGACGCATGTTTTAGGCTGTCATGGAGGTGCAGGCACATATGGAACAGTACACCAGACAGGCTTTGAGTATGCAGAGGGCTACTCATTCAGCTGTAACTGACAACATCCATGATCTTGCAGGTGCCCTCCATTATTTTTTGGAGGTCATGGATACATGGTTGGGTGAGATGGTTGGAATCCTCGACTGTGGAATGTCTGTGCTCAAGCATGTGGTGGGAGTGGTGCAATGGCCACGTGGACCTAGGCCAGCAACACCAACAGCTGGAGGTCGACGTAGACGTGCCAGAACATAGTGGAATTACCAGCCCCAGCACTGCAGGGGGGGTGCTGTCCATCACAACATAGCAGGCAACGTGTACATGGCCCAGGCTGTTCCCAAGAGGGACCTGGATCCAGAGGACATATGTCATTAGAGGAGAGTACCATATTGTAGCTTGTACCTGGTGGTGCCTGTGGAACCCCTGGCAGGCACAGTTCTCATGTCTGTGGCTGGAGATGATAAACTGCACACCCTGCCAGGTATGGTCTGCAGCTGTCCAACAAACCCCTGTATAGGGCAGCCACATGGTAGAACTGTGTACACGCATAAACACACACATTTCCAACACAGCTAGGGCAACCCCATACCTACACATACCACATCACAACAGCCCAATTAATAATTAAACCCCCTCATTCACACACATGGTGTCAAATGCATGGCGGCTCAGCCTAGGTTTCTGGCAAATCAATAACACACCCTGTGCATATGATGATACCTGTGCCACATCTCGGTCATACATAACATCGAAGTAGGGACAGGCTAATATGGTTCTGATGTACAGGGTGACTGTACTACAGTGTACCAATGTAATGCTGTGTAACATGTTGTCAGCAGTAAAGTTTAATGCTTACATGTCAGGAAGTGTAGCTGTCCAGCCATGATGTATTATAGCTGTTATTAACACTGAGTGATTGTGGTCTCCATAATGTATTTCGTTTGTGTTGTAGGTGTCCATGTATCAGCAGGATGATGGTCTGCTGTTGTATCCTACAAGGGGTATGGCACTGTGGTGACACCTTGGCTGTGCCATATCCTGGGTACAGGTGAACACGTCACAGGGCTGTAATAACAGTTACTGCATGTGCCATGTGGCTAATAGGTCTGGGGGTTTATACAGGGGAGTGCATGGTGGCTGATGTCAGCAGCCCTTCTGCAGTGGACAATGGTAAGTGTGCACATGTTTTTGTATAACACACATGGAGGCTTTGGTGTTGATGCAATACACAGAGAATACTGTACACATGGATGTATGTACCTGTGCAAGGAACCCATTTTAGCCTATGTAATTCCACCAAGACAGAACAGGCACAACAACACACTGGGAAAAAAGCAGTCTGCTAGTTTAATGTCATTGATGATGGTACTGGCAGGATATATGTCCCCTTCCCCAATGTAGTGCAATCCTCAACTCAGTAAACATAGGTGTGCTGGTGTTGGTGGCACATCCATACCTTTTGGAGGGTGTGAGGTGCTGTAGAACCGCAGATAGTGTGATAGACAACTACTTAACCTGTTAACATGAACTGTACAGTATTACAACCAGTTAAGTGGGGGGATACACTCAATAGTAACTGCAATGATGGTGGCTGTGTCCACAAGAGCCACATCCAGCTATATATACCAACCCCAGTATCACTGTACACCTATACAGTGGGGAAGAGGGCATTTACACATCTACCACTAGTTGTGATGGAATGTATTTGCACAGAATGATACCTGTGAAATGTTAGCATTTGCTAGGCAGTTCTTGGACAGATGACCTCCTGGGCCGTGTATATTCTTCAAACTGAAGCAGATTCCTTCACATACACACAACACACACACTCTTACTTGGCAACACTGGGACTAGAACCCCATACCTAGGTATGTAGTGCTACTGATGTGTGTGGCCTTAATTGCACACACCACACAACTTTTAGGATGAGATATGTTCCAGGTTACATATTATGTGAAGAACATCCCCAGGCCTGTACAGTATGGTAATGGGGGATGTACTGGCTGTTTATGGACAATACATAGTGTGACATACTGTCATATACACATTGACAAACACATAACAATCATATACACATGAGAGACCTGGGCTTATCAGTGCTAACTACCTTGTCAGTGTGTCCATTCTGTTACAGATATGTTGCACACAGCACATGCATAATTGGGCTGGATAGTGTTATCAGTGTTGATGGTGACAGTGTTCCCCATACAGTGGAACATGGGACATGTACTGGGGGTACCATGGTGTAAAGACAGTATACCCAGCACCCACACCCTACAGTGGATATTGTACACACTGAAACCTATGACAATACTCTGACATACCCACCATCACACATTGATCAGGACTGCAATGCAACCCCTTTTTTATTCCAAGAGTACTACTACAGGGATATGCATCTAATGCACATGCCACAGATATAGTAGGGTGATGCATTGCCGTGGCTCTCCTATGGTCAGCGACATTACTATCAGAAATATTGTGTGGCAAGGCATATTGTATTAGGAGAATGTGGCCTCAAAATGCTGTATCCTACAAATATACACACATGCACACATACGCACACTTACCAGAACTCAGAGGGTATCCCATGCCTATAAACCCATTTGTACAACAGTGTTGTGCTTGTACTGTAAGCCACAGGTAGCCCTTAGGGTTAAGATTGTAACAAGGTACATGTAATGTACGGTACAGCAGCAGCCACATCTAACTATGGCAATGGGGGTGCAGTGGGTGTGAAGGGCCTCAGGGTATTATCAACTACAGGTCTACAAACACACAGACACTGTTATTCTCAGTAAAGCACACATACACATTTGTCAGTATTGGGGCCCATCGGTGTAGGTGTTCATAGGTGTGTACCAGCTTATTGCCCATGGATAGATGGAAAGTGTAGGGGATGTGTGTACAGTGGTGTCATTCTACCTGCCATATGCCAGCAGGCCATATATCAACAGATATCACAGGGATGATCCTCAGGGTGAGAGTTACATGGAACATCCAATTATCTGGTTGCCTCTTGCATAGGGCCAGTGAAGTGCTCCAGCTGACATGTATGCAACATGTATTACATAACATGGTCAGTGCCTGTCTTGAAGACCTGTACCCAAGCATGTTCTGTTCACTGTGGTAGTGTAGTTGAGGTAACTATGGCATGTGGTGCATACAGGGTGTGGATTCCTAGCTGTGGCATTCATAACAAAACTGGGCAGACATGTCAGTGTCACTCAAGCATAGATTGCCTGTATGCAGCCAAGACATCTGCACATCTGAACAGAGGACAAACAGACATCAGCTAGCCAACTGGTTATGCAGTAGGATGACTGTGTTAACAGATGACTGACACTGATAGGTATGCCATGACAGCAGCCCTCAATGACATGTTCTATACACACAGTACTCTACAGTTAATATCCACATGTCAGATCAATATCCAGTAGAAAATACTTAATAACACACAGCTCACATACCAAGAACATGATAGACAGGACTCAGAGTCCATCTTTGCATGCAGGGGTGTTTGGTTCCAGGACTACAATCTGCAATCTACTCTTATTTGGGAATGCACTGTCAACAG